>NC_080094.1:23933030-24236060 GCF_950005125.1 Chionomys nivalis
AAGACAGATGTGCTTCTGCTCACAATAGGTAAGAAATGGAACCGACAGAGACGCCAACTTTCAGGAGTGGAAAAAGAAAGTGGGGCCGAGTGCACAAGGGGATTTTCTTCAGTCCAGAGAGAAAATTGAAATCATGAAATTTCAGGAAATGGATTGAAGTGGAGACATAACTACATACAGTTATGACTGAGGGGAAAAGTTGACTTGTTCTAGAGATGATCAGACAAGGTCAGGAAGGGAGAGAAACTTTCAAGACACAGCCAGGATGCTATGGGGTGAGACTTGGAAAGTCAAGCTGACCTTGTGCTCTGCATGTTCAATTCCTTTCTTCTTGCTGCCTTCTCGGCTTGAGGCGTATATACTCTGCACTTTGTGACCTAATTTTGTTGTCTTTGTTCAATGAAACTTCAAACCTTCCTTAATGGGAATTTGAGACCCCTGCCTGAAAATAGTTCAAGGCTCCCACTACCTGGTTCCACCAAGCTTGAGGCAACACTGTCCTTTGGGAAATAGCTATGACTTTTGTCACTGTTGAGTTTAGACTCCAGGTAGAAGCCCTTATCCATAAACTGAGAAAAGTCATTGAAGAATAAAATCTGAACAGGCAACAGAACCCACGTGAACCTAGGTTGTCATTATTCTGACAGAATATTATCTATATCTTCAAATTCGTTAGAGTCCAACTTCCCTAACACACACAGCACTTTCCCTCTGCCTTATGCCCCAAAGCCTCCTGAAGACCCTCATATGGGGGCACACCGGGAGAACCCCTACTCACTGGTTTAGAGAAGGATGCACAGGTCTCTGCACAGTCTCCTTGGTTGCTAGAGGTGAGAGTGGCCCTTATATTGTGGTGAGAGAATGAGAAGCAAGTCCTGGTTACAGGATATTCTAAGGAAACTCCAAAGAAAATATCTAAGTTTAGCCAAGATTTTCCAACCCAAAGGTCACCCTGGACACTTGAGTGGCAGTGATGGATGGAGTGGAACTTCTGCTTAGATAAGACCCTGAGCTGTGGAACCCAAGGCTGCCAAGAAGTTGTCAGTTTTGTATTGGCATGGAAGATGACCTAGAATAGATCAATGGAAGAAGGTTCTGTTGGGAAGGCTCCTGGTGTGTGCCTACACTAACCCATTTATCTCCTTGAGAACTCAGAGAGGGGAAGCGACCAGCTTGAGGTCATGGAATGCATAGGGTAGAACTGTGGTTCTCAGGTAGCTCTGTCCAACCTTTCTACCCACCTGCCCTGTGTTTGAGTGCCCTAATCATCTCTCCTGGACGGAGCCCACTGTGAGTGGGACAATAATGACGTCATTCTGCCATCTCACTAACTCAAACAGCTGTATTTTGAAGCAGCTTTCTATTTGATTTTGTTTAGTCCTCCCCGCAAAGATTGTTGTTTCTCAGAGTAGAAAATTCCTACAAACCTACAAATAAAAGGAGGAAAAGAAGTGGGTTTATGGCCACCGTGCTGCCCCTGGGGAGTCTTTCTTCTTTATGGAGCTTGCAAGGATGGTTGAATGATTCTCATCCTTCCTACCTTGATATCAGTCATGTTTATAGTTTGACTGTGTGACCTACATGTATCCACTGCGCAGAAGGCAGATGGTGTGTGAACTCACAAGCCAGTGTGGTTGTGGGCCAAGGGGGAGGAATTCAGCTCCCCTAGTTTAAGAGACTATACCAAAGATGCTAAGAAGAATTGGGATTGGAGTTTTATAACTCATAGACTCCATGTGTTTTAGGGCTTCTGGATTCTTGTCCTCAAATGATGGCTTTTTTTTTTAATTCCTTAATTTCTTAAAGAAGAACCAATTTCTTTATTGATTTCATTCTGGTAGGCCTCGCCAGATAATTGTAACCGAAATATTATGCATGAAGACAGACAAAGATGCATTGTGAAAAGACACCTCCTACATGAGTAGAGAAGTAGTCTATTATCATCAGTGAGAATCTAAAACAGTTCTGCGACACGGAATCCATGCTTTCAGGTGAAAATTTATGTTTTCTTCATGCTAACCCTGTCTCTTCTTGAATCAGCAAGACAGGTTAGTATGAGGGCCTAAATGACACCTGTTTTCTCTCCCGAACCCACAGAATGGTGGAATTAGGAAATGACTTCTGATAGTTAGCTTATGACCTCAACAGGTGCATGGTCACACCTGTTCCTGCACTCACACATGAGCGTCACACATGCAGACACAAAATGATAAATAGAAACAAACAAACCTCAAAGACTAATGCTTCTTGGGTTTAATAGATTATGGACTGTGACCAAAGTTGGTGTTAGTGACAGAGACAGCCAGACAATAGGACTCATGGGTGACCTCCATCTCATGTTTGTTGAGCTGACCACACTCTGAATTTCAATCTACCTCCAAGCCCTGTGGCTCATGTGCCCAGCTCTTCCCAGTGTGGACTGCAGAAGCACAAGTCTCTATGAGAAGATGACTGGCAATGACGCCTGAGCTTTATTTGCCACCAAGAACTGTCCTGCCAACTTGTTCTGTTTCCCGTTGACCTTGGAAAGAGGTTCAGACAGGAGGAGGCTCTGCTGAGATGCTTAGGCAGGACCAATACCCTGCCTGAGCACAGGAGCAGCTGTTCCAGAACATAGCCTCTGGGGGGCAGCAGTGAGTAGCACGCATCCACCCGAGGACAGCTGCAGACATTTACTGCTCCCTGGGCTTCAGGGTAGATATGCTTCTTCATTGTGCCTGCTACGTGTCAGGAAGTTAGTTTGAGAGTTTAATTTTTCAGTCAGTGAAAGGAAGACATTTTTGAGACGATTGTTCCCAAAGTCACACAGAGGTATGTCTGGGTCCTTCCAACTACATCAGGTTGAGGCCAGCTGGCAGGGCAGGGCAGTTCCTATGGTTGTTAATCCTATTTCCTGTTTTCCACAGGCCCCGTTGTTTGAATTGGTCGCCACACTCTGGGCCCAGATCAAGCTGGAATAGCACAGAAACAGGTGGGACCACAGCCTTGGGCTGCAGGGCAACTCCGGCAGGGCCACAGCAACGTAGCAAGCCCAGAGAGCCTGTCCTTAAACTCAGGTGCCCATGGCAAAGGACATTATGAGCGAGGACCTTGTCCTTCTGGGAACTCAGGTAGCCAGAGCCTGCTGTGTCCTTGTCAGGGCTTGCTTCTGTGTGGAGACCCTCTTCCTGGCTGCCTGCCACCGTGGTTCACAAACCCTTGAAAACCTTGTTTCCAGCTACGGGGTACAAAGCGGGCCAAGGGCCATGATGGAATTTCATTAACAGAGGATTTTATACCCCAGGAACACAGCCTGGGGATGCTGGAGTTGGAGCTGTGACCTCAGGCCTGTTGCTGGGCCAGACCAGACTTGTCTCAGTTGTTACACAGGTGAATAACTTGTGCCTGGATCTCCTTGGTAAGAAGGGCAGGGAAGTTCCTGGGGCTCATGAGGATGAGGAGGAGGGGACTTGCAGTGGTCTCGTCAGAGCCTGTCACTGGAACTGGGGGGACCTGGGTTCACATCGTCACTCTTCCCTCTGCTGACTGCATGACCTGGGATGGGGCTTCTTCCTTCTCTGTGAAGTGGGACTGGAAACTGTACCTCACCTTCCTGCTCCCCATGTGCAGAGAAAACAGGTGAGAAACACATGAGAACGTACTCATTCTGGGCAGGTTGCGCACACGGCTGACAGTAATGTCTGCAGTTATATTACACAGCATGTACAAAGGGCTCTTGTAGAGCAGGGATTGGCTGTCAGGCCATCCAGGTCTGTGCTGGCTGCTCTGAGTCACCTTGGAAAGAGCATCTTTCACCTTGGAAAGGGCATCCACCTCTGCATACAGAGAGTCTCCTGGAATGTAAAGTACTTGTCTGTCAGGGTCAAACACTGAAGGTCATGGGATGAGTGCCTCATGGAGAATCTCCAGGGAAGCATTGTCTGTCCCACACTAAGACTTCATACCCCAACATGACCGCTAATCCTAGGCATGACAGCTTCCTGGTCACACTGACTCCAACGCTTAAGCAATGAGCTTGTATTTGTTCCCAATCACCACTCTGCCCCATCTTTGGGAAAGGCCATTGAGATCAGAGAGGCCAAGCAATATGGTTGGGGGTCATATAGAAACCAGGCTTAGATGCAGGTTAGAGGCTCTGCTCCCTAGAATTCCCTTACCCGTAAGCCCCAGGTCCTCTTCACAGACAAGACAGCATGAACCAGCCTGAATCACCAGCCATCAATGCAATGTCTTTTGCAATATTGCAAGTTTTCTTGTGCCAAGATACAACCAAGCTGCGATGTTTTTTGAAAGAGAGAGCACATACGAGAGTGAGAGACAGACAGACACAGAGAGAGAGAGAGAGAGAGAGAGAGAGAGAGAGAGAGAGAGAGAATCCATTCCCTTTACCAACAATGGGTAGGTCTTTGCATATTAGAAAAGCAAAAATGGTATGTTCAAGCACCATCATTTTATCACAGCTGAAAGAGACAGTGAACTCTATAATGTTAGTGTCTGAAGATTTTTATTTCACTTTCAGCAATGTTGACACTTTCAGGCAACTTATTATTTGTTTACCTAAAATAATGTCCCTTGGGGAAAGAGCACTTATTACTGTGCAGAGCACCAGGATTTGATTCCAAAACCCAAATAGCATCTCACATTTGCCTCTAGTTAGGATCCTAGGGAATTCAAACCTTCCTCTGACCTCCTCAGGGAACCGCACCCACATGATGCACATAAACTCATGCAAGCAAAGACACTTACACACAAAATAAATAAATCTTAAAAGCAAAAAAATGAAACATTGCTCTAAGTCTTGGTCTCGAATCTGGGTTACAAAAAACCCTTCAGGCCTTGATCTGGGAGATGGTAACTAAAAAAGGGTATTGCCCACACTTGACTGGTATTTACTTCCTCTTGTTTAGTGGAATGTTCCCTGAGAAATTGCTGAAAGATTTAAAGAAACCAGAAAGTTGACCTGGAAAGACTTCTTAGATGGGTCTGTGTTCTCTGAGCTGCTAGATGTCTGAGTGTCTTACTTTTTCCATCTTTGTCTCTAAAGCTGGCACCTGAGCTACAGTTGGGGACAAGTGTTTGTGGGGGCAGGGAAATTTCTTTGGGTTTTGCCAGCTGTGGGGAACTGGGCAGGACATAAACCCCAACAAGCAGGCCCTCATGTAACAAAGCATTGTTAGTTTTATAAGTTAGTTTAGATTGAATGACCATGCTGTTTGATGAGCTATCATCTCTTCTAAACAAGAGGTCTCTCTTATTCAAATATAATCTTCATAATATTTACTTTATGGTTTCTCCTGAAAATTTTGCTTTATCTGTTTATTTAATTGTTCTGGGGAGGAGTTTCCCCCAACAATGAAAGGGAACAGTTAAACCAAGTTTGACATGGGGGCTTGCAAGAGGCACCCAAGTTATTTAGTGATGGCAAAGAGCATTGTAGATTCAAATCATAGAAACCCTGGAAGGACCAAACCAACAGTTACTGTCCCTGGGTTGTAGGTAGGTTTATCCAACAGAGGCTTCATGGAGAAGGTGGAATGTCCACAAATTCTGCCCCCAAAGAACTTCCTCATGCTTCTCATAGCCCATAGGAAGTGATATCACCCACTTGAGAAAGATCTAGAACTCAACACTAATTAACCAACGAAGAATGGAAGAGTCCTTTAATTTTGGCTGGGGACTAGGAGCGAGCTCATGCCTGGGGTCTTCTGGTGCTGAAGCTCAGGAATAGCATTTTAAAGGCAAAGCCACAATTATGTAAATGAGGGTCGATGTCATCCTGGCTCTGGCCCTTGCTCACTATGTGACCTGGCTGAATCACTTTGCCTCGGTGAACCTCGGTTTCATCCTCATGTCATCAGGATGTAGAGAAGTATCAAGACCACTCTAGTGGCAGCCTCACTGACTAGAGCGGAATCAGAAACTGCTGGGTGTTGCCAAGATCCCTGGCATCTCCAGGGAGACTAAGATTCCTATGTATCACTCTCGAGATCATATCCAGTACTGGAGCAGCAATGGAGGACTACTAAGTGAGGCTGGAGACCGCGAGAGCTTGAGATGCCCCTTAGGACGAGACAGGAAGGAAAGGCCACAGCCACCTGAACTTGTCTGTCCGTGCTTCTGGGTCTCATTGAGCAGGGTGGTCCTCATTCTACCCCAGTCCTCAGGACCATAGAGGCGACATGGCAAAGCTCTGAGTAAGGTTGTGACCGAAGGTAATCCAGTCCCACTGCCTGACTAGCACACAGCACATGTCAATACACAGTTGTTCATGTGTGACTGGTGGCTGGGGTCCCGCTGCAGTTACACCGCGGCTTTGTGGCTACTCTCTCCATGTTTCCACAACACTTTCCATAAAAGAGAGCTGTGAGGAGGGCCCTAACGGGCCTTCCAGCTCTGGATTTGCTTCATCCACTAAGCTGAATTCTCACCCACACACCACACACCCTACCAACCACTTCTATTGCAAGGATTAAAAGAAGCCACACACATAAGGGTGCAGTTAATAGTTTAATGCTGGGGTGGTGCGGACAGGAAGAATGGAGTCTGGGAGGGTCCTTCAGGCGGGCTCAGGTAGACCTTGTATAGATGGTGGTGGCAATTTCCAGAGAGAAATGCCACAGGAAGTCAGATGAAGCCCCTGGGAAGGAACCTGGAATGAGAACAGAGGGCCTCAGGCCATTAGCTGTCACAGTGGCAGTGAGAAGATCCAAGAAGTCTGGTCTCACTATATCCACCCATTCCTGAAGTACCACATGGATTAGTCCTTGGAGAGGAGAGGGAAAGCTGTAGATCTGGGGCCTTGTTCACCCCCGTGACCCTGACCCTTCTCATCCCTTCCTCTTGATCGGTTGCTGATGGGAAAAGATTGAGTAGAAACCATGCCCACAAAATCAGAGTCTGGATGTAGGCCATGGATAACTGTCTATGCTCAAAGTCAGGACTCAGTCAAAACCACCCAAGAAATTCTTTTAGTAGCAAAGACCGCAGCTCAGTCTGGCTTCATGATGCAGGCTCAGGGTTCAGGGTGTAGTGTAGTGATATTCCATTTGTATTTGTATTTTAATAAATAAAACTTGCCTGAAGTTCAGAGAGTAAAACAGTCACACTGATCAGCCTTACAGATCAGGCAGTGGTGACACACACACTCGTGGTGACCAGTAGTCACACTAGTTTGCCATAGAAACCAGGCAATAGTGGTGCACGCCTTTAACCCCAGCACTAGAGAGGAATATAAAACGGGAGGAGGCAGCTCTCGCTCACAGTCTCATTCTGAGATTCCTGGAGGCAGAATCGCCATTTCAGACTGACGTAGAAGTAGGAGCCAGTGACTGGCTGCTTTGCTTTTCTGACCTTCAGGTTGAACCCCAATTTCTGTCTCTGGGTTTTTATTAGCCGTGCTACAATGTACTCAAAATCAGCCTGGAGTCAGGATCGTGTCTCAATTTCTCTTGTCTTGTGACAGAAACAAAATGAGCATAGCCCTGGCTCCTGACAGGCTGCTGTGCACAGGACAGAGTCTGCCTGTGGGTTTGATGAGAACTGCCACCATAAGTCACGTGTTTGAATACTTGGTCCCCAGTGAGATAAACTGTTTGGGAAGTTTAGGAGGTACAGCCTTGTTGCAGGAGGTGTGCCACTAGAGATGGGTATTAAGATTTCAAAAGACCATGCCTCTCCTAGTTAGCTCACTCTAACTGGTGACTGTGTCTCAATACATGAGCTCTCAGCTGATGCTCCATGCCATGCCCCGTGCCTGCTGCTGTGCTCCTCAGTCTGATGGTCATGAGTTCTAACCCTCTGGGTTCCTGAATCTCAAAATAAATGCTTTCTTTTATAGTTTCCCTTGGTCACGTTGTTTCGTCACAGCAACAGAAAAGTGACTAGGACACTGCCCATACCAGCAGGAGTGCCATGGCGTCCCTCCTTCGGCTCCTTCCTCTTCAGAGGGAGACTGGCAACTGCAGATTAGCTGAAAGAACCAAGTCATGATCAAAACCTCAGTATTTGCCATGGGAAATTGAACAGAGGCCCACCCAACTTGTTACCTCCCTCCTGCTCATTCCTCTGTCACTTCTGTGACTTCAAGTGTGTCACTTTTCATCTACAGTGGGCAATGACAGTGGCTCACTATACAGACTCTCTTGAGGACACAATGAGGTAGCCCACACAAGACACTGACGGGCTGTGTAACCACAAAAGGATCACCTCCAGGTTCTGACATCCTGGGTGCCTGATTCCTGTTTCCCCAGCAACCCTGTCAATCATGGAGAGCTGAAGCCTCAAAAGAAGCCCCAATGAGGGGAAGAGAAGTGAAAGGCCCAACTTGGTCAGGATGCAAGGTCCCTGGCAGGGGCACACCCACAGCTGTTGTCTTGGCCCGTGGAAGGCACTCCAGTTCCCAAGCTGTGACTTACAGAGGAGGTCTTGAGTAAGATTTACATTCAGATGGCTAAATATGAACTCAATCACAGGACATATCTGAGAGGCAGAAAGAAAGAAAAGGGGAGAGAGAAGGAAAACAAATGAGACTTTGCTGGAACACGCTGCCCAGCCTCCCCTAGCAGAGGGGCTCATTTCTAGGAACTTGAAAACAGTTAACCTTAACAATCTAGAACTATGAAATTGCAGCAGCCCAAGACAAGACTCTCCAAGGCTTCTGAGAACCCACCACCTCGGAATGTCAGAAGTTCAAGATCTGAAGATCCGCCACCCAGAACCTTTATACCCCTGACTCCTTAAACCTTGAACTCTTGAACCTGGAAATTCAAGATCCTCAGAAGGCTTAAGCCTTCGGGGAGCCCCAATTCCCAGTTCCCTGCAGGTTCTCATTCACAGGTGCTTAAATACAGTCATTTTAATGAAAAGTGTGTTGACTACAGGAAAACATTAGCTTAAAGTACACGGGTGGTGCACACAGGTGGTGCACACGGGTGGAGCGTGGATGTGGTAAACAGTTCAAGGCAGCACCTGTGATTTCTGCCTCCTTTCTCTGTAGCCCAACTACTGAGGGTAGAGGAGGTGCCCCCAACAGGCCTGGCTCTGGGTGCCAAGAACTGGTGACTTACTTGGTTTTGCATCACGCTGGTCACTGTCTTTGTAAGGAGGCCAGAGACACCATCCAATAATCTGTTGACAAGAGTGCTTCGTCTGGAAAAAAAAGAGGGGATTTGCAAAGCTTGGTCAAGAGTTCAGCATGACCCAAATAGTCCTCCAGAGGTCATGTGACACACAACTCTCCTCTGCAGACTCATTTGGACTCATTTCAGCTTGTTGCCCAGTGGCCCATGTCAGAATGGACTATCACTGAGCATCTGAGCATCTTACGCCTAAGTAGCTGCTTCCTCAGTGCCTAGATGCTTATCACAACCCTGACACAGCATCATTCATCCAGCCACAGCATCATTCATCCAGCCTTTATTTATAGAGCACCAGACTGAGCTTTGGGACACTGGGGAAATAACCAATGAGTTTTTAACCTCTTTTGTAAACAAGTCTCACTGACGCTGCCTTTCCCCCTTCAGCTCTCACGCAGCTGCCATCCCCCAGGGTAGCCCATCCTGAGTGTTTACTGAAGGGAAGGTTTGCTCTCGTTGTGTCCTGCTAAGTAGGATGGTCTGTGTAGGGATCCCCATTTTCTTTAAATTCCCTGATGGACCAAACAGTCCTTGGCCCGCCTTTTCCTCAGAATGTGTTGTAGGAAACAGCCTGTTCATTTTTACCAAATCCATCTCCAGGCTCAGAAAAAATGCCTGCCTGGAAAATCGCAGATATTTGACTAGAAGAAAGGTCAAGGGGCAAGGAGATAGCCTAAGCCACAAAATTATTTGCCTTGTAAGCATGAGGACCCTTGTTTCCACTCTAGTATTCATATTTTTAAAAAAAGAAGGAAAAGCCAGTTTATAACAAATACTTGTAATCCAGCACCATGAAGACAGAAATGGGGAGATTCCTTGTCATCTTAGCCTATGTGGTGATCTCCAGCCACTGATACATGTGCATGTGTGCCCACAGGCACACACCCTATCTCCCAACACACAAAATAATCAAAGAACAGGTACAGTTAAATACACAGTGTGACATCTCATCTGGTGTCCCCCACCTATGACCCCACCACTCAGGAGACAGAGGCAGGGAGAGCTCTGAGATTGAAGCTAACCAGAGCTGTACAGTGAGACCCTGTCATAAAGTATGTATGCACGCGGTGACAACAGAGACAATTACTCTGAAGGACAAGAGAATATTCTTATAAGAAAAAGGGAAGAAATCTTGTAAAGACCCCGAGAGGTGAAAAGATACATTGAGTTCACTAAGCTGTTTTATTTAACAAGACTATCCGTGGTAGGAAAACGTTTGTCTGAAGCACAGAACAAAAGCCAGTGTGTCAAAAGGAGAATGAGGGCAGACCAGCATCAGGAGAGTATTCTTGGCCATGGGTATTCAGATCCAGTGGAACAACTTGAGTTCCCTGGATCTGCTCGGCAGACTGTGGTTCTGTCTTTAGTTTGAGATCAGGTCTTTGGTAGAGGGAGGATGGTTGGCCTTAGAACATAGTTATCAAGGCTGGAATAAGAGACCATCCCTCTATTCATACCAATCTTCCCAGTCCCAGTCCTTGACTTAAGGGTAATGTTTCCTTCCCCAGACACCGGGTACCATCACTCCTCTGACCCCTGTTTGAGTCAAACCTGTATATTAAGCACACAATTAAAAGTGCAGATATGAGTATCAACAGGAATCAGTGATGGAAAATGACAGGATTAGGATGTCAAGATTCCACTCTAGGGATTTTCCTGAGGGTAGAGATTACTTCAGGACAAGCAGAGACCATGCTAGCATCTAATTTTCCAAATGCCTCCCTCTGCAGGTGGATGTAATGTTAACATGTTCAGAAGCATGAGGCACATTGACCCAGCTGAAAGGTACCATAGGCACATGCATAGTATGGCTGGAAAGGTTCATCCTCCTGCCTCAGCAATGGAAAGGAATAGTCTATAGACTCAGTGTAGATCTCATGGTTCTTGAGCACTTAGCATGTTCCAGGCTCTAGGCTAAACATGTGTATTTTCTCATGTCTCCATCCCAGAAGGTGATGAGTACAGATCGCTACTGTTCAGACCCATGGATGTGCAAACTGAGGCTGCAAAAGATGGACATAGAGTGACAGCGCTGATGGCTGTGGCAGAGTTGACACTTGAGGCTGGTCCTATTGTATATTTTATGATGCTACTTCCCAGGTATACGAATAGGATTAAAGTCAGAGGTCCTAAAGCCCCCTGAGAGCCTGGCTCTACTGAGATGGATGAGCCTTACCTGCCCAACAAGGAAATGGAGATATTGTCGGTATCACTTGAGCATTGCCCTATGCTCAGCTTGGGAAGGCCAGTCTTGGCATCGGTTTGAACACCGAGTGAAGTTGCAAGGTCCAAGGAAACAGAGACGTCAACCATGGATCCAATGATAGGCCTGCAGAAAACAAGAGTCACACCAGGCACAGGTCTAGAAGGCTCTGCACTGGTTTTCATCTATGTGGGTGGACACAGTGCAGGGTGTCTATGGACAATGTCAATATCACAACAGTAATGTCAACATGTTACAAATACTCTACAAAACTTACATGTTTAAATTAGACTTCTCTGGGCCATGCATGCATCATTATCACATGCAAGATTTTTACTTGGCATGAGACAAAAAATAAAAATTAATTGCTAACATTTTGTAACACAAATTACCTGTGGGCACTAATTTAAAATATTATGCCTGGTATAATCCATCTAATCATTATAATGATTCTAGGAGAAAAATCACATTCTTTCTTGTATTCTGAGCATAAAATCCTGGTCACAGAGAAGTTGAACAACTACCACAGGATCACACAGCTCATGGCTTCACAAGTGTATTGGATACAAACACCACTTCCCCCAGTGTTGATGACTGAGGCCAGAGACTCACACATACTGGGCAAGTGCTCTCTTTGAAGGATACCCCCCAATCTCTAGAGATTCTGTTACACAGGTTCTTGACTTGGCCATTTTTCTGTGTCTCTCATTTTAAATGGAAAAACTTTAAAAATTGTATCTTACTTATCCAGGAGGTCTAGCCCAAACCTATGAGTTCCAAGGACTGTGAGAGAATCCTTCTGAGAAATTCGTCTGGCATACTCACCACATTGAGGCAGATTCACAATGCTGACCTCACAACTCCACAAACAAATATGAGTGCACACGTAAAACTTTATACACACAAGTGAACACAGCAACACACACACACACACACACATTTTGTATCAACATTCATTCACTTAACATGGCATGTTTTCACTAGACTATTTAAAGGTTGAGATTTTAGGCCTCAGAGAGTCCTGTCTTTTAGAGATTAGGAAGTTTGGGTCAGAGGTCAAAGAGTAACTAGGAATTAAGTGCCTACTTAAATAGGTCATATTGTACTCCGCCCCCTAATCCAAGTGACATACTCACAGAGTAACAGAGGCATCCAAAACCAGGGGAAGCTTCAGATTGACGCCTTGGAGGTTGGAAGATGGTTCAGCTTGCAAGTTCAGGAAGCTGAGTTTGTTAATTCGCAACCTGCCCAAAATCCACAAATGCCTTCTTGTCATTCCTCCCTGCAGCATTGCAGCTCTGCCCATCGCCCTCTGGTCATCCCTCCCTGCAGCCCTGCAACTCTGCCCATCGCCCTCTGGTCATTCCACCCTGCAGCCCTGCAACTCTGCCCATAGCCCTCTGGTCATCCCTCCCTGCAGCATTGCAACTCTGCTCATCGCCCTCCTGTCCTACCACATCCTGGTCACAAGTATGAGCCTCTACACTATCAGGTACCATGGACTGAGCCAGGGAAACAATAGGCAGCAGAGACACAACTTCAACCCAGGACTGTGTGTGTGACTCTAAACTTCATGAAGCCACTGCTTGGGACTAAGGAGCGTGGATTCTAGTTTCCTGTCCCTTGAAGGAACTTGGACTTTTACTCCCAGCTTTCTTTTAAGAAGAGCTGTGCCATTCTTAAAGAAAGGCTTTAGGTACCAAGATACAATCACCTTCAACCTGAAATTACAGAATGTGGGAACCCAGATGTGTAAACTCTCCAAACTGGCTCTGTAGCTCTGTCTCAGACTAACTCAAGCTCTAATGAGCCTTGCCTCAGAAGTCCTCAGCTCTGGGGTGGGAAGACAAGGCTTATCCATTTTACTTTGAAACTGGGTAGTCAGGTAGTCCCTTTTCTGGGAGCAAAGAAGCACCAACTCACCCGTAACCATTCTGAGATGAAAAGGGGTTTAATTTGCTAAGGTCCAATGCGTTCAAAGCTCCTAGAATGTTGTTCTTGGCTAATGCCCAATCCGTGGTTTTCTGAAGAGATCCCACATCTAGGTTCTGAAGAGCATCTGTAAAAAGTCATCAATGAGTGCCTGCACACTAGGGAAGGAGCTCCCATCCTCCTGGCCTCAGGGAAGTCAGTTTCCCTGTGCTGTGGCAATCAGTCTCTGCATCAGATCAGTGAGGGAGGGATTGCCACCATCTCCACGGTGCAGAAGAGAAAGCCGAGACTCCTAAGGTTAGGAAATGTGTCCACGGAGACGGCTCCATTCATTAGGTTGTCCTAATACTAATACATATTGAGCATTTATCAAAAACAAAAGCAATCAAGCAGTTGAAGTTGATTGTGTATACCTGTTTTCAGGAATGACTTAAGGATCTGTCCCTTTTAGTGAGATGCTCACAAGGGTTTGAAAAACTTAATCAAGCAATTGAGAGAATAAACTAAGAAATGGTATAATCTAGAATCAAGAAAAAACATAGAGGGAGAATACTGCTCCAGCCAGTAAAAATGAAAAACAGGTATTCCCAAAGACAGATTGGAATCAGGCCCAGAGAAAATAAATTGACATTGGAGGAAGAGGGCAGAGCATCCTAACAGAAGATCTCAGAGAACAGCTAGGGAATTAATGAAATGAATGGTGCGTGCCAGAGGCGTGTGTAAAGTGTGAGGGATGATTGTGCAGAAGATATCTCTACTGTGAAAACAAGTTATCCCAACAAAATGAAACAACAACAATCCCTTATTTTCAAGAGGACACACGGCTTAAAATGCTGCCTTGAAATATTTATTGTAACACAATAATGCTACTAATTTCTCCACATTGTGTAACCTGTTTCATTTCTTTGTGTGGAAAGCATTTGGATTAGAAACTTGGTGTTGTATATGTTTTGTCCCAGTTTTACTGTGATGTTTCAGTTCATTCTCCAGCTTTAGCTGCTGAAATGAAATCGCACAGCCGTGAAGACTAAGACTAACCTTTGTTTCTGAAGACAGCTTTCCTGTCTGTATTGAGTATCTTTTCCATGGAAAATATTTCACTTCTTCCTTTAAGAATGTTTGCAATATGTGTGTGTGTGTACATGTTTGTATGTGTGTGCATATGTGCATGCATGCATGTGTGTGTGTATACTTGATTTTTTTAAAAGAAAAATATTTATATATGACCATACACTAGAACTTGCTGCTTTTGCAGAAGAACAGAGTACCATTCCCAACACCCATGTTGAATGGCTCATAACTATGTGTACCTCATGGGGATCTGACACCCTTTTCTGGCTTCTGGGGGCACACAGACAGATATATACAGAGGGACACATACATACAATTGAAAATAAATATTAAGAACACTTTTAGTCACACAGATGTAAACACAATAATTCTACTTGGCTCTGTGCTGACAGAATCTTCCTAAGATAATGATGCAGCTAGCATTGCTTAGACAACTCTATCTCGCCATACAACTCCCTAGGTAACCTTGAATCTGACCCCCTTTTTTCTCTGCTGCAGTTCCCCAGCTTTGGAATGTGAGGATGGCTCTTAGGTAACTTTCAAAGATGAAAGTTACCTAAGCATTGGCAAGGTTTGAAGGCAGTGTGTGCAGAGCTTTCCTGTCCCTATAGGAACTGCTTGTTAGTTAGCCCAGTTCTTCTACGGCAGAGAACAGAGGCACAATTAAGTAGAAAGTTAAGAAGTTTATGAACATCTAAGCCAGGTGGGTTGATGTCACTTCCAGCCAGTCAATGAAGACCAATAAGAAAAGGTCAAACTAACTACAGAAACATATTCTAATAATTTTGATACACACTATAGTTAAAACGCGCAAACCAGTAGTAAAGATGAGAAAAATGAGAAGATGATTAGTGTAGTAGGAAGACCGCTTGTTCATTTCCCGGCTGCCCAGACTCTGGAAATAACCACACAGAAACTGTATTAATTAAATCTCGGTTTGGTCCATTAGCTCTAACTTCTTATTGGCTAACTCTTACATATTAATTTAACCCATTTCTATTAGTTTATATTTTACCACAAGGCTCATGGCCTACCAGCAAGGTTCTGGAGTGTCTGTCTCCAGCAGCAGCTCCATGGCCTTTTCCCTGACTCTGCCTTCTTTCTCCCAGCATTCAGTTTAGTTTTCCCCACCTAGTTCTGTTCTACCCTATCAGCCAAGCCAGTTTCTTTATTAACCAATGGTATTCACAGCATACAGAGGGGAATCCCACATCAGGTTAGGATTAGAGAAATGCAAAGTGAGATGAGTTACATCTACTCATCTTTGATAATAGCAAACCAGTTAATGCTGTCCATATTAGTGCTTGAAAGGAAGCAGGGTTGGGGGACAGGCTCCCACAGATTGCTAGAGAAAGTGGGATAGGTACCATTACTTAAGATGTACATACTATTTAAAAATTTGAAATCTCATTTTGGTGAATTTATTCTGTACATATATTGGCAAGACTCTATTAGGATGTAATGTAATGGCACTGTTTATTTCTAATATGATAAGTAAGTGCTGCACATTTCTCAGTAAGCTGCCCATAGAAGACAACACTGCCCCCTCCCAGCAGCCTCTGCTATTGTAGGCATAGTGTTCATTAGGGCTACTCCTAGGGCCAGCAGGTAAATGGGACCTATATTGACTTACCTCCAACAGTACTTGCAACGTCCAAATCCTTCACAACACTTCCAACGTCCAAATCCTTCACAACATTTCCAACGTCCAAATCCTTCACAACATTTCCAACGTCCAAATTCTTCACAGCATTTCCTAAGTCACCCAAAAGTGAGTCTGAGGTTCCAATGAGCAGACCGCAGAGGACAACAAGGCTCCCAAGTTGGAACATCTTTGATGCTGATACCTGGATGGTCATAGAAGGAAGAAGAGTGAACAGGAACCTACAGTGAACTCCTGTTCATCTCACACTTAACCTTCCTACAAGACAGACATGATTCTGTTCACAATAGGTAAGAAATAAAACCAGCAGAGATGCCCACCCTCAGAAGAGGATAGAGAGAGTGAGACCAAGTACACAATGGAATTTTATTCTGTCATAACAAAAAATGAAATCATGACATTTCAAGAAATTAATGGAATTGGAGCCATTGTGCTTAGCAAAATTAGCCAGATTTAGAAAGGTAAACACCCTATTTTCTGCCACATGCAAATGAATTTCCAGTTTGTGTATGTATGTTTGTATACATATGTGTGTGTTGACTGTGTGAGGTCATAAAATAAGGAGACTATGAGAGGAAAAGAAAAAATCTTGAGGGAAGAGAAGATGGGGGAAAGAGCATGTAATACACATGACCTGAAAGTAAAAGGAGGAGGAAGCCATTAGCAAGGAGTGGGATGGGAAGGACAGAGAGGAGGGAGAGGGACAAGAACTAAGTATGTAGGAAAAAGCCACAGTAATCCCACCAACTTGTATGGTGAATTTAAAAAGTTATAAACATAATTAAATACAATTATAACTTAATAAAATAAGGAAGCAGGGCAGGGAAGGTAGAGAAACTTTAGAGACATGGTGAGGGAGTAGAGGGTGGGCTTGGAAAACCAATCAACTCTAGCCTTTGCTCTTTATACTCGGGACCTTTGTGCTTGCTGCCTTCTCTGTTTGAAATAGATTTCCTCTTCATTTTGCCATCTAAATCTGTTCTGTAGAGTCAGTGAAACTTCACACCTTCCTTGAAGCTAGTTCCAGGTCCCTCCCCAGAAACCAGATTGAGGTTCCCACTACTATGACTCCCCCAAGCTTGGTACAACACTATCTTTAGGGAAATAAGTATGGCTTGTGTCACCATTAAGCCTAGACCCGAGTAAGAAGCCTTTCTCTATACACTAAGACAAGTCATTGATGAATAAAATCTGAACAGTCAACAGAACCCACAAGAACCTACGCTGTCACTAGTCTGACACAATGTCTTCAAATTTGTTAGAGTTTAAACTTCCCTGATACAAACAGTGCCTTCCTTTTGCTTCTTGCCCCCAAAGCCTCCTGCAACCCCTGGCATAGGGGTCACTCTAGAAGAACACGTACTCACAGATCGGAGAAGGATGCACAGGAACTGCTTGCTTCTCTCCAGGGATGCAGGGCTGACAGTGGCCCTTATATTGTGATGGCAGGATAAGATGCAACCCCAGTTTCTAGGATGGTTCAAGGAGACTCCAATGAAAATACCCAAGGTTAGCCAAGTTATTCCAACCCAAAGGTCACCCAGGATGCTTGAGTGGCAGTGATGGACCTTGTGCCAACACTAAAGCCCCAAGTTGTTGAACCTGAGGCTGCCAATAAGGGGTAACAACAATTCAGTAAGTGCTGGGAAGAAGACTCAGAATGTATCCATGGAAGAATATTCTGTTGAGAAGGCTCCTAGTGTTTGTCAAGGCTAGCCCATAATTTGATAATTCATAGAGGAGAAACCATCAGTTTCAGGTTGATCAATGAGCAGAGTAGAATTGTGGCTCTCATGTTGCTCTACCCATCCTCACAGCGCGCTCCCTCTCTCTGAGTGCTCCAGTCACCCTCCTGAACAGACTCAGCCACTGTGGTGCTTTCTGTTAGGGGCAACAATGAAGTCCCCCTTTCATCTTCCTGACAGAATTATGTCTATTATAAACCAGCTGCCTATGCGATTTTGTTTAATCTACCCTCAAGGTGATTATTTCTCTGAGTAGAAAATACCAACAGCTATAAATTAAAAGGAGAAAAATAAGTGAGTTCTTGACCATGGCGAGTGTTTCTTCCTTACAGAGCCAACAAGGATGGTTAAATGATTCACTAATATCAGCCATGTTTATAGTGTGACCGTGTGACACACGTTACCATTGGGCAGGAGGCAGATGATGTGTGAATGTACAAGTCAGGATGCTTGTGGACTGTTTGGGAGGAATCCAGTTCCTCTGATTTAAGAGAATAAACCAAGGAAGTTAAGGAGAACTGATTTGAGATGAAAGCTCACAAACTTTAACTGGTGTTGCAAGTAACTGCTTGTTAGTCCCGGCCACCCAGAACTGAAATAATCACACAGAAACTGTATTAATTAAATCACTGCTTGGCCCATTAGCTCTAGCTTCTTATTGGCTAACTTTACATATTACTTTAACCCATTTCTAATAATCTGTGCATTACCACGAGGCGTGGGCTACCAGCAAAGTTTCAGCATGTCTGTCTCTGGCAGCGGATCCATGGCATGCCTCTTGGCTCTTCTTTGTCCCAGCATTCAGTTCCATCTTCCCTGCCTACCTAAGTTCTGCCCTATCAACAGGCCAAGGCAGTTTCTTTAATCATTAATGGTAATCACAGCACACAGAGGGGACTCCGATATCACCTCCCCTTTTCTATTTAAATAAAAAGGAAGGTTTTAACTTTAATATAGTAAAATTACATATAACAAAACAGTTATCAAGCAAAAATTACAGTTACAATATTTCTACTTACTTAATCTTTTATCATAACTAAGGAAAACTATAACTATAACTATCTATTCTTCAACTCCATCAAAGACTCCAGAAGGATACAATATTACCTAAGTAAACAGGAAGTGCATTGTAAGCAACTTTATTATTATTAATTTTTACAAATTTTCACCTCCTCCCCTCCTCCCATTTCCCTTTCCCTCCCCCCACCCCCCTCTCCTCCCTCTGCAGTCCAAAGAGCAGTCAGGGTTCCCTGCCCTGTGGGAAGTCCAAGGTCCTCCCCCCTCCATCCAGGTCTAGGAAGGTGAGGATCCAAACAGACTAGGTTCCCACAAAGCCAGTGCATGGAATAGAATCAAAACCCAGTGCCATTGTCCTTGGTTTCTCAGTCAGCCCTCCTTGTCAGCCACATTCAGAGAGACTGGTTTGATCACATGCTCCATCAGTCCCAGTCCAGCTGGCCTTGGTGAGTTCCCATTAGATCGGCCCCACCGTCACAGTGGGTGGGCGCACCCCTCGCGACCCTGACTTCCTTGCTTATGTTCTCTCTCCTGCTCCTCATTTGGACCTTGGGAGCTCAGTCCAGTGTTCCAGTGTGGGTCTCTGTCTCTATCTCCATCCATCGCCAGATGAAGGTTCTATGGTGATATGCAAGATATTCATCAGTGTGGCTATAGTATAGGGCCAGTTCAGGTTCCCTTTCCTCAGCTGCTCAAGGAACAAGCTGGGGACATCTCCTTGGACGCTTGGGAACCCCTCTAGAGTCCAGTCTCTTGCCAACCCTCAAATGTCTCCCTTAATTAAGATATATACTTCCCTGCTCCCATATCCACTCCTCCTCCATCCCAACTGTCCCATTCCCCCATGCTCTCCCCATCCTCCCCTTCTCCCTTCTCTCTCCCCATCTCCCCTTACCCCTGACCCACCCCCATCCCCAAGCTCTTAATTTTTGCTTGGAAATCTTGTATGCTTTCAATATCCAGGAGGATAACTACATGTTTTTTTTGGGGGGGGTTCACCTTCCTATTTAGCTTCTCTAGGATCATCACAACCTGTCAGAATGGCTAAAATCAAAAACACCAATGATAGCCTTTGCTGGAGAAGATGTGGAGTAAGGGGAACACTCATCCATTGCTGGTGGGAATGCAAACTTGTGCAACCACTTTGGAAAACAGTGTGGCGGTTTCTCAGGAAATTCGGGATCAACCTACCCCAAGATCCAGCAATACCACTCCTGAGAATATACCCAAGAGATGCCCTATCATAGTATAAAAACATTTGTTCAACTATGTTCATAGCAGCATTATTTGTAATAGCCAGAACCTGGAAACAACCTAGATGCCCCTCAATGGAAGAATGGATAAAGAAAGTGTGGAATATATACGCATTAGAATACTACTCAGCGGTAAAAAAAACAATGACATCTTGAATTTTGCACGCAAATGGATGGAAATAGAGAACACTATCCTGAGTGAGGTAACCCAGACCCAAAAAGATGAATATGGTATGTACTCACTCATAAGTGAATTCTAACCATAAATAAAGGACATTGAGCCTATAATTCATGATCCTAGAGAAGCTAAGTAAGCAACTTTCAAAACTCTAGAATTGACAGACATCTTGCTACCTGGACAGTCACCACAGTTCTTCTGTATTGTTGGGGCATCCATATTCAGCCTACAGGCCCATAGTGTCCAGCTGACTTTTCTACAAAGCAGGAAATTTCAAAGACAGTTCTGCATATATTGCAGTTTGCAGTCACTTTCTTCTGTATCCTGCAGAATGTCTCACAGGCTCTTTCATGAAGCAGGAACCCCAAATGGTGTAGGCTGTGTTGCTTTCATTGCTTGAATAAAGAGAATGCCTTGGCCTTTTGATAGGGCAGAACTTAGGTAGGTGGGAAAGACAGACCTGGATGCTGGGAAGGAGAGCAGAGTCAGGCAGACGCCATGCTTCTCCTGCCTAAGATGGACACTGGTTAGACTCATGCAGGTAAGCCACGACCTCATGGTGACATACAGATGATTAGAAATGGGTTGAATCAAGATGTGAGAGTTAGCTATAACAGGCTAGAGCTTATGGGCCAAGCAGTAATTTAATTAATACAGTTTTTTTTTTCCTTTTTCGAGACAGGGTTTCTCTATGGTTTTGGAGCCTGTCCTGAAACTAGCTCTTGTAGACCAGGCTGGTCTCGAACTCACAGAGATCCACCTGCCTCTGCCTCCCAAGTGCTGGGATTAAAGGCGTGTGCCATCACCGCCCGGCCTAATTAATACAGTTTTTGTGTAATTATTTTGGTTGTAAGCTAGCCGGGCGGGACGGAACAAAGGGGCCCCGCGCTCAATACTACACCCGAAGGATCGTCTCACCTTTAGGCGAGTTCAATAGTCATTTCTCTATGGATCCTGCATGTCCAGTTCATCTAACAAACTCCAAAAGGAGCCTCTTCAATGCCCACCTTCCTCTTGAAGTAGACTGGTGCTGCCAGGAGCAGATGTGTCTCACTGTCATAAAATGTCCTAAATTTTTAAAACATCTAAATGCCGTATTCTTGAGTCTGTGAGATGGGTCAGTGGAAGAGGCACTTGTTCCACAGGCCTAATGACCAATGCTTGTTCTCCAGAGTCCACTGAATGGTGGAAGGAGGGAGCAATTCCTGATGGCTATTCTTTGAGCTGAACGGGTATATAGTCACACATGTATCTGCACTCACACATGAACATCATACGCACACAAACACAAAATAATAAAAACAAAAAGAAAAGACTTATGTTTCTTGAATCAAATACATTGTGGGCTCTGACAGAAGTTGGTATATGGCTCCCCAGGATGTCAGTGGCCGAAATAGTTGAACAATAGGATTCAAGGGTGACCTCCATCTCACATCTGGTGAGCTCCATCTCACATCTGGTGACCTCCATCTCACATCTGGTGACCTCCATCTCACATCTGGTGACCTCCATCTCACATCTGGTGCGCTCACCCCACTATGAATTTCAGATCCCCAGCTCTACCTCCAAACCCTGTGGCTGTGTGGCTCATGAACACAGCTCTTCACATTGTGTACTGCAGAAGCACAAGCCTCTATAGGCAGACAATTGGCAATGACTTTTGCCCTTTATTTGCCACTGGGAACTGTCCTGCTTCATCTTGTCCTACCTCCCAACGACCTTGAAGGAGGTTCAGACAGGAAGGGGCTTTGGTGAGATGGGAAGGCAGGGTCTTGCCCCAACAGAACACAGTCTCCTGGGGTCAGCAGTGAGCAGTACTCTTCCTAGAGGCAGACATACCATTTGCCTGCTGTCTGACCTTCAGGTTAGATACACTTCTTTCCTGAGCCTGCAAGTCATCAGGAGGCAGATTTGAGAGCCTTGAGAGCTCTCGTTTTCCAGTGGAAAAAAACAGATTTCTGAAAGGCCCACAGGTGTAAGGTCATACAAGGACAGAAATCCAAAGCCTGGGTCTTTCCTACATCAGACTGCAGCCAGTTGGCAGGGCAGGACTGTTCCTAGGCTTGTATGTCCTGTTTTTCACAGGTCCCATTGTTTGAATTGGTCACCAAGCCTTGGGGCCATCTCAAGCCAGAATAACAGAGAAACAAGTGGGGTGGTGGTGGGTGGTGGTGGGGGTAGCACAGAACTGGGACACTGTGACTTAGCAAGCCCAGCAAAGGATATTATGACCTTGTGATTCTGATAGTTACAGTAATAATATTTCTACTGTGGCCTTGATATGTCTCGCTTCTGTATGCAAAACTCATTCCTGTCTCCCTGTCACCGTGTTCCACAAACTGTTCCCAGCTGAGATGAGGGTCATGCTGAAATCTCCTTTAGAGGGGTTTTTCCCATCCCAGAACACAGCCTGGGGTGATGGATTTGGAGTGGTGACCTCAGGCCTGTTGATGGGTCAGCCCTAGTTCATCAGCTGTGAAATAGGTTAACTAACAACTTGTATCTAGATGTTCTTGGAATTATACGAAGGAAAGTGGCTGGGGCATCATGAGGGTCGTGAGGGGACTTTGAGGGATCAGATCAAAGCCTGTCACTGGGACCAGGAGGACCTGGGTTCAAATCACTCCTTCCACTGCTTGGCTGTATGACCTGGGATGGGGTTTCTTCCTTCTCTGTGAAGTGGAACTGGAAACTGTACCTCACCTCCCTGCTGTTCACGTGCAGAGAAAACAGGTGAGAAACACATGTGAACGTCCTCACACTGGGCTGGCTGCCCACACAGCTGACAGTACTGTCTGCAGTTACGTTACATAGCTCACATAATGGGCTCTTGTTGGGGAGAGTTTGGACTGTCCAAGGCCATCCCAGGTCTATGCTGGCTGCTCTGAGTTACCTTGGAAAAAATATCCCTCTTTGTATACAGGAAGTCTTCTAGAATGTAAAGTACTTTTCTGTTGGGGACAAAAACTGGACCCGTAGGGTCGTGGAATAAATTTCTCATTGAAAATATTCAGTGAGGCATTAAGGATTATCTGTCCCAGGCTAGGATTTCCTATCCCTGACATGACTGCTAATCCCAGTCATTGCAACTTCCTGGTTCCAATGATTCCAGCACTTAAACAATGAGCTGGTATTTGTTCCCAAACACATCTCAGCTCCCTGTCTGTAAAAGGCTACTGAGACCAGAGAAGCCAAGCTGTAGTACTGGGGTCACACAAGAACCAGGATAGGCTGAAGTTTAGGGGCTCTGCCCCCTAGACTTTCCTTGCCTATAAGGACAGAACAGCCCCCAGACCCTCCTCACAGGACAGAAGAAGCTATCCTGAAACACCGCACACCAATGCAATGTCCTTTTGCGCTTTTGCAAGTTCTCTACTGCTGAGCTACAACTCAGCTGCAATGTTTTTTAGAAAGGAGGAAGAGAGAGACTGAGGCAGAGAGAGGCAGAGACAGAAAGATAATTCATCTGCTTTGCCCCAGTTCTCACATTAGAGCCGCCAGCAGGGAAGTCTTCGCACACAAGATAAACAAAAGTAACAAAAAGTCAAGCACATACAATTTTATCACAACTAAAAGCAGCACTTGGTTAAACTCTATAATCTTAGAGTCTAAAGACTTTCACTTAACTTTCAGGAATGCCAATCTTGCATGGTGAAATATTATTTATACACATAAAACACTGGGCTTAGAGAGATGACTCAGTAGCAAAGAGCCTTTACTACTTTGCAAAGGGCCAGGATTTGATTCCCAGGACCCATAATACAGTTCAGAACTGCTTGTAACTTCCTGTCCCAGGAGATATCAAACTCTCCTCTGACCTCCTCAGGGAACTGCACACACATGATGCACATAAACACATGCAAACAAAGACATTTACACACAAAATAAATACATCTTAAAAACAAACACCAAAACATTGCCCTGGTCTTGAATTTGGGTTACAAAAAGCCCTTCGGGCCTTGGCTTGGATGACGGGAATTAACCAAAGGTCTTGCCCACTCTCAACCAGGATTTGATTCTTCTTGTGTTGTGGATTGTTCCTTGAGCATTTGCTGAAAGCTCTCAAAGAAACCAGAAAGTTGACCTAGAAAGACTTTTTAGGTGGATCTGTGTCCTCTGAGCTTCTGGATATCTAAGTGTCGTGCTTTTTCTGTCTTTGTCTTTAGAGCTGGAACCTGAGCTACTGTTGGGGACAACTGTTTGTGAGAAAAGAAGGGTGAAAGAAAAGAAAAAGCAAGGTGATAAAATGGGGGGGGGATTGATATCAGGGAGCATGTGAGGAAGGAAAGTAGAGAGTAAAGGAAGAGAGAAGAGCTATCAAAATGAAGAAGATGAAGAAGAGATAGTGAAAGGGGGCAAGTAGAAATTGAGTAAGAGACAATGAGAGTGGGAACAGCTGTGTCCTGAGAGCAATGATGCTAAGGGTTGGACCCCACTGTTATTGGGCTCTCTGTATCTTCCATGAGGTCCTGACAGTTTATTACCCATGGCAGACTGGTTAGCTGCTCCCACAGGGAGGATAGGGTGGGTGGCCCCTAGCCATGACCAGCTGATTGCTGGCCTCCATGAACTTGACTCAAGGTTTTGTCCTATAATCTCTTTGCTTTCACTGTATCACCTTCCAGGTCCTTCCTGGGGCACTGAACCTGCCTTTATGCATCTGTCTGTTCTTTCTTCTATTTGTTCATCCCAATGTGTCCTGCACTGGGACCCCTGATCCTCTTGATAACTGTATGTCAGCTTCTACTTGATGCTGAGTATTGCGTTGGAGTCAATGATGAAAACTCTAAGTTCTTGTCCATATGGGGCCCTTTAAGGATGGTCAATGAGTCCCAGTAGTCAGCTTTCCACTGAAGGTAAGCTCCCAAGTCTATCTAGCACCCTGTCTCCATAGAAGAGGAGATCAGTGATGGAGAAGGGTCATTGTGTAGAGGTGAACATCCAGACAGAAAGACAAACGCTGTGCAACCTTACATACAGGTATGATCTGAAAATGACAGCACTCAAATACAAAGAGAACAAAATGGGGGTTACATGGGCAGAGAACAAAATGTTGGATGCCAGGGCAAAGGTGGGGATGGGAAGTCAGAAGTGGAGATTAGAAGACAAAATCCCAGGTCTGTGGGATGTGCAGGTCTAGATATGTAGTGTACAATAAGAGGTAACAGGATTCCATTCCAGGTGGGAGTTGTTTAAGGCAAAATGTCCTCACACTCATGGCACTAGAGAAACCAGATGTTTTATTAACACATTGTTGCTGTGGGATAACCATTCTGTACACTGTAAATATATGTTGTTCTCATTGGTTGATAATAAAAGCTTCTTTGGCCTATAGCAAGGCAGAATATAGCTAGACGGGAAAGCCCAACTAAATACAGGAAGAAAGAAGGGCGGAGTCAAGAGATTTGAGCAGCTGACCAAGAAACAGCATGCCAACAGACCAGTAAAAGCTGTGTCCACATGGCAATGCATAGGTTAATAGAAATAGGTTAGTTTAAATGTAAGAGCTAGTTAGTAATAAACCTAAACAATAGGTAAAATAGTCTGCTTTATTATGCTCTACCACCATACACTAAGCTAAGCTACATCAGCAGTTGTGGTGATATTTTGTTTGTGCTGTAACAAATAAAATTTGGCTGAAGATCGGAGTGTGGAGTTAGTCATACTATCTAGGTGAATGACATCTTGAATTTGCTGAAACAGTATTTTAACTTGACAGTTACTAGTTCCAATGCAGGGGACAATTTCTATGACCTGAAGAGCTTTAAAGATGTAATGACTGTCAGTATATAAAATAAATGCATCATTTGCAGAATTTTAGCTTCTCTAGCCAGCCAGCAGGCAAGTCTCCTGCAGGTAGGCTTTCTCCAACAGCCCTACTTCATCAATTAGACCCTGTAAACTTCAAGTCCCACTCTGCCCCCAAACCCTTCTATAAACTCAGAGGAACTCTAAAGCACAGGCTGCAACTACACAGAGAGGACCAAGAGAGTAACTGAAGCACAGGCTGTGATTGTACAGAGTGGACTAAGAGAGTAAACCAAGAGAGCTGGCCAAAAAAGACCTCAGCAGCACACTGAGACATAGACAGTGACATTACAGAGCCGACCAAGAACAGTTCCCAAACACAGACAGCAACTTCAAAAATTGGACCAAGAGGCAAAGACACTGCCAACACCAATTGGAGAAAGAGATGGATAGGTGCCAATGTATGAATTTATTTAACAACCTAAAAAGAAACATGGTAATACCAGAACCCAGTGGTCATACAACAGAAAGACTGGATCATGCTAACCCAGAAGAAGCAGTAGAAAATGTTTTTAAATGTAGCTCTATGAGGATGATGGAGGTTTTTAAAGAGGAAATGAAAAGTTCCCTTAAAGAAATAGAGGAAGAGATAAACAAAAAATTGGAAGAAATCAGTAAATCTCTTAAAGAAAACCAAGAATAAACAATCAAACAGGTGAAGCAAACAATTCAAACAGTTCAAGACTGAAGACTGAAATAGAGGCAATAAAGAAAACACAAACTGAAGGAATGCTGGAGATGGAAAATCTGGGTAAATGAATGGGAACTACAGAGGCAAGCATAAGCAACAGAATACAAAAGATGGAAGAGAGAATCTCAGGTGTTGAAGATACAGTAAAGAAAATAGATTCATTGGTCAAAGAAAACGTTAAATCCAAAATATCTTAACACAAAACATTCAGGAAATCTGGGACATCATAAAAAAAAAAACCAAACCTAAGAATAATAGGGATAGATGAAGAACTCCAGCTCAAAGACACAGAAAATATATTCAACAAAATCATAGAAGAAAACTTTCCCAATTTAAAAAAGGACATCCCTATGAAGGTACAAGAAGCTTACAGAACACCAAATATACTGGATCAAAGAATAAAAAAACTCCCCCTGCCATATAATGATCAAAACACAAAACATACAGAATAAAGAATTTTAAGAGCTGCAAAGGAAAAAGGCCAAGTAACACATAAAGGCAGACCTATCAGAATTACACCCAACTGCTCAATGGAAACCATGAAAGTCAGAAGGTCCTGGACAGATATGCTGCAGATACTAAGAGACCATGGATACAAACCCAGATTACTATACCCAGTAAAGCTTTCAATCACCATCAGTGGAGAAAACAAGATATTCTGTGAAGAAAACAGATTAATCAATACCTATTAACAAATCCAGCCCTATAGGAAAGTACTAGAATGAAAACTCCAACCCAAGGAAGGTAACCGCACCCACAATAACACAGGCAACAGATAACCTCACACCAGCAAACCCTAAAGAAGGGAAACACACAAACATTACCAATAAAAAATAACAAGAATTAACAATCACTGGTCATGAATATCTCTTAATATCAGTGAACTCAATTCACCTATAAAAAGACATGGCTAAGAGAACAGATATAAAAGCAGGAATCATCCTTCTGTTGTATACAAGAAACACACCTCAACCTCAAAGACAGATACAACCTCAGAGTAAAGGGTTGAGAAAAGATTTTCCATTTAAAAGCACCTAAGAAACAAACTGGTATAGCTATCCTAATATCTAACAAAATAGACTTCAAACAAAATCAATCAGAAAAGATGGAGAAAGATACTTTATACTTATCAAAACAAAGATCCATCAAGATGAAGTCTCAATCTTGAACATCTATGCTCCAAATACAAGAGCACCCACTGTTGGGGACTATGGATCCCCAAGCCCTGAATTTCCTGTGAACCCTGCCTGCCAGAGTAAACAATTTGTTTTCCTATGTTTGCAGCTGCTCTGAGCATGAGAGTTCCTGATGGCAGGGGAGTGGTTTCTGGTGGGCTTGCAGCTGAAAGTTAGGGCATGGCTATTCGTCAGGGAAAAGCACTATATAAGCTGGAACACAATAAAGAGGGCATTCTTGGAGTATTCTTGGTGTTACCCATGTCTCTGTGTGTCTGTGTGTGTTTCAATCTCCAGGCCCTTGCCCAGCTCGTGAATTGCACAGTAGCACGTAAAAGAAATATTAGTAAAGCTTAAATTATACATCAAACCCCACACACTAATAATAGGAGACTCCAACACTGCACTCTTCCCAATGGACAGGTAAACCAGACAGAAACTTAACAGATATAAGAGAATCAACAGATGTCATGACTCAAGTAGACTTAACAGACATCTACAGAACATTTCACCCAAACACAAAAGAATATACCTTCTTCTCAGCACCTCATGGAACTTTCTCAAATATTGACCACATACTCAGTAACAAAGCAAATCTAAACAGATACAAAAGAAATTGGAATAACTCCCTGTATCTTATCGGATCACTGTGGTTTAAAGTTAAAATTTAACAACAACACGAATTGGAGAAAGCCTACAATCTTATGGAAATTGAACAGTGCTCAATGGAACCACCCCTGAGTCAAGGAAGACATAAAGCAAGAAATTTAAGACTTCCTAGAATTCAACAAAAATGAAGGTACAACGTGTGCAAACCTATGGGATGCTAAGAAAGCAGTGCTAAGAGGAAAGTCCATAGCACTAAGTGCCTGCATAAAGAAAGTGGAGAGATCTCACACTAGAGACTTACCAGCACACCTGGAAGCTCTAGATCAAAAGAAGCAGACTCACCTGGGAGGAGTAGACAACAGAAAATAGCCAAATTGAGGGCTGAAATCAGTAAAATAGAAAAAGAAAACAACACAAAGAATTAATGAAACGAATAGCTGTTTCTTTGAGAAAATCAAGATAGATAAACCCTTATCCAAACTAATCAAAAGGCAGAGAGAGAACATCCAAATTAACAAAATCAGAAATGAAAAGAGGGACATAACAATAGACACCAAGGAAATCCAGAGAATCGTTAGTACAAAAACCTGAGCTCCACAATTGGAAAATGTAAAAGAAATGGACAATTTTTTGGATAGATACCACATACCAAAATTAAATTAAGACCACTTGGACAATTTAAATAGACCTATAACCTGCAAGGAAATAGAAGCTGTCATCAAAAACTAAAATTATACAATGGAAAAAAGAAAGCATCTTCAACAAATGGGGCTGGCATAGTTGAATGCCAACATGTAGAAGAATACAAATAAACTCATGTCTATCCCCATGCACAAAGCTCAAGTCCAAATGGATTAAAGACCTCAATATAAATCTAACCACAAAGAACCTGGTAGAAGAAAAAGTGGGAAGTAGCCTTCAATGTGTGGGTACAGGAGACCACTTCCTAAATGTAACACCAGTAGCACAGACACTGAGAGCAACAATAAATAAATGGGACCTCCTGAAACTGTCAATAAAACAAAAAGGCAGCCTACTGAATAGGAAAAGATCTTCACCAACCCCACATCAGACAGAGAACTGATCTCCAAAATATATAAAGAACTCAAGAAATTAGACATCAAAATCTCAAATAATCCAATTAAAAAATGGGGTAGAGATCTAAACAGAGAATTCTCAACAGAAGAATCTCAAATGTCCAAAAGACACTTAAGGAAATTTCGTTCAACATTCTTAGCTGTCAGGGAAATGCAAATCAAAACAACTCTGAGATACCATCTTACACCTGTCAAAATGGCTAAGATCAAAAACACCAATGGTAGCTTATGCTGGAGAGGATGTGGAGTAAGGGGGATACTCCTCCATTGCTGGTGGAAATGCAAACTTGTACAACCACTCTGAAAGTCAGTATGGCAGTTTCTCAGAAAATTGGGAATCAACCTACCTCAAGACCCAGCAATACCACTCTTGGGCATATACCCAAAGGATGCTCAATTATACTACAAGGACATTTATTCAACTATGTTCATAGCAGCATTATTTGTAATTGCCAGAACCTGGAAACAACCTAGATGCCCTTAAATTGAAGAATAGATAAAGAAAACATGGTACATTTACACAATGTAGTATTACTCAGTGGTGAAATACAATGACACCTTGAAATTTGCACACAAATGGATGGAACTGGAAAAAAAAATCCTGAGCGAGGAAAACCAGACCCTGAAAGATGAGTATGGAACGTGTTCACTCATAAGTGGATACTAGCTGTAAATCAAAGGATAACAAGCCTATAGTCTATGACCTCAAAGAAGCTAAGTAACAAAGTGAACCCTAAGAGAAACATATATAGATACCCCTGGGAATGGGAAATAGACAAGATCTCCTGAGAAAATTGGGAACATGGGGGTTAGGGGAGAAGGAAGGGCAGAAACGAAGGAGGAGGGGAAAAGGGGAAGGGTAGGAGAACTTGAGGGAATGGAATCTTCTAGATGCAGGAAGGACAAAAACAAAGAGTAAGGAAAAAGATATCTTGATTGAGGGAGCCATTATGGGGCTAGCATAAAACCTGGCACTAGAGAAATTCCCAGGAATCCACTAGGATGACCCCAGCTAAGACCCTAAGCGATAGTGGAGAGGGTGCCTGAACTGGCCTTGCCCTGTAGTCAGATTGATGACTATCTTAAATGTCACCATAGAACCTTCATCCAGCAACTGATATAAACAGAGGCAGAGACCTACAGCAGAGCAATGGGTTGAGCTCCCAAAGTCCAAAGAGTGGGAGGAGTAAGAATATGAGCAAAGATTTCAAGACCATGATGGTGACACCCACTGAAACAGCTTACCTGAGCTAATGGGAGCTCTCCAACTCTGGCCAGACAGGGAAGGAACCAGAATAGAACCAAACTAGACCTTCAAATGTGGGTGACAGTCGTATGACTGGGGCAGACTGCGGGGCCACTGGCAGTGGCCCCAGGATTTATCCCTACTGCTTGTTCTGACTTTTTGGAATCCATTCTCTTTGGATGGATACCTTACTCAGCCTAGATATAGTTGGACCTTCTGCAAAGCAATGTGCCTTACCCTCTCTGAGGGGTGGATGGGGATGGGGAGGGGAGGGAGTGGGAACTGGGATTGATGTGAAAAACGACAAAAATATTTTGTTTTCTTTTTTAATTAAATAAATAAATGTTAGTCATAAAAAAACAGACATACAAAAGAAATAGAGACACAGGATAGAGTTGGGAGAACAACCCAATGAATACAGAATCTGCCCATGTTTATTTCTCATGCACTTTAAATATTCAAATCCAAAAGTGTGGACAGAAGGCAAGACTTCTTTACCATGATACAAACAAGGAAAAAACAAAGTAATCACCATCCTAATACCCAGAACACCAAGTAACCATACCCTAGGCCAAGACACTGTTAGTAGTCATTCTTTAAGTCAAAAACCTCCTGTCATTAACCTGGAAGGAGCAAGAATAAGCCTGAACTCTCTGATCTTTAGTCAAGGTGGAACAGATCCAATTTTGTGGGCTCCAAACTTCCCCTAAAGGAGTTGGAGTGAAAGTTTGCTGAACTTGTGTTTCTGACCCCCTGATGTCATCATGCTGCAGTCTGAGAAGGAAAAGGGATTGTGGTGATGGTTGGTGATTTCTGCCTTCCTGATAGACTTGTTACACAAATTTCCAGACCTTAGTGAGTCCTATTTACTCTGAAGCTGGGTCAAGAATACTGACTAAATGTTTGGCCATGTATCTACAAAATGTATTGGGACATAGAAGTTAACTTTGTGAGTATGGTGTTCAATCTGCTGTTGAAATAGAGGATCCTCAGAAATTTCTGAGATTTCCCCTTTGGGGGAAAAAGACTTGCTAACACAGTGGAACAGTATTATGAAGACAATGTGTGACCGAAGACCTCTTCAAACGATGAGATAGAAGGGTAGATTATTGAACCTCTTTTAATCCAAAATTAACTATTAATCTCAAAATATTTTCCATTGGTATGGATTTTGGTATACTGATACAAATTCAGAGTTAATTTTGTTATACTGTATATACTCTTGTTTGGGGTATTGTGCTTATGCAGCTCATTTAAAATATAATATATATTAAGAAATATAGTTAGTAGTTAGTGACATATACTAATCAAGCTTGTTATCATATTAGGTATATTTTCAAGGTTAAACAGATATATTAAAATGGATATATAGTCTTCAAACACTTCAGACCTACAGAATATGTCATTTATCATGTTTAATAACCAAGGCTTTCATGAAAGTGAGATATGCACCATTAATTGCTTCAAAAGAGGATGCTGTTCATCAAATAAACTCTATATGGAGTTTGCTTTCTTTATGGCAAAAGCTAGTCATTTGAGCAGAAACTGCTCTTGCCTCAATTGTTGACAGTATACTGTCCAAACTGGACCAGCAGGATGCAAAAGAAAGTGACTGCCAAATATTGCTTAGACAAGATAGGACAGTCCTTCAAAAGCCCCTGATTCTCAAAAATGACTTATATATTCTAGGTCTATAGAACAAAGTTGGGTGCCCCAGTGTCACAGAAAAACTTTGAGTGACTATCCAGGCACCTAGATGTCCTTGTCTTTAGGTAACATTACATCCTTCTGGGATCTCTGATGAAGTTAAAGACTAAATAACTAGATTGAAAGCTTTCCTTAGTTATGATAAAAAGGTAAATTAAGTATAAAACTTCAGTCTCACAAAGATAAGATAAATAATAGAATGTTTTCCTTAAATTTGCCAGATACAAATGAACTAGATAACTGTTTTTGTCGTATATAATTTTACTGGATTAAAGTTGAAACCTTCTTTTTTATTTAGACAAAAAGGAGGAAATGCTGTTGAAATCATTTTTTTTGTACATTGTAAAACTGTGTTGCTGTCATTGTTAATAAAGAGCTGATTGCCCAATGGCTAGGCAGGGTTTTCAGGGCAGAGAGAATGTTGGAAAGAAAAAGGGTGGAGTCAGAGGAGTAGCCAGTTAGACACAGAAAGGAAACAGGAGGTGCAAGATAAAAAAGAGGTAACACCATGTGGCAGAATGTAGATTAATATAAATGGGTTAATTTAAGTTGTAAGAGTTAGCTAGTAACAAGCCTGAGCCATTGGATTAACATTTAAAATTAAAAATAAGTTTCTGAGTGATTATTTGGAAAGTGGCAGCAGAACAGAGATAATCACTGTACCAACGAAAAAAATTCTACATACAAATGTATTTCTTTTTCAAGACATAGTTGGTTGAAGGAATGTGTGTTGGTTTTTCTCTTCTGCCAGCCTGAGACTCCTTCAGACTGAGGACCCTCATTCTTCCTTCTTTATGCCCACAACCATCAGTCTCGGGCTGACTTCTGGTGAGACCCAATAACACCATACTTGGTAAAGGTGGGGAAACAGCTGCTGAATAGGCTGAGGAGTTGACTGAACTGATGGGAGCTGGAAATGAGGCCCAGATCCCTCCCTTCTATGAACCTTCATGCATCCATCCCAAGGTTTCTGTTCCAGCTGCAGAAAGCGCATGACCATCCTCAGGGAGGGAGGCATCAGGAACCCTGGCAATCACTTCTATGGAGGAGGGAACAAGTTTGAAGACCTTCTCCACAGTGACAGCCTCCAGGAAATGACCTCTCACTCTTTCTGCATCAGTTCCTCCTGGCACCAGAGCAAGGCCTGAGGATGTCACATGTCACACCTGTAAATCCTCTCTGTCCTTTAGAGCACCTTGTTTGTAGCCACTTCACTCTCTGCTACACACACACACACACACACACACACACGCCCAGCTCTGCCTGTCACTCCTCTCTCATTTCCCATGACAACTTCTACAGAATAAACTGGAATGTGTTTGTCAATTGCATTTGTCAGGCTCCTTGGGTTACTTGTAAAGTAGAATGTTCAGCCCGACATGAGTTAAGGAGTAAAGAGGGTCCTGAAATGTTATGGATTCCAGCACTTAAAGGAAACCTTCAGGGCTATGTTTTCTCTGTGACTCGGATCTGGTTTCTTCTGCCCTGACTTCAAGCCAACTTTGCCCGAGCAGAATGGCAGAGATGGCCACCAGTAACCAATGACCACAGCAGAAAGCAGACATCTCTCCCTGATATCTCGTCAAGCCTTCTCAAACTCATTCCCATCATCCCTGTAAGGGTCACACCCTGACCTCTAAACTAAGCGTAGCAGCCAGAGTAAGGAAAAGACCCATGGTTCAATATGAAGATATTGTTCCCACAGAGAAAGCCATGGCAGAAGGGCAGAGGGGTGAATGAATAAGAGAGCATGGCTAGGGGTAAAGTGGCCAGGGTGTGAATATTCCCATCTACTACGTCCTCTAGTGTTGTCCGTGGAAGACCCCCTGGGGACCTGTCTGCAGGAGAGACAGTGGAAACCACACAGGTGAAAAAGTAAGTGTGCTCCCATACCACTAATCTCTTCCCCGCCTCGCAGCCTCAGCCCAAAGCTGTAGTACGCACACAAGTGGTTTGTGTGGATGGTAAAGCCTTGGCTGAACTGGGGACAGAGGTAGGAGGAAGCTGGTGGACACAAATCCAGCATGACCTTTATTCTTCCTGAATCGAGAGACACTTGAGCCAATTTCTGCTTATATTCTTAGCAGCAGTACACAGGGGGAGAGGACTTGCTCTAGTTAATTTTCTGTGCACAGCGTGACACTTTATTAAGGCTGTGCAGGACACCATGACAGATCTGCATAAGCCAAGTCCTGTCAAGTGTGACCTGCAGGAAGAAAACATGCCATGCTAGAGGGATTCCCAGGAGCCTCTGCTGAATCCCTGGGAGCTGCAGGCCTTGCTCTCCGCTTGAGCCTTCATGTCTGGGCTTGAGGCTGACTCCACTTGCCCCTTCTCCATCCTCGCTCAGGTGTCTGGCTTCAGGCTTCTCCCTCAGGCCAGCAGGGTGTCTGAAGTCGTTCACAAAGAGAGCGCTGACAAGAGAAGGTTGAAAAACAAATGCTATTGCCTGCTTACCAAGCCTGGGTCTGCTGTCTTAAAAGGAGCCTAAGATTTGGCAGCTTCGCGCTGGTGGAGAGACTCCAGAGGCTCAGATTGCCCCTTCAGTGCAGGGACTTCAGGGTGTGGTCTCTGGGCTGCCACAACACATTTCCCTCAGGGTAGAGTCAGAGAGCCAGAGAACGACAAAGGAGTCCCACTTCCTACCCAAACCACTGAGAGAACCAAAGCTAAGACAGCACAGGGTGCTCTATTAGGACACAGCAGGGTGTCCTTCACACTGCCTCCAGCTTCTGCCTTCTGAAGAAGACCTGGGTTTGAGCCTAAGTTCTCCTTCCTTCTGGCTGTGTGGAAATGGACCTGACAGTTCATCTCTCTGAGCCTCAGTTCTTAGATAGCCTGCTGAGGTAGCCCTGGATAGAACGACTCACAGCCAAAGCAATGCAAAGCAATGCTGAAGGGATCACAGTACCTGACCTCAACCTGAATGGCAGAACCATAGTAACAAAAACACTATGATACTGACGTAAAAGCAAAAATACAGATCAATGGAATAGAATGGATGACAAAGAAATACACCTACACTGCTACAGCCGCCTACATTTTGACAACACATTATTTAAAAATAAAAGAAGCAAAAAAAATTAAAAATTCTCAGCAAATGATACTGAGTAAATTAGGTATCCACATGTAAAGGAAAGGAACAGGATCCTTATCCCTCATCCTACTCCAAAAATCTGTCCAAAGTGGAGCAAAGATCTAAATGTAAGATATGAAACTCTGAAATTCCCAGAAGATATAGGCGTAGGTTCTCGGGAACCCATTCCGGTAGCTCAGAGCACAAGAGTGAACACTGAGAAATGAGATTCCATGATGGCAAAGGTTTCTGCAAAACAAAGGAAGCAGTCACCAGAGTGAGGGGATAATGGGAGAGAGTCTCTGGCCAGGAGTCAACATCTGGAATGCAGGGGACTCAAGGAGCAAAGAAACATTCCATCGGTACTAGAGCACGGGTCAGGAACAGACAGTTGTCAAAAGGAGAAACACAAGTGACCAAGAAATACTTGGAAAAGAAGTTATGCTTCTTCCCACTGAGATTGCTTCAGAGAACAATGACCACAAATGCTGCTAGGGTGTGGGTGGAGAGACAGGCACTGCTGGTGGATGAGGAAACTGTGGGGATCCCTGTAGAGTGTCGCCAGGAACCCAAAACAAATATCATGTGACTCCTGGGTGGGCACCAGATGAAGAACAATTAATAAACAAAATTGGGACATATAAACACCAGAATGTTTTTCGGATCAAAGGATAATTATCCATTCATGGATACCCAGGCTGGTTCCACAACCTGGCCGTTGTGAAGAGTGTAGCCATGAATATGGCTGTACAGGTGTCTGTGTGGTGTGCTGATGCGGTTTCCTTCAGGTCTCTATCTAGGAGGGAACAGGTGGATCATATAGGAGTCCTAGCTTCAGTTTTTTTGTTTTCTTTTGTTTTTCTTTCAAGACAGGGTTTCTCTGTTAGCATTGGCTGTCCTGAAACTTACTCTGTAGACCAGGCTGCCCTCAGACTCAAAGATCCATCTGACTCAGTCTCCCAAGTGCTATGATTAAAGGTGTGTGCCACCATGCCTAGCTCTGTCTTCAGTTTTCTGAGGACCATGCTGATTTCCATGGTGGCTGCAGCAGTGTGTGCATGCGTGCGTGCGCGTGTGTTTGTGTGTGTATGTGTGCGTGTGTTCTCCGTTCAGTACATCTTTTCTACCATTGGTCGTCATTTATTTTCTTGATCTCAGCCACCTGCATCTCACTGGGGTGTGTTGTAGCCTTGATGTAATTTCGATTTGCATATTTCTCTGACAGCTAAGTATACTGAACATTTTCTCCAAATATTTATTGGTCATTTGTACTTGTTTTCCCTCCATTTTAAACAAAATAAAAATGATTTAAACAACAACACACTTGATTTGAAGGGGAAACTATCTAAGACTCATATTTTAAAGAGTACTTTACCCCTGCCTAAAGATGCGTTGCCCCACATGTGACAGCTGTGCACAGCAATTGTCCTTACAATACTAAATGAAACACACCAAAGTTCTTCAATCAAAGAATGTAAGGATTATTATGCTGTTGGGTCTTTGTTGTTGAGACAATGAGAACAAAAAAACTTACTGGAATCTAAAGCCTACAAGATGAATGGATGTGTCGTTAATAAAGAAGAGGGTTTCTGCGGAACCAGAACGTCTCCGTGCCCTCTCCAGTTAATGTCAACAGAAACATAAGACTGGCCATTAAGTTTAGTTCTTTTAAAGAACAATGTGGTTGTGCACATAAACCACTTACTTCCTGTTCCATCCAAGGGGAAAGTGTGAAAAACAAAAGGACAGAGGGAAAAGCATCCTGCGGTGGTGAGGCCAGGGTGAAGCCAGCCGTCATTTCTAGCTGGAAATGTCTTGGAGTGAGGGGATAGGTTCACTTGTTGGCAGACACCTCCTGCTTGCTGCTGGCCTTCTCCTCCTTGTCCTCCTCCTCTGCCACTTCCAACTGTGCAGGTGTGTCTGCCTCACTATCTGCCCAGCAAACTGGAAACTTATCAGCCTCATTGGCAATTCCTGCCAACCACCAATTTGCTGAGTTGAGCACTTCCCTCAGTCTTTCACGGCCCCACTGAACCATCCTGCTCCACGCTGCTCAACTAACGTGGCCGCTCTTCTCAGCTGAGTTCAGGAGTCTCCTCAGCAGCCACTCTATAAATAGGTTTCAGCTCTCCCTAAAGAAGCCCCTCTGTATTTCTTCTTTTGAAAAATGCTCATTCAATAATTTTACTCATTTAGTGATTGAAAGATTTGGGGGGAAAAGATTAATTTTTTAGTTCTTTCTACAAGCTTGACATTAATCCTTTGTTGGAGGCACAGCTGGAAAAGATGCTCTCCCGTCCTGTCTGTTGTCACTTCACTCTGGTCATCTTTCCTCTGCCATGCAAACACTTTTACATTTTCTGTCATCCCATGATAAATTATTCTTAATAATATTTAACCTGTTAGAGAACGTGTGTGTGTGTCCATATATATGATGTAAAAGGGAAAAGGGAAAGAAAGTGGTGGGTGAAGGACAGTGAGCGGCGTTAATAAGGTCAAAGCACCTGAATCTGGATGCCATCATGAAACCTCCACTTTTTACAGTCAACACGCTAATGAAAATAATCTGGCTGGTGAGAGTAAAAGTGAATGTATTATTTCTATTATTAATCCTCAGTGGAGAGAATGAGGCACAGTGAGGTTAAATATACTCTTGGAAGAACTGGAATTGGAAATTAGGAATTCTGACTCCAGTCAACAGATTTGGCTTTAATCTGGGAAATATGTGTTAGCAGTATCATGTCTTCCCTCTAGTGGCCTATTTGGGAACTGACCAGCTCCTGCCAATCAAGCCCAGGGCTTGTGCCTTGCCTGGGTCACCCACCATTGCTCTTCCTGGTTAGGAAAAGGGGCGTCTGAAGTGCACATAATGCCCATTCTCTGTTCGTTCAGGGTCTGTAGGTGAGGGGTAGGAGAGAGATGCATGGTCTCACAGACCCCAGGGCTCCCCGTCTCGGTCTCTGAGACTCTCCTTTCTCATCTTTGCTCCAGCTCTTCCCTTTCCTGGCAGATTAGACAATCTGAGGCATTTGCTGCACTGTCCAAGTTCTGAACTTAGATTTGTCTGCATTTTTTCATGGTCACCCGACGAGGCAGGTGTTACCCTTGTTCTCGGGCTTCAACAGTATAGACCCATATGCCTACCATGCCTACTCATGGCTGCCCATCATAAAGGTCCTGGGATCCTTCAGCCTCTGAAGTCAGAACTTTGAACCTTCTGGAATTCAAGAAGTGTTGCGATAGTATTAACTGTCAGCTCAACAGAATTTATGACCACCCAGTCTAGTCGTGCCTGTAGGGGACTGTCTTGATAGAGGTTAGAGACTCCACTCCCCCCCCCCCCCGACACACACACGCTATGGGTGGCACCAATCCCTGGGCTAGGTAAAAAGGCTAGCCTAGCTCAGCATGTCTTCATCACCCTGCTTCTTGAGAGTGGCTGCAATGTGACAGGCTGCTGCTTCTCTGACTTCCCATATGATAGATGGTCATTGTGAGGTTTGAGTCTAAATAAACCCTTTGTCCCTTCAGTTACATTAGTCAGACATTCCTGTCACAACAACTAAGATGCACGGTATCTTGCCCTTCCACTTGTCCCTAAGCAGACCCCAAAGTGAACCTTACACAGAGAGAAAACGGCTTGGGGGTATATTTCTCACACAAGAGAGGAGAGTCAGGTGCAGAGGCACAGCTAATTGGGGTTCAGGGCCAGGACTCTGTGTGGCTTTTTCCCCATCATCTGTTTAAAACATGATGCCCACCTCTTGGTTGACACATCTTCCTGGCATGCCATTCCTCTGGATGGAACCAGCATCGGCTTCAGATGGTCCCAAGAGTTTTCAGGACTGCAAGTCCTGCCCACTGTCTGAACTAAAGGGCCATTCACCATCCTATCCCTTCTCAAGCACATGCCTTTGGTTTGTTCTTACAGAAGGGTCCTCCTGAAGCAGCCTTATGCTGACATACATGTCTGTCGATGCTTTCCCCTGGTCAGCTTCAGTAAGTGAAAACCCAAACTCTAGAGAAATGACTGGTAGGGGGTGGCTGTGTAAAATCACTGGAGAGAAAGGAGATCAAAGCCAGAGTCACCCAAGCTGGTGCCAGAGAGTCCCATGGTGACACTTAATTGAGCATTCTTATCACAGTCCTGTCTGGTCCCATCAATATCCTACAGGCACTGGGGTTCACTGAGTATCTGTATCTCACACCAAAGAGACGAGAAGACATAAATAAGAGACTTTATACATTAGAAGACACTAGCCACCATGAGGAATACTTGTCACAGTTTGGATTTTTTCTGGAGACTCCTCTAGGTTCTGCTCTTCTTCCCCTCTACATGTCCCAATACTCTCAATTAGATAAAAGTCATCAGGAACCAAGGGTCCTGAACAGATGGGAAAAGGAGCCCAGAAAAAGAAAGAATGGGACTCATAGAAGGGACACAGGAAGTTGGTGACCGTGGTGGTTAATGCCGATCATCAATATGACAGAGTCTAGAGCCACTACTGGGTCTATCAAGTAGGTAGTTTATATGCTGAACTAATGGAGATGGGAAGACCCATCCCAAGTGTGCTGCCCATCATTCTGAAGATGGATCCAAGACATATTCAGGACAAAGTAAGAGAAACACTAGCATTCACCTTTGCTTCCTGATTACAGACAAAATGTGACCCCAAGCTCTTGCTGCCATGCCTTCCCCACCATAATGGATTGTACCCTCAAACCAAAATAAACCCTTTCTTCCATTAGTTGCTTCTTGTCAGGTGTTTGGTCACTGCATTAGGAAAAGTAACTAACATATCGACTGAACTGGGATTTAAGTCTGTCCCTAATGCCCAGCTCAGTTCTGTTCATCCCAGGAACTCCATCCTAACACTTAACACTATGGGAAAAAAACTATTTCAGAAATACCCCTATAACAAGAGTCACTATGAATAGGAAAGCCTCAGAATGTTATTGTGATCATAATTGCTATGGAGTGAGTGTCCCGGGAACCTCAGTGTCACATTGGTCACTGCGAAGAATATTGTACAGTGAAAATCTTAATGACTAAAGTATAAGATGACTCAGAAACCTTGCTAAGGCACCGAGGAGTGTACAACTCCAATAATTCTCTTTAATATGGATCAGCGAATAGTCCTAGAAACCCACTTATAACCTAACCCCTCTAGAATGGGCTATCTCAGGAACCCCAGTGTAATACTGTAGAGTTGACTTTCCAGGAGCCCAGCTGCGGTAAGGTTGATCCAGGCTTGGCTCTATGGCTTCATGATTTTATTTATACCTGTTTTCAGTATTCTTCCCATGAGGTATTCAACACTGAAGAGGGAGGTGGGATTGGGGCATTCCAAGACGAATATGAAAAATAAAACTTACTTTTAATCAGCCAATTGATAAAAGAGGCCGGGAAGCTTTTGTCCTGGAAAAACAAAGCAAAAATCAAAAAAACTCACAGCAAGTGTATACCTACTGTGAGCCAGGCTCGATGTTCCATGTAAACCTGATACCAACTTTGCAACATGAGGATAACAGACAGAAAAAAAGCAGACTTGGAGATGAGAATGACTTTGCCCGGGCCTAACAGTGAACGGTCACAACACTGTTCCTAAATTCTGGACTCCAGACTTTGCCCTTGGACATCTGAGGGCTGAGAGGCAGTGGACTATTGACCCCGAGATCCAACCTTGTAGAATAACCCAGGAACTTCCCCAAGTTCCTGGCCATGTCCCAGCCTGGACAGCTAGGGTGGGGAGGATTTAGCCAAGGCCACCAGAATGACTGCCCCAGCACCCTGAAGGCTCTGTGTATGAAGATGCCAAGAAATAAACTTGATTGGTTTTTTAAATCAATGGCAAAACAGAGTAAGTCAATAGTTTTATAGTTCCTACTCTGCTTCATGAGTGCCATGCCCTTTCTCACTGAATCATATTTACAGTACTGAGCACCATCAATTTAATTACATGTTACTTAATGGGCCAGTAAGACATTATAAAACTTGCCAGTTAAACTATGCTTTCCTGTTGAATATAAGACACCAACTCGAGGTATGCTATGACATAGGGAAGCACGTATCCTGGAAGAGACACGGTGATAAATGTGTGGCTATGAAAATTACTCCATCTGCCACAAGAAAACAGCGGTTCAGATGTGAGGGCATGGTGCTTGTGGCTACACAGCCATTCAAAATCAAAGCTCAGGCTGACTCTCTTAATGGTGCAGCTTGGACACATATCCCAGCCAAGGAGACCTCAGGTGGGGAGACCTGGGTCCTCTGAGTTCTCAACAGAACTGGCTACTCATACCTTAAAATCCATGTGGTAAGAGCGTTCATATAGTAGAGGCTGTGGGGTGCTGGTCAGGTTGTTGTCTCCCACCATCCCGAGGGAAGCAATATCTGATGGAGAAAAAGAAGTAGGAAGCAATGGAAAGAACTCGGAAGACAAGAGACATTCGCCTGATGAAAACAGAGGCTCATACATCTCCCTTGTCATCCCTCTCACAAACAGGTGTGTCTAGAAGAAAGATTAATCCCCAGCTGTTGAGTACGCACTGAGGACACAGAACCCCACCATCATCCACTAGGGGTGATGGGTGCTCTCGGACTGGCAATGGCAAGCCACCTCTCCTACAAGGTAAACCTCTCCCTTCCCAGGCCCGCCAGACTCCTTCCTTCCCTCCTACAACACTTGCCACTTCCCTTCCACTCCTCGTTCCACTCATCTGCCCATTTTTCCTTCCCCCTTTATCCACCTCAGTAGCTTACTTATCCCTTGACTTGGTCACAGTCCATCCCACCTCCCCTTGTCTTCCTACTCGTCTGCTAACAGACCGTTCCTTCCATCTATCACTTATCCATCAGTAATGTATCACGTGCACACTACAACGCCATTGCTCTTTGTCCATCAATCCTTCCTTTCCCCTTTCCTCAAATCCCTTTATTTCTGTTTCCTTTTCCCTTCCATCCCCATTTGTCAGTATTCTATATCCCTCCATCACTCCTTCTGCCTTCTACTATGCACCGCAACCCCACCCCGTCCTCCTAAGTGTCCGCCACTCCATCTTCTTCCCACTATTTTCTGTCTCTCATTCCACATTTCTTCTTTTCTGTTCACTCATGTCCACCACATCCTTTCCTTCCCTTTCCATTTCATACACCAGTAGAGTTTATTTGGTCGGGGGAGGTCTACTCTGTCCCCAATCTGGACTGTGAGAGAAATGGAAGGGCAAGTCCCCCTCAAGGAGCTCCAGCCTACTGCAAAAGACAGCCAGGAAATAGACATTTCACACAATACAGTGAATGATGACACACCCCAAAGGTTGTAGGGGTCCCGAGGAGGGGCTTTGCTGGGAGAGAGCTTTAAAGGCTTTGAGATGAACCAAACATGGCGATTACACTGGAGGAAGAAGGGATATTTAAGTCATCAGTAGCTGGAGTGGGAAGCCCTGCAGAACTCAGCCATTATGTCCTGAAACCTTAGGAAGTGTATGGAGGCGACTTGGGTGCTCCACTGAAGGAAGATGAGGGGAACACTAGGGACTTAGCTTCAGAAAAGACCTTAACAACATGCCCTGAGGTGTGCAATTGATCCCTCAGGAAATGGAGATCTGAGTTGTGGCTCAGAGAGGTCTGTCTTCAGCTGTATAGGAGTCGGTGTTGTGGCTACCGTAGCAGGCAATACGACAAAGCGGAGCGCAGCAACAGCTCTACTTACTTCTCAGGATGACCAGCTGTTGGTTGACGATGTAAAACCAGAATCGGACCACTGGGCACAACTGCAATACAAAGGATGGGAGGCCTTGCTAAGAGGGTACTTGTCCATACCTGATGAGTATTTACATGCTGAATTAATCCTTTGTAATCTAGGACACTTTGCAGGACGAGTCTTTCACATAAGATGGAGAAAGTCTATTGTAAACATGTCACAATCTTCTTCTTACACAGACCTAAGCTTCCTGCTACAATCACCTCTCAAACGTTGTCTCTTTGTCTGTCCCTTCTTCAGAAGCAGGGGTCTTGACAAAAGACAGGAAAGAGACTCTACACAGCTCAGGCATGAAGCTGTCTTATGCCCACATGGGTTAGTCCTCCATCCCGCTAGCTACAGAGCCTTCTCCATATCTCGTGTTCAGGGTCTGTTGGGGCCATGTTGTCAGACTTACTATGTTGGGCAAGGACATGCTCAAGGACCACTTCATCATCGATTCCATCATTGAGGAGAACATGCTGAGGAAGGGAAAGGGAAACACTGATGATGATCATCACTGCTGGGGCTTTGAATACTGTGCTATACAATCTGAAAAATGATTATGTCTCTGTTGTTCCATCAGCGGTTCTCCACCTGTGTGCTGTGAGCCCTTTGGTGGCTGAACAACCCTTTCACGGGGTCACATATCAGATATCCTGCATATCAGATACTTCTATTATGATTTAGAACAGTAGAAAAAATTAAGTTATGAAGTAATAATCAAAATAATTTTATGGTTGCAGGTCACCACAACAAGAGGAAATTATTAAAGTGTCAACGCATTAGAAAGGTTAGAACCACTTTGTTAAATTAAACAAGTATCTGTTTTTCAGACCTCCCCCATGAACCTAGCTTAGATCTCTCAGGTAGACCACTAATGTCTTTTTAAGATTCCATTTTCCCACTCTTTCTCTAATCCATCCATGAATTTATCCATACATGTTTGTCCTCACTTTTCTTCCATCCATCCATCCATCCACTTCTCATCCAACCAGCTTTCCCTTCATCCCCCCTCATTTTCACTCCCATGATTTTTCCCAGTGTGTCTCCAGGAACAACAGTATCTAATAGCTCAATATGTGCTGCAGAAATGCATGATGAACATAAGGCAACTTCTTCCCTGAAGAGCTCACACAGGCATGTCAGGAGATGACAGGCTAGCATGAAAATTGATGTGGCAAAACTCCTACCCAGCATCTTTCCATGAGAACTTGGAAAAAGGAACACCCATTATACTCCACAAGTGGGTACTGTCAGGGAGGTCTGTGTTTTGGCCCACAGGAATCCCGTTCTGCTTGGGATTCCAGGATCCTTAGACAGAAGCTTGACTGGAAAGAGGGAATTAAAACTAGGAAACACTAGTGGTATAGTTCGCTAGCATCTTGGTCAGATACCAGGGAAACTGGTAACTACTCCATGCATAGCACCATCGCACACCATGTTCTGTTTGCTGGTACCCAGTTTTCCTGGGTTTCTACCTACCCTGTCTCAACTTGGATCCCAGTGAATACTGCTTTGCAGCTCTTCACGGAAAATGAGACTTGACCAGGCTCAGTCTGTTCCAAATTCAAGGGGACCACGATGTTCACATCCACGGTGGAGCCACTGAGAAATTTGAGCATCCTGGGTGCATGGGAGAAGGCTGTTAGATGTCACGTGCATGTCTGGGAACACTCTAAAGGTTTCACAGGAACTTGCAAAGAGGGGTAGATACTTGTGGGTGAGAGGTGACTGATAGATATACTTCAAAAAGGATTCCTAATTTCCTATGTCTAATTTTTATTTGTTTTATTATATATAATACATAAAATCAATAAAATAGCTTATTTGAATAGGTAATGCTTATCCATAGCTCAAGACTCAAAGATAAAAAGTGGTAGTGAAAGGCTGCCCTCTGTCCTGTCCACCAGTAGCTCTGCTGAACTCAGGCAGCATCACCAGTATTAGTATCTTCTCCTGGAGTTACATGTGTGCCCACAACCATTCACGTGCAATGTGTGTGTATGTGTGATGGTGTGCATGTGACGCTGTGTATGTATGATGGCAATGATGATGATGTATGTAAGAGAGAGAGAGAAATATAGTGTATGTGTGATTCAGTTTGTGTGTGTAGTGTGTGTGTGTGTGATGGTGTGTTGTGTGTGTGTGTGGTATGTGTCTGAAGCTCATGTATTTGGATTGGCCCACCAGTCACTAAGCTTCAGGGATCCCTCTATCTCTGTCCTCAGCAGCACCGGGATGACAGGCACAGATCCTGGCCCAGGTCTGAACTTGTGTCGTCAAGCTTGTGTCACAGGCATGTTTCCAACTGAGCGCTCTCCCTGTCTTTGTGTGTCATCTGATTGAATGTCTCTGAGGTCCTATTGACTGTTCGGTAAAATGGATGCAGTATCTCCCTCCCTTAGAAATCTACAGTAGGAATTGAGAAGAGAACTCAAAGGAACTACCACCCAGAACCCGGGCTGTGTGAAGTACTCAAGAATGCTGGACACATTTTGTCACTATTGCCAGGTCTCTGTAAGACAATTTAGCAATGTTTATCAAAGTCTATAAGTTACAGGGTGGTGATGTAGTTCAGTAACTGAATGTTTGCCTGGTTTATATGAGGTTCTGGGTTCAACACCCAGCACAGCAAATAAATAGCTAGATGACAGATAGATAAACAGAGAGATAGAGGGATAGAGAGATAGAGAGGGGGGAGATAGATAGATGATAGATAGATAGATAGATAGATAGATAGATAGATAGATAGATAGATAGATAAACTATGAATTGTACTCATGAGACTTTCTAATAATTGGAGAGTTGACAGATTCATTACTTGAACTGATCGTAGAGTTATTCAAAAGACTGTGTGGTGAACAATCCAATCAGTCGCAGTACAGCTCACAAACACCATGCTGTGGATGTAGCAAGGAGCATTTATTATCTTTCAGAATGGTTGTGGGAAAAGAACGGAAAAGACACCGAGATCTTAAAGGCCACTGCCTCTTCCCTGTAAGATTGGAGGCTGTTTTCTTCTGCATTTTAATTTTCTCCCCAAGTTTGTTTCAACACAGACTCAGAATGCGGCAGAAAAGCAAAAAGCTTTCCTTGCATTTCTGTCCTTGCCATCCCAAGAAACTGTATACATATTCAGACAGTATCAAGATCTTTTGAAAATGCTAAGAAAAACCAAAGACTACCAACAAAACTTCACTCGGTATCTCTAGGACTTTCCTCCGCTTGCTTTTCTCACCGTGTTAGTTACTTTGCATCACTGTGATCAATTGTCCAACAGAAACAGCTTGAGGCAGAAAATGGCGTTTTGACCTACAGTTTAGAAACATTTCAATTTTTTTGCTGGGGAAGGCATGGCAATGGGATCATATGGGGGAGGGCACTAGTTCATGCCATGGTAGAGAAGAGAGCTGAGGCCGCTGGAGCTCAAGGACAGGCTGTGATCTTCCAAAGCCTGCTTCCTGTGATAAACTTCAGTCTGACTCCTAAATGTTCCACGGCACCCCAAAACCACACCGGAGTTCAAAGAGTGAACCTGCAGAGGACAGTTCCTATTCACACCATAACATTCCTCATTTTGCTCACCCTGAAAAGTTGATGGTCAACTTGGTCTGAAGTTCAAGTTCAAGGCTAGATGAGGCAAAGACCTTCCATGACAATTGGACAATATCGAAGCGGGTGACATTGAGCCTGCAGAAGAGGAACAGTGAGGTGAAGCAGAAAAGTCAGTTTGGTTTCCTTAGCTCTCCGCTCAGGTTGTAGTGGCTGCTCTTCCCTCTGCTCCATGCCTGTCCCTCCTTAACCTTGATTTCTGTTGAGTCCCATTCCTACAAATCCTAAACCAGGGAAGCATCAGCCAGTAACTGTCTTTGCAGTTGATTAAGATGGTAAGAGAAAACGCAGATACCATGTTGAAAGCCTCATCTGGTAACTATGGGATTATCTTGAAACAAAGGGATTCTTTTACTCACTGGGGGACAGGTAATAACTAAGAGATAAGTGATCAGAGCATCTGTGATATGTTTTCCTGGTGTGACTTAGAATATAGCAGAGCTCAGACAAGCTCACATAAACCCAAAAGTTGGACCACATTAGAAAAACACTAGGCAGTGACTAAGGCTTTGGAAAAGCAGGTGGTGACTTCCCAGTGCCAACTTCTTAAAGAGAGTTAATCAGACCAAGTTTTCCAGGAGTCTGGAACCATCCCTGATCAACGCTTTATAGAGTTGTTTTATTGCTAAAGAACTCAGACTCACCAGCCACTGAGTTTCCCAGAATTCATGTTCTTCAGAACATCATTCATGCCAGAGAGACTTCCATGGCCACAAAGGCCTCCCAGGGAGCCCTTGCATATCAGGCCTTCCACAGCCTTGGTCCCTGCTGCCTCTAGGAGGTCATTTTTGATACCAAATGATAGACTGCCGCCCAGGAGAAGCGTCTGCAACTCTTCTCTCTCCACGGCTAGATTTTGGTTGTTGAGAATAACAGCGCTCAGCAGCCCTTCCTGGCTCAGGATGTCCTGGTTGAGGACAGGTGTTGACAACTATTGGTTAAGGAGGTTGCCAACGCTCTCTAATGGTGCCCTCACATTAATTGTGATGAACTGATGGAGGCAGCCCCATAATCCACTGGAACCTTCACGTGGACAACACCTTCAGATGGTACTTCCCCAGCAAGACCAGAGCAGTTAGGGCTACCAAGCTTTGATCCAGGGTGGCAGGCTACAGCTCTCTCCAGACAGAGGTTATAAGGTCATAAGAGAGCATACTGAACCTCTGCCACATTCAGTCCTCCTTCTCTCACAGCTTTGAGCCCATTCATATCCCCTGATATCCAGACCCAGGTCAATCTTGAGTTATAACTTTACTTTTATCAATGCCTTCCAGACTCTGGCACATAACCAGACAGGCTAGTACATATGATACGGGATTTGCCTACTCACCCCTGGAAACCTATAAGAATCAGAAAACATTTTTTTGTCTTATCATTTTGAAGAAAAGGTCCTCTCTCGCTTCAAGGCCAAATTATGGCTGCCTGTGACCCTAATGATATCTCTCTCCAAAATGCTCCCCCACATCTGAGACTCACCACAGCTGTGATGAGCCTGTGACTCTCCTTATAAAGCTCATCCAAAGGTAGTTTCCTGTCAGCGCCTTTCAGTGAACCTGCTTTAATTTCTAACACAAGGGTGATCTTGACTTAGAATTTGCATAATCTTTATGTAACCTACAGCCCGAGGGACCAAAACCAAAAGATAGCCTGAGCCCAAACTAACAGTGACTACTGAATAACCATTCATGATCAAGATTGATTAAGGCCATTGGATGAACTCAAATTCAGGAAAACCGCTCACTAATCCTGTTCCAGATTAAATAGATCCCCAGAAAACCAAGCTCCCAAGTGACCATCCCTTGACTCTCCATCCTAAAGCCATAGTGGATATTTATTGGTCCTGCTACAGACTGATCAAACCTTCCATAAAACTGATCCAACATCACCTTCACCACAACAACCGGAATGACCTATCACCACCAGTCAGGCCATTTGTTCAAACTGCTCAGACTGAGCCACGTCACCAGATGACCCAATCCCAGGCCTACCATTTGTTGACCCTGCTCCAGATTAACCTGGGCCACTGGATAACTCAGCCCCAGACAGACCAGAGCTACCACCTCGGACCTGGAAGCACTTCTTGGATGAGCATCATAACAGTAGCCCTTGCCTGTGAAGTTCGTGACATCTCCCACTGAAGGGCTGGACTATGCTGAGCACTTGTGACCTTAATATCCAGGGCTGCTTACACTCTTTTGACCCAACTGACCAAAGGATACTTGGCTGGTGATGCCACTTGTGTCCAGGGAGTCTGAAACAGTGACCTTGAGATTATCAAGTTCACTCACACTGTTTTGGTTGACTTCAGGGACCTTTACAGATGAAGCAATAGTCAGAGGAGCCAGTTTTTCACTGTTGGCTCCAAGATCAACATGTTCACTTTTATCATCAGTGAGAAGATCTGTAGACAGTCCACTATCGTCTCCAATTCCAAAGCCTGCTGATACAAAGACATATGGTTCAGTCCTGGGACACAAGCTCCCATTGGGGTCAGGAAATTAGGTTTTCAACCCGAGGCCACTTGTGACCGTACCCTGGAGCCAGCTTCCTTGCAAAAGGAAAACCAAGGTTTAGTCTTGCACCTGAGCTCAGAAGGCAATGAAAAGACAGATAGAGGACCGCACTGGGTCATCCAGGGTGAAGAGAAGTAGCTGCTTTGGCTGCTCACAGCTTCCCTGATCTTGATTTACACACACACACACACACACACACACACACACACACATTTTATTCTTCTATTTCAATGTTGGGGATGAAACCCGGGGCTTTGTTAATGTTGGGTAAGCACTTGTTTCTAGTACTGGGCTATATCCTCCTACTTCTATATCTTGGTTGGCTTTAGCAACCTAGGAGCCCCAGAGGATGTCTGAACTCATAGATAGGACAGCTCTTCTCCCCTTTTAATCAATGTTTTCCCAAACTATATATTTTCCTTTTGTCAGATGAAATTTCTGTTCTTTCCATCAAAATTAGACCTAAGACAGAAATTTCTCAAGGAATGTGGCTCAAGGTGAGAACTGTTCAGAGATAATGGAGCCAGGCTGTAGACCCAGAAGGTAGGAGTGGTTTATAAAGGCTTGGTCATAGACCAGAAGCTGTAAGTCTGTGTTGTGTGTTCGCTTAGTAGCTGCTTAAGCTCTTGCCTATGTTCTACGTAAGGACTGCTTTTGTTAAAAAAGCATGGACACCTCACTTGAGCCCACAGGATAGAATCCTGGCCTGGCATCTGGGCTTTTGACTTTGGCTCAGACTCCTGTTTTCTGCCTCCTGGACTTGTCAATCATCTGTCTTCCTAACTTACCTCTTTACCCTGTAAGGTTGAAGGCACAGGGATAGGTCGTTGTCTTAAACTGGATTCCAGGAAGAGCAAGCCTCAAAAGACAGACCCTCTGCAGATGAGAACCACTGTCTATGAGTGGGAGGCCACACCCCAGAGCAGAAGTGATGTCTTGTGAGAACCAGATGAATCTCCTTGAGTAATGACACCAGTAACAGCTTCAGAGCACTCTACAGAACCAGGATTGAGACAAAGACAACTAGACCACACCTTGATCCTGAATCTTCATCATACAGTCCTCTTGCCCCTTGCTAGAGCCCTAAAGATGAACTTGTGGGGAGCACTAGACTCCTTTATTTGTTCCTTTTGAAATGCGTCCATTAAATCTCCACTCTCTGCTTTGCTCACCGTTGTTCATGTCTATAATGAGCATATTGTGGCGGTGGCTGGACCTACAATATTGGGGCTGCCAGAACTGAGGCTTTTGCTCTTTAGGGGAAACTTTGGTCATTAGAGCTGAAGGCTAGAAAGACCTACCTGGGAAGCGGGTATAAAAATGGAAGACTATGTTGAGACAATCAATAATGGAAAGTAGTTTACATCAAATAGGTGATCTGGATGACAAGATGTGGTCCAAAAGGGACAAGATGTCTCTAAGAGAGAGTACAGTGCCTCCAGAAGCTTTCAGAGACACTGGCAGATCTTGTTATTCTGATGGGTCAGCTACAAGGAGAGATGTCAGTTTGTCTTTTGGGATGTTTCCTTAGACATAACTTCCAAGAAGGTTGGGGTTGCTCACCTAAGCTGTAGCAGGATGAAAGATGTCTCTTGTTAAACAGCAAGCCAAGGAAGAGGAACATCCACAAGAGTCTCATGTTCACTGTGAGCACCTGTGGAGACAACAGCTGATGAATTGGATACCACTCATCTGTGTGACTCCAGAGTCCTGGGGCCTTGCACGATTCTCACCATCACTCTTCATATGGATGGGCCAAGCCTCAGTTTCCCTGTCTGTAAAAGCAGCAACTTCTTATTTTCTTTCCATGAAAGTTCCTGGCACGGGGAAGTCTCCACTAGGCAGTGAGCTCCTCTGCATAAGTAGTTAAAACTGGGAAGTTTTTTTTTTCCTTCAACTTTGCTATGTGACAATTAATATCAAGTTCTTTTGTTTGTTTGTTTGTTTTTGTTGTTTTTTGAGACAGAGTTTCTCTGTTTAACAACCCTAGCTTTCCTGGAACTCACTTTGTAGACCAGGCTGGCTCTGAACTCACAGAGATCTGCCTGCCTCTGCCTCCAGAGTACTGGGATTAAAGGCATGTGCCACCACCTCCTGGCAATATCAAGTCCTTTTAAGACAGAATTCAAGGAAGCAATGAAGTATTGGAGGTAAAATGACCTGCCCAATATCACACAGCTTTTGAGTGGCAGGATAAAAATCCAAATCCAGGTAGGCTGGGCCTAGGACCCAACTATGTTCTAACAGATGAATTGGCAGAAGTGGATGGATACAGAAGCTACCATTTACTGAGAACATAATCTGCACTAATTCCCATGCTATGTTCCTTTGATTCCCTACTTAGCAGAATTAAATCCTTCTAACAACCATTGGACGAAATGGAAGCAAAGTTGTTTGGCCAGGGTCCTTCAGTGGCTAATGACAGGGCTAGGGCACAAGAGTTGTAATTGTGTGAATTCATTCTTAGCCTCTTGGGCCAGAAGGTGAGGGAGGGATGCTGAGACAGGTTGAACTTTTCAGAGATGATCACACAGTAGCCATCTTCTCTTTTGTGTGTGCTTATAACATCACGGATGCTTCTTCCTCCAAGAGGCAGGTGCTATGTTCCCACTCCTAAGTCTAGAGCAGGGGGGATTGTTGATTGCTTCAAAGAATGGAACACACATAAAAGATATTGTGATTCTGTGACTATGGCATGGCTTCTGTTCTCTCTCTTTCCTTTTTCCTCTCCCTCCCTTGTTTGCTTGTTTGCCCTTCAAACTCACATAATGAGGAAGTATAGGCCATGAGGAAAGAGCCTTGGCCATGATGGAATTAAATGATCAGGTGTCTTAAGCAGATGACCAGCCACCCACATAAAGGAAGGGAGTTCCCGGGCACAGCCCTTCTGTTGCTGGGTGGGGAATGGGGTCATTCTAATCCCACTTTTCACTATTGGGAGAAGCAGGTGCTTACATGCTAATGCGAAATAGAGTTGCCTGTTGAAGTTTCAGGCCCTTTTGACAAGGTTGGTTTGATTGGTGCTGTGTCTGTAGCCTCTGAAGCAAGGTCTAGCTTACAGCTCTATGAACAAGAGGAGAGATTGGAGCTCTTGAGTTTAATATGCCATCAACTTGTTCAAAAATTAAAAATTGGTAAAATCTTTTGTAAGACACACATGTCTTACACTCATCTGTCCTGGGACTGTTACCTTGACCATTAAGCCTAGCCTGTGAGGGACTGAGCCAGATGGAGGAGGAGGTATCCTCAGTGAGTCTGGAGGGTGAGGGGAGAGAGCAGAGTTCACCCAACCTGGGGCAGGAGGAAGATGGACTTGGAACAGTAGGATTAAGCATGTATCTGGTACTACTCAGAAAGTCCTGAAGATGTGACCTTAGTCAGGATGAGTGCAAATACTGGAAGAATGGGTTGTGGCCCTCTTCTGGCCCAAACTGCCAATGAAGCTGAGGGCCAGGGGCATGACAAGTACCTCATTAGTCTCTCTTACAGACTAGGTGAGAGATTACAGAAGAGTGAGCAAGAGCACAGTCAGGAGGATGTATTTGGTGCCATGGTTGTAATGGTAAAATTGCTGCGGCTCTCGGAGTGGCTGCAGCAGCAGAAGCACTGCAAGTCCCCAAGCAGCAGCAGTGGGCAGTGGGTCCCATGATCAGCCAGTCTCAGGGCCACGAGTCCCAGGCAGGGAGCTGTGTGGTGGGTGAGAAACCTCAATGGGGCAGCCAGTTCCACAATGAGAGATGGACAGATGGGCATGCCAGGAGACCATGCCCAGGTCTCTGATAGTGGCTGGTCCCAGGCAGGGAGACATGTAGTAGGCAAGAGACAGAGACATGGATAAGCCATGCAGAGTGAGGTTGGATATTTATTTAGTGGAATACGAAGGGGAAAGGAAGAAAGGGAGAAGAGCAGAGAGGCAGGGAGAAAGAGAGAGAGAGAGAGAGAGAGAGAGAGAGAGAGAGAGAGAGAGTGAGAGAGAGAGAGAAAGAGAGGAGACAGAAGGGAGAGGGGAGAAGTGGGGAGAGACAGAAGCTGCCTCTTTGAGAGGGAGAAGAAAGCAGGGGCAGGGGCATAGCTTGTCTCTTAAAGGGACAGAGCAGTCCATTACAATGGTGCCCCCTGTAACAGACAGAGACAGTTTTTGCTATTTAAAAAAAAAAAAAAAAAAGCCCACAAAGGAAGTCAAGACCACAAAGGGGAGCACCCACCCACTGAGACAGTGGGGCTGAGCTATTAGGAGATCACCAAGACCAGCTGGACTGGGACTGAAAATGCATGGGATAAAACCGGACGCACTGAATATGTTGGACAATGAGGGCTGCTGAGAAGCCAAGGACAATGGCACTGGGTTTTGACCCTACTGCACGTACTGGCTTTGTGGGAGCCTAGCCGGTTTGGATGTTCACCTTCCTAGACCTGGATGGAGGGGGGAGGACCTTGGACTGCCCACAGGGCAGGGAACCCTGACTGCTCTTTGGACTGGAGAGGGAGTGGGGAGAGGAATGGGGTGTGGGGAGTGGGGGGAGGGGGAGGGAAAAGGGAGGCAGGGAGGAGGCAGAAATTTTTAATTAAAAAAATTTAATAATAAATAAATAAATAAATGTCCTCATCACTCACTTGGGCCCAAGAGTTACTTTGGATTTAGGAGGAAAGTCTCAGGGAATCATGCACCTGCCAGATGAAGGTAATTATTCACAAAGATAAGGCCATACCTTGGAGCAGAAATTATCTTGTGAGAACCAGCCTGATCACTTCAAGTGGAGGCAGAGGTAAGGACTTCCTTGACCTGATCAGATAACTGTTAGAACCAGAGCTGAGACAATGGTCAATCGGACCACATATTGACCAGGACTGCTCAGCTGTGCGTCCCTCTTGCCCCATGCCCCATGTCATAGTTAGCATTAATTGTCAGCTTGACACAGTCTAGAATCACCTGGGAAGTAAAGTTTAAATTGAGTAATTATCTTTATCAGGTTAGCCTTGTGAGCATGTCTATGAGAAAGTTGTCTTGATTATCAATTGGTGCAGGAGGCCTAGCCCATTCTGATTGCCACCATCCCTAAGCAAGTGGTCCCAGGTTATATAAGGAATATATATATTGCAAGCCAGCAAATAGTATTTCTTCATCGGTACTTCCTGCCCAGACTTCCCTCAATGATGTATTGTGAGCTGGCAGTGTAAGCCAAATAAATCCCTTTCTTCCTATGTTACTTTTGATCACAGTTTTTTTTTTTTTAACACAGCAAAAGAATGAAAACTAGGCCACATCAGTTATTCCTCTGCTTAAATCTAAAGCCCACGTCAGTACACCAAGAAGACTCGGGGTCACTGTGCCCTTTTATCTGTTCTTCCCATTGAACCTGTCATGATTAAATCTCCTCTCCTACTCCCCACCAGTACTTATCTTTTTACTTGCTGTACACATGGCCAACTTAGCTCCCATGACTGCTGGATTCCAGGCGTTTGGCCTGTAAGTGTGATTATAAACTTCGGCGAGACAAGCCAGCAGAAAAAACTACTTTTAGAATTCAGCCAGCCAACAAGTTGACCCCAGATGGGAAGATTTCTTAGACATTTGTATCCTTGGTTCTCTATTTAAACTTCAGTCTCACTTCAGGACTGCAAACCCAGACTGACAGTCCCATAGAGCTTCTGGAGTCAGCTTATTCTGGGGCCTTTTCTTATCTTTTCGCTTGTTTTCTGCTTTTTGTCATGTCCAGTGGGACAGAGAAATGAGTGCCTGGACTCTAAAGGCCCTGAAGTTAGAGCCTTGGTAAATCCTCCTGGACCTGTACCTCCGCCCTTGTCCTCCTCTTTCCTGGTTGTCTTTGAAGGGCTGAGAATGGCTCATCAGTTAAGAGCACACACTTCTCTTGGAAAAGATCCAAGTTCAGTTCCCAGTGCCTACATGAGGCCACTCACAACTGCCTGTAGCTTCAGCTCCACGGGATGTGATATCCTTTCCTAGCCTCTGAGTCACTTCACTGCCATGCCCAAGTCCACACTCTGACATACATGTGCACATATTAGTGAAAATAGAATAAAACCCTTAGCAGTTTTGAAACTCCTTTGGCTCATTCTGAACCAACTTGAATTCTGTCATTTGTCTGACAAGAAGGTGGTTTTCTTGCTTGGGGGAGGGGGAACACTTTTGAGTCATTAGTGTTCTTTTGAACTAATTGGGGACCTTCTGGTGTGACAGGGAAGCCTGAATTCTGTAATTTGTGTTGGAAAATATCGGGGAGGGGGTTTTAGGTATGTAGAGGAACAAGGGTATTTCGTATATCTCTATTGTGACTTGAATACCTGGAACCCCCTGGTGGACATGAAGATATTCTACAGAGACACTCATGTGTCTGACTATCAGAGTATTGAATCAATGAACTCCAAAGAAAGGGAAATTTCCCCAAAAAGATTCGTGCTGGGAGAAGAAAAAGGTGCCATCAGAGGGGGACCTTGTCTCCTGAAAAGAGATTCCACGTGGTTCTAACAACTCATCAGACCACCTTACAGAAAGAGACTGAAGCCCAGATAGTGTGGGTCAGTGGTGGGCAGTACTACACCTTGGCCAAGATTGCTGGATATGCATATCCTTGACCCTCTATTTAAACTTTGATCTCACTTTAGGGCCCCAAACATCGACCAGGGTGTGGGTGGTCACTGGATCCCTTTGTCCCTCTTCCCAATGTGATCGCATAAATAAATTTTTTCTTCCTGTTTTCCCCTATTAATTTGGCTCTTTTAACTGTCCTACTGAGAGCAGGTGGCCAAACCTGCCTTGGGTCACAGGATGTGACCTCCCCCAAGAGGTGCTAGCTGGTCCATTTATGGCACTCCGGGAGGACTTTCCATTATGTGGCAATGAAACAAAACACTCACTAGAATCAATTCTTGCCTCAGTCACCAAGATGAGCATCTAACCCAAGAGAACATGGTGGAAATATTCCCCTCCTCCTAGAATTATTTAAAATACCTGAGTTGCAAACACATGGCTATTTGGTTTTTGTTGTTTTCAGCTTATTCTTGTCATGACTAATTAAAGCATGTATGTGTAAAGTATCATAAATACTTTGGGCATGGTTTTGTGCCTTCCTCATGGCACTAATATATAGGGGCTGTTTCTTCTACATTTTTGTCCATCCCCTCCCATTTCTGAATCTACTCCCTGTTACTCAAGGTCTTAATCAGAGCCTCACTCTGCAGGAATTGCTCTCTTAGCATGAGGCTGAAGAATAAAGAATAAAAATGGTCATTTTAAAGCCAAGTTATTGTTGACTCCTTAAAGGCTCACAACAGGCATCTTCAAGCTTGCCTGTGAAGATGGGTGGCCTTAACATGTCCCATTCCGTCATAAATTTCATCCAGATTCAGCTCCTCTTTGTAGAGCCTTTGGAAATATTAACAAATGTGTTTTCATAGATTTCTAATGCATAGAGAAATGAGTTCTAAGATTGTTTTTTTCTGGATCTTCCCTAAGATTAATGTTATTGAGGGTAATACTAACTAGCGGAGCTGGGAAAATGGTTCAGTGTTAAGAGCACTGTCTACTCTTCCAGAGGGCCAGGATTCGATTCCCGGCACTCACATAGTGACTTCCAACCATCTGTAACTCTAGCTCAAGAGGATCTAACACCTTTTGCTGGCCTCTGTGGGCACTGCACATGTGTGGTCCATATAAACACACAGAGGCAAAACACCCATACAAATGAAACAAAATAAAAGTTTAAAAATATGATTAGCATGTTTAGAAAATATGAAGAATGAAGGTGTGATAGTTAGAAAATTATAAAAAAGTATGAAATAAAATTTTCTAAATTCAATTGTTGTAAAGGTATTTATTTCAAAATGATCTAAACTTTCTAAGGTCAAGATTCAATGCGCTGGTGCAAACCTGGGGAAGTTTAATTATCTGTAGCCAAGATGATTGTGGTTTTTCTGATTTCATTGGCTTTGCACTGCTAAGGAAATCAAGTCTTAATGAAGTCAGGGGCCACTTAAGTGTCTGTTTGCGTAAGTATTCCAAACAATTGCCTCATAAGCACTCGGAAAGTTTTAATATAATCAATACCATGTGTGTGTTACTAGAAGTGCACAGAACTGTGTGAGTAAACTTTGTTCGAGTCTTCCGCAAGCGTTTGTGGAGTGCAAAGCTTGTCGGTGAAGTACACAAAGGAGCCAACAGATACTAGCTGTTTGGAGTATTCATGGCATCAGGACTTTCAATACATGAAATGACAAGAAAAAAGGAATGAAAGGGCAGGGAAAAAGGAAAGGAGGGAGGGAGGGAAAGAAGGGAGGAAGGGAGGGAGGGAGACAGAGAAGACAGTAGTCACTCATGGCCCCTTGAGGGACAGGAGTTTGGTCATCTCTACCACATTATCATGATTCCCATTACCACATCTCACTAGCTCAAAAGCATGCTCTTCCTCATTTTACTGTCAAGGAGGATTGCATGTCACAAACGTACGCATATGCAGGAACGTGGCTGTTATGCAACTGATGACATTTAAGTTCCCACTGAAGGACCCCATGGATGAAGTAGATGGAAATTATTGCTCCTATAAATTGGACAGATAAATGGAGCTCATATAATAATTAATTGTTTATATTAATTATTAAATTAATAATTGTTAAAGACCCAACTTAATAATCACCCCCATCCACAGCTCTTGGCTCCTGACTCAGCTTCCGCCACCCACTGCTGGAGCCTGAACTCAGTTCTGCAAACAACTTTGTGCACCTACACCGCGTTGAAGTAGCAAGAAGCAGGCCTGTTCCCACTGGGCCCACGGAACAACAGTAACGACAAGAATGCCATCTTGTCAGGCCCTGTGCAGGCACTCAGCTCACACCAGGCTTTGTGCCCTCCTTTCCAGAAGAACTCTGTCTTCTGTCTGTTCAACAGAGCTAGTCTGGCCTTTTGTCACTTGTGAAATAATTATTTTTAACTGTCAGAGAAAGGAACTTGATCCTAACAATATGAGGTCCTAGCAATTTCAGGGACATATGTATGTCTGTGCCCGGAAATGTCTGCATAGGGATGAGTAAGGTGGGTGCAGGAGTCTTGAGCTAACCAGATTTTATCTCCCTTGAGTATGATGTCAGCTGTTTTGACAGGCATGGTATATAAAAAAAGGTGAGGGTTCCCCCATCTGAGGCGCAAGGGTAGCCTGGAAGGTCAGTGACAGAGGCAGGATGAACCCCAATACTCAAGTCCTTCCTTACCTAGATACTCTCCTTCCCTTGAATGTCAGGATACAGGGACCTTACCTGGGTCTCAGCTCTGGCCACCCAGAACCCGTGGGTTTCCTGCACCTGCCTCCAGAATGACAAGGGGGAGGGAAGTAGGGCATTTAAGTAGCAGGTGGCCAGTCCAAGGGACAGGTTAAGAATGCTTGGGTGGGTCATTGTCCCAGAGACCTGAGCAAGCTGCTGGAAGATGGGACACTTCTGCTAATAAAGAACAGAGGTGAGTCAGGTAGGGCTGTGCCTTGGGGACCCGGGGAGAATGAGATCATAAGTCATGCACTTGGTCAGGTGTGTGGCTTCCCGAAACTACAGAAATGCGTGCATGCTTGAATGATTCTGTGTGCCGAAAGATAGGTAATGCCTGTATGTCTGTGTGTGTGTGGTTGGGGTGGTGCAGGGGTGTCTGCTCTGTTTGAATACAGCACTGTGGAAGGTGTTAAGGACAAGAAAATGGGTCCTTCTGTCAACTGTCATTCCTGCCCAACATGGCTCTCTCTGTGCCTGTCCTGGGAGAGAGACGAATGTCAGAGCAGGAAGAGGCAACAGCCCAGAGACCTGCAGGGTCACAAACTGAGGGTCGTAGGCCCAGATGGACCCTCCTGACCTTACCTACTTTTCCCCTCCAGACACAATAGCCCCAGTACTTCAGATTCCCGAGGACACTGCAATCAGTCAGTAGGTATTCCGGGTCATAGGGTATTTGATCAGGCATAGCTGACTGGGCAAGGCTGGCAGGCCTTTCAGTACCCAAGGGCCTATCTCATGAATTAATTTGCACAAGGAAGAAAAACACCTTCAGCTGAGTGGGTGGCACCCAGCCTGAGGGACTGGGCATCATGAATCTTGCTAAGTTGGGCCTGAGGATTGTCAGAGCTGAGGAGGCAGACCCTACTGGGTGAGGCCTCCTGAGACGCAGCCTCTGGAGTACTGCCTGTGCTCTGTGGCTACAGAAGCCAAAGCTTCTACCTGAGTTGCCATCATACATTCATCAAGCACATAAAGCAGAACACAGACACACAGATACACCACACACACACACACACACACACACACACACACACACACACACACGTAAGAAGAGCCAAGTCAGAGGAACTCATGCAAGGATTCCCCATGTGTCAAACATGCAGTAACGTACCACCAGATTATTAAATTGGTGTCTCTACCCCTGTATTCAGAATGTCACTATTCAGAGAGAGGGGCAATCCTACCCCACCCTCCCATCTTCTCTACACAGTTAGAGGGAAACTTCTCTAGTAATGAAATATAGAAATGGTCCCTGGGAGTACAGTCTTGAAATAGAATTTTTGCTGTTTTTGAAACAGGATCTCTCTACATAGCCCCAACTGTCCTGGAATTCACTGTGTAAACCAAGCTGTCTTTGAACTCACAGAGATCCACCTGCCTCTGCCTCCCAAGTACTTAGATTAAAAGCATGTGCCAACATACCCTATTTGAAAGAAGATTTTTAAAGAAATAATTTATTTCAAATGAGGTTCTTGTGATAAAGGGCTTACTGCACATTCAAGATGACCTGAATTTGAATCCCAAGGACCCACACACAAAACTTGCCATGGCTAAACAGGCCTGTAATCCCCATGCTGGGTAACAAAAACAGATGGTCCCAGGTGTTTTCTGACCAGCAAGTCTAGCCTAAATTGCAAGCTTCCAGTCGAGTGAGAGACCTTGTCTCAAGAACTAAGGTAGAAAATAACTGAGGAAAACACTAGCCTCAAACACTGGCCTCTTCACACATGGACACACACACACACGAGGTTGGTGGCACCAGGATATACGTAGAGGGACAACTTGGGGGACAGACAACCATCAACAGGTCAAGTAGAGTGGGCTTGGAGGAATTCATCCCAACCACTTCTTGAGTTCAGACTACTCAAGCTCAGACTTCTGCTTCCAGAAGAGGAGGAAAATGAGTTTCTATTGTGTATCCACTGGACTGTGACACTTGCTTTTGGCAACCCTGGCAGACAAATTTCCCTTGGAACCAACATCCAAACAAGGACTAGGACCCTCCTATCCCCCTTGGAACTCTCCCTTGAACCCCTTTCAGGTTCTCACTGACCCTAAGGGCAACTCCTGCTCAGACACCTCACACCATAGGGTCACTTCTTCTGCCTCCTTGAGTTCCATGGTTGAAAGGGGACAGTGCATGCTTCTTGGTGGAGTTTCTTTGCTTCCACATTGTGTTTGTGGGGTTCATCCATACTGTGTATGCAGTCAACCCGTGTTCCTTTGCATTGTCACACAGTAGGCCATTATAGTTATCAGGACTCCTGGGGATGGTTGCCTGGGCAGCTATCACTTTGGGACTATTGCAAATACAATTTTGAGGTGCTCCTAGTACCTCCCTTTGGTGACCTTGTGTTCACAGTGTCCTTGGGTTATGGGTTTTGAGTGGCCATTTTAATACATACTGCTAGGTAGTTTTCCAAAGATAGGCCATCTTATACTAAAGTCCCAATCTCCAGCCCTGGGCAGCTCCCTCTTAGTCACAGCAGCCATTCTGGGGGTACTGGGCCAGAATTTTTATCTGTGTAAATTGTTATCTCAAATGTTGCAGCATGAGTGTTAAGTAGTACCAAGTTGCATATTTTTGGAGGACTGTAAACAATGACATTCCAGGATGACAACTTCTGCTTGTTTACAGTTACAAATGTGTCCAATGACGCATGGGCACCAAATGCCTCCACAGAACCAGCATTCATTGGGAAACATGCTGGAGGGTCCTTTGCAGTTGGAAAGGCTTTCCTGCCTTCCTGGAATTGCTTGGCCTTCTAGATCCCTGCGGACGTCCAGTCCTAGTACATTTGTTCACAGAAACTTGCTGACAAGGAAGCTTACTTCTTATTCCTCCTTTGTTCTCTCTTCGGTTCATTGTATCACAGTCTATTGAGTAAGCCACGCATGGTGCTGGGGATATGGGTGAACTCCTATCCTCTCAAAGCTGATATTCTGCCTTAACTATAAATAAATAATAGATACTGCATATGTCTGGTGCTAAGTGGAGAAAAGACAACACAGTGTTGGAAGGGGTAAGGGAAGGGAGGGCTGTTTGCGATACAGAAATCAGAGAAACCCTCATTTTGAGAATGACTGGTAACTTCAGGAGAAAAGAGACCAACATCAATCTAGGTAGGGAAGGATATGCAATCCAGATGTGTGCGAAAGTCCTGGGGTAGAAAAGGCGAGGAATAAACAGTGGGGAAATAGCAACGCTGGCATGAAACGCACAGCAGAAAAGAACAAAGGATGAGATCAGACAGGCAAGGACCTCCCTGCACCAGAAATATTCATCTCGTGGGGTAGGGATATGGGAGAGAGTCAGAAAAAAATAGAAATATATGTAATATATAATATATGTATACACACAAACATACATACATGCACATAATAGAGACTTCTTGATCTAGGCTTGGTGACACTACTGAACCCTAGCACCCTGGAAGCTGAGACAGGAACATTGAGAATTTGAAACCAGCCTGAGAAACATAGAAAGACCCTAGGAAGGAAAGAAAGAAAGGAGGGGGAGGAAATGGAGAGAGAATTACATATCTTGATTAAATTTTTATTAATCTCCCTTGTCCTTAAGATATTCAGTATCTTAACAGTCTTTGGGCCAGTGAGATGGCTCAGTGGGTAAGAGTGCTTCCCACCAAGCCTATATGAGTTCAATCCCCAGAACCCACACAGTGGAAGAAAGGAACCAATTCTGTAAGTTGTCCTCTGAACCCCACATAATCACCATGGTGCATGGGCTTCTGTACACACATAGTAAAATAAATTTTAAAATGTAAAAATATCACAATATTTTAGATTGTTAGTGTTATCCTTGGAAGCACATATAATAAATTAATACAATTACTAACAATTCTTTAGCCCAAAGGAATCTGTGGGAGCTCTCTCTCCCCACCCACTCATTTATCTGTGAATTAATTTACTTATTGCTAGGCAGAGTGGTTCCTCAGCACCCATCATAGACCCTACTGTCATCATTAGTAATATAAATGTTCACCAAAAAAGTCAGTCTGTTCAGCATGTTGGCAGGTGGAAACAGCAGGATTGCTTTTCACAGAGTTGCTCAACACTGGCTGTTCCAGCATCTTCACCAGGAAGCACATGCTAGGCTGTTATCAGAACCCATCTCTCAACCACAGATCTACAGCAGCCATAATCACAATGCTCCTCTTTGTTTGAACTGAAAACCACTTGGCAGACAGAGGGCTACTCAGTCCTTCGTTCAGAACCTGCACGTCAGTATTCCCAGACATGTCCTTCCATGGAGATTTGTGACAAGAAAGGAACTCTGGAGTGTTAAGACCCTGGAAACAGCTCCCCCTACGTTATTCTGTAAGAAGCCTCAGAAAGTGTTATTTATCCACCCCTGCTTGCCCTGATGTCATGTCTGTCACTGGGATACATCACGCTGACCAAAAGCAGCATAGGAAAGGAAAGGGTTTCTTTGGCTCACAATTCTAGATTACAAGCTGAGGCAGGAGCTTGATCAGCAGTCAAGAGCAGAGCCAAAGGAGTGTGGTCTCGCTGCCTGTTTGCTTGGGAGCCTGCTATTTTCTGTCCTGTATAGTTCAGGACCTCCAGCTTAGTGAAGGGTGCCACTCACCAGGAGCTGTGGCTTCCTATGTCCAAGATAATCCCCCTCACCCACCAAAGACATGCCCACAGGCCAATCTGATAAAGAGAGTTACTCAAGGCCGGCTCACTTGTCAGGTGATTCTCAGCTGTGGTGAGCTGACAGTGAGAACCAACCAGCATGCTACTCTAACCCACCATGGGTTTCATGGCATAATGAGGGAGTTTCAGGGAGTAGTGACTCAGCCACTTCTTATCAGTGATGACTGATTTGTGTTGTGGAATATTCCTTTACACTGTGTGAAGATGTGTCACTGTGATTGGTTTAATAAAGAGTTGAATGGCCAATAGCTAGGCAGGATTTCCAGGCACAGAGGATGATGGGAAGAAGAAAAGTGGAGAAGCCATGCAGACACAGAAGGAGTCAGACACACAAAATGGGGTAGAGGTAAAAGCCACATGGTAGAACACAGATTATAAATATATGGGTTAATTTAAATTATAAAAGTCAGCTAAAAATAAGCATAAGCTATAGGGCAAGCTTTCATAATTAATAAAAAGTATCCACATGATTATTTGGGAGCTGGTAGGCAGGACAGAGAAAGACTCACTATACATGGCATCCAGCATCCAGCCACGTACATCCACATACGACCCGAGAAAGCTTTAACTTCCTTATAACATTTCAGGATATATATAATCTGCTGATTATTATTGTATAATATCTGGATAAAGTAAGGTTCATCTTCAGTTTCATCATGCAGAGACAGAATAGGTTCTTGTCTAAATTCCTCTGTGATTTAATATTTTTCTTTAGGTCTTTCTAAGACTTGTATTTTATCAGTCAATTTTTCTGATTTCCATTAATAAATCTTTCTAAAGCTTATATCTTATTGGTCAACTTTTCATATTTGATATAATTACCAAACCACTTTTTATATCTGTCATAAAAATTGATGTGGCTATGAAGGATAAACTATGAATTATCAGACTGACAGTAGTTACAATTGGTATTAAGTCAATCTCAGATAAATCATTTATCCCCTTATCTATTTTTTCTGTTTGCAAATGATCAGTAGTAGCACTATACAGGGTCCTAACTCCCTGCATTAAGATATTTCCCATCTTTAACAGGAAAAATATTTTTCTTTTTAATATTGTTTAACTCCTTCCTTAAGGACTTCCCAGGTGTCTCACCAAATCTGCTGATCTCTCTGTTCACAGCAATGATGACTGTGGTGAGCTCAGCAGTGAGCTCAAGCCCCTCTCCCAACTTCTAAGCATGAGCCAGCTTTCCAAGATCGCAGCAAGCAGAAGCTGATTGCTGTGAGTTCTTGCAGAGAAGTTCAGGCTGCAGCAACAGCACCCGCAGGAGTGACATCTCTATCCTTGAGTTGGGACACACATTGGCGCACCAAATGTTGTTTTATCACTGGCACTGCAGCTGCAACTGAATCCTCTGCCTTTTCAAGTTCTGACTGTAGCTCTTCAGTCACCGCCCCACTGCTGTAGGAGTCGCTTGTTGGTTCCCGACTGCTCAGCACCAAAACAATCACACAGAAACTATATTGTTTAAATCACTGCTCGGTTTATTAAATCTAGCTTCTTATTTGCTAATTCTTACATCTTAATTTAACCCATCATCATTAATCTATGTATCACCACAATGTTGTAGCCTACCAGCAAAGTTTCAGCCTGTCTGTCCCCAGTGGCAGCTCCATGGCTTCTCCCTGACTCTGCCTCCTTTTTCCCAGCATTCAGTTTAGTTTTTCCCACCTATCTAAGTTCTGCTCTATCAACAGGCCAAGGCAGTTTCTTTATTCACCAATGGTATTCACAGCATACAGAGGGGAATCCCACATCAGCCCCTACTGCTCAAGCCAAGGCCCAGTGGGGCACAAAAGCCCCACAGTAACTGCCACTTGCTATTGCCTCCAAGTGTAATTTTAATTAAATCTCTGTCATTCTATTTACCAACAGACTCGGGAGTCTGATGCTAGGGTGAAAAGCTTTTAGCTCAGAGAGGCAGAGAAGCAACCAGCTGACCTTCCTCTTTAGTCAGCAACCCAGCAAGAGAACATCCTTCCACCCCCCCAAACCACAAAAAGACCACCACACTCAGAGTCCCTCCCTACCACTTCCTGTGTGTCTCTCTATCTATCCTCTGAATTCCCTTTGACTCTCTATGACTACTTTCTGTTAGCTAGTAAGTACTACTTACTAATTGTTGGCTCCACCTTCTGGCACAAGGTTGATTTTATTTAATTTTATTTAATTAATGCAGTCACAGGTTCACAGTGTGACTGAATATCCCATAACACAGATAAGCAATGGGGAAATCAGGAATATTAAACATACATCTTTATCTCTTCAAAGAAAAGACATGTTTGCTCATTCTTCACCTGAAATGCTGGGAACTGATGGAGTTACAACCTGACCTTTTGCTATCTGTGCAACAAGGCTTCACCCAAATCTCCCAGACTGTTACGTTTGTTTATCCCAGACTCCCCGCAACTCTGGTCCCCCTGCAGTTTGAGTACTGTTTCTCATTCCATAAAATTCATCCTTATAGGCCCTATCACTTGTATTTTACAACAGCTTAAGTAACCTCTGTGTTGTCTTAGGTCCAAGCTAAACCTGACTCCCACAAGCCATTACGTTTCCTTTGGTCGTTCTTCCTAGACCCTTATCTTGAACATTGTTTCTGAGTCAACAGAACCCATCTTAATGGAAAGTGTGTACTTTGCCAGGCGATGTTGGCGCACGCCTTTAATCCCAGCACTCGGGAGGCAGAGGCAGGCGAATCTCTGTGAGTTTGAGACCAGCCTGGTCTACAGAGCTAGATCCAGGGCAGGCTCCAAAGCCACAGAGAAACCCTGACTCAAAAAAAAAAAAAAAAAAAAAAAAAAAAAAAAAAAAAAACAACAACAACAAAAAAAAAGCTTCAAAGTAAACATTGTTTAAGCTTTGTTGTATATACAGGACTGAGTTAATTGTCGCCAGGAAGCTTTTTCTGTAGATGTGGCTAAAATAAACTCCTGGTGTCAGACTCTGTAAGTCTGAACCAGCCCAGCCATCTAAGTCACACTTAACAGGGTCTCATTCTTACCTCCTGTGAATTCTTTCTCTGCTGGCCATAGTGTTTTCTGGGACGCCCACATCTATGTAGGGAATACAATCTGGCCACACTTTACCTGGCCCCAGTTGCTTCCTGGAATCCTGGTACAAGCCTCTAGAACTCTCTCATTCTTGGATCTTTCAGGCCTGAAAAATTGATAACTGTAGCCATCTTGGCAACAGAGAGAGCATTTTAAAGAGAAGTGTGTGTGCTCTCAGACTATTGAAGCCATGGAACCAAAGATTAAAAATTTCCACAGGAATGACCAGCTGTGAAAAGGGAAACGCTGAAGAACTTACCTACAAGGAAAACATTTCACACAATATTAACAACTTATTAAACTATGTGGCACAACAGTCCTGAACTGCGACAACAGTGGTCAGTGATGGAAGGGACAGATCTCCACTGGGGATACTTGGTTATGCATACCTCACGCCGACTATTCAAACACAACCCTCATGTCGATACTCTAAAGATGTACTGAGGGTCACTGAATCTCTTTCTTTATTCCTCTCTTTAGTGAAGTCACATAAAGTAAATTTCCTTTCTCTGCTTTTCCTTTTTTCTTAAATCTCCAACTGGCATATTGGAGGTGAATGACTGAGTCTAGCTTGCTGGGACGGATAAAAGACAAACTCTGACCCTAATGTCACTGATAACAGTTTTGACATGCCAACAGGAGACAGACACCTTTCAGGTCTGAGGCCACTTGCAGAAACTCAACCCCAGATAAAGGGGGAAAGCTGACCATATGGCGAAGCTGTTACAATTACTTTATTTCTAGGACTATTTCTTATCTTTCAGCTTCATTTGTTATTTCTGCCTTCTACCTTATTCAGTAAACCAAGAAAACATGAAGTGTTTGGATTCTCCTGGCTCTGGTCTGACTCTTAGTAAGTTCCTACTGGTTACTGCAGCTTTGCCCTTCATTTTTCTTGTCAATTGGGAGGCAGCTTTGAGCTGCTTGCATTCTTTTCAAACATCTTGTCCACTGCCATTTGTGTGACTCACCTTACTTTTGGGGTCCTTTTAAGCCACCCAGGTTCTTTTCGAACCTTTGAGTAACAGGCCTTGTCAGTAAATCTGGAATTCTATCAATTATCTGGGCATCTGTTGTACCACAAGGAAGCAGGGAAGGGTGTTATTTTGTATAAATTTGTATCTTACAATTTTACCAATAAAGATTCAGAGGTGAGAGGCTGGAATGAAAACATGCTAGCCAGGGAGGTTAAGGAAGAACTAGCTGACTTTCCTCCTTTGCCAGTGTCTCAGAAAAAGAGCTCCATTTCCATCATTCTGAACCAAAAGTGACTGCCAAATTCAAAGTCCCTCCCTTCTTATACTTCTCTCAGCTAGGTTCTGGCTCGACCTGTTGTGTGACATTTTGATTATGTTCTGACAAATAAAGTTTACTTGGAGTCAGAGGGAGGAACTAGTCACTAGAAGACCAAAATTAATCATTGAGGTTTGGAGGAGGACTGTAGACAGGAGACAGGAAGTAGTAAGAAGGGGCTGAGAGAGGATCTTGGTCCTTTTTGGAGGAAGGAATGGATTGCTGTACAGAATATTGACATCAGACTAGCTGGTTAGCAGGTTCATAACTGCAGGTCTGGAGCCATGTCTGACCGCCCTAGCCCTGGGAAGTTTCTAGGCCCACACTGTAGCAGTGGTTTCTAACTACTCTCCCGCTGGTAGCTTGCTATTCAAATGCTCTTCTGCATGGCAGGGACTCTTAAAGGAGCTGTGCCTCTGTATTCTGTGAACACCAAACCAACCTGAGAGACCATGGCCACCAGGCAGTCACATCGGGCTTGTGTTTGGAGCTTCTGAGACTCTATGAAGATATAAGCGTTGGGCATTGGGTCCCAAATGCAGTTGGACTTTTTTTTTTTTTTAAACTGCCAATCCCTAAATAATAACACAGAGACCTATTATTAATTATGAAAGGTTGGCCTTTAGCTTAGGCTTGTTCCCAACTAGTTCCTGTAACTTAAATTAACCTGCTTCTTCCAATCTATGCTTTTCTGTGTGTCTCCTTAGCTCTCCTCTATTTTGCATGTCCAATTCCCTCCATGCCTCCCTGGCATCTCTCACTTGCCTAGATTCTAACCTTGAGTCCCTCTCTCCCCAGAAGTCCTGCCTATTCTCTCCTTCCTAGCTATTGGCCATTATCTCTTTATTAAACCAATCAGAATAAAACAGCGACACATTTTCACACAGTGTAATCAAATGTCTGCAACACTCTCCTTTCTGTAGCTCCCTTGGTCCAGAGTCTCCTCCTCCAATAGCTGTTTACTCCTGTTATACAGCTGGGAGGGAGCTTGGGAAATCGTCCGGGTTCAGGGTTTCTCAAAGAGATCTTTTATTGACCCTAGGAGGTTTCTTTAGCTCCCTCAGGAGGGACTGGGTGTGAAAATGGATCTTAAGTTCTAATTGAGTCCACAGGACAATGAAATGCCAGGGATGGAAAACTCTGCCAAAGAAAGTTCAAAGCATTGCAGGGAGCAGAACCAAGAGAGAGGTCATGTTTGCAATAGGCAGCAGGACCACAGGAGCTAGGCTCCCCAAGACCTTCTGAAGCCCAGCTGATGCCAGCATGTGCTCTAAATTCTGGAGGGGAGCTTTGGAGTTTAGTATCTCTTCCTCCTAAGTGCGAGTCTTGCTCTAGCTCTGTCTTTTCCTGCTGCTTTTCTTTCCCCACTTTTGGAATGGGATTGTTTACTCTGTGGTTTGTATATCGGAACTGTGTGACTTCTTTGTTTAAACAGAAGTCCGTAACTAAGACTTTGTCTAAGACACTCTGGGTTTCTCAGGAGTATTTGGTAAGATATGGGTCTCTGGGCTCTTGAAGTTAGATCGAGTGCATTTTTCTCTTTGAGATGGTCATAAGCCTCCAGGAACCAAAGGAAGACTGCTGGAGTTTTAATCTGAAATGTCTTCCCCGACATGCTTATGTTATGTCCAGGTGGTGGCGCTGCTTGGGGACGCTCTGGAGCTTTTAGCAGGCAAGCCTTCGCTGGTGGAAACAGGACACTGGATATAAGCTCTCCAAAGGTCTAGACTAGCTCTGGTGCCAGATCCAGCTTCTGCTTCCTGCATCAGCTTCTGCTTTTCTGCATCATGCCAACGTTCCCACCAGCACGGACTCCAGGCACTATGCCTTCCCACCATTCGGTAATGAAATTGAGCCAAGAAAATCCCTTCTCCCTTATGGTATTTCTGTTAGGTGTGCTCTTACAGGAATGGGAGAAGCACCTAATACAGTTAGTTCAGCTTCTAATAGCTTCTAATCCTGCTTTAGGATTCACCAGCTCTAGGGTGAGGTGGGCAGTGGTTAAGCCAGAGGATTTGGTTTGGATTCCCTGCATCCACAAAGCAAAGAACAACCCTCTGTAACTCCAGTTCCAGGAAATCCAGTGCCCTCTTCTGGCCTCTGTAGGTACTGCACAAACGTACACAGGTATACATGCAGGCAAAACAGCCACACACATAAAACAAAGGAATCTTCAAATGAATGTGCCAACTCTGATTCTAACCAGAGCGAATATAGATTGAGTACCTACTATGTGCCAGCCTCGGCACTAAGCCCCTTAGAAAACATAATTTTATTTAGTATCCTCACATCCATCATGCATTTGAGAAAACTGAGTTTCAGAAAGGCTGAGAACTTTACCAAGTGTCAGAGGTATGATTGGAGTCCTCTTTTTAATTAATATTTTTATTAATTCTTTGAGTATAATTATTTTCATATGTCTATATAATGCATTTTTAGCTAAGGACCTTTTATTTTTTATTTAAAGTATTCTTCTCATGTTTTGTTTTATATGTATGGGTATTTAGTTGCAGCCATGACTGAACCACCTGTGAATGCCCACAGAGGCCAGAAGACGTGTTGAATCTTGTGGGCCTGAAGTCACAGACAGTTATTAGTTGTTGTATGGGTGCTGGAAACTGAGCCTAAATCCTCAGGAAGACAGCCAATACTCTTAGCTGCTGAGTTATAACTCTCTAGCCCCTATTTTTAATTGAAAAGTATGTATATGTGTTTATGTGTGTCAGGGCATATGCACACATGTGCAGTTGCCCGTGGGGGCCAAGAGAGGGTGAAGGAGTCAGATATTTTTGGAGTTGGAGTCCAAGGTGGATATGAGCTAGTCAGAATTGGCCCTGAAGTCTGACTTCAGGTCCTCTGCAAAAGCAGTATGCACTCCTAACCCATGAGCAGCAATGAGGAAGCTGAGACAAGGAATGAGCCACGGTGAGTGCAGAAAGAAGGCACTAAAAGCTGAATCCAAGGCTCCATCCTCGCTCCCAACCCCAGCCCCACTCCTCTGCAGGGTCCTCAGTGTGTTGTCTTCCAGGCAGACAAAGCTCCACTGCCGATATCCAAAGCACACTCAAGGAGGAAAGGAAGCTCTAGACCCCAGAAGGCCCCTTCATGGAGACACCCCAACTGCAGGGAAAGTAAAATATTTTATTGAAAGCACAAGATCTCAGTGCCCAGGCTGTCCTGAGCAGGGCATTGTTGACCAATGGGCAGCAGCTGGATCCTTTCCCGGGATGAGGGCAGGAGGGGACCAAGGTGGGAGAGTAGGGAGGGGACCCGTGGTGAAGACTGAAGGGACTTGGGAGCAGGATGCTGTCCAAGCCAATCCTCTCTGGAGCTGGTTCTGAAGTCTTCTCGCAGTATCTGCCTCTGTCTCTCATGTGCTCAGCACCAGAAGGTCCTTTGGGGCAGAAGAGACAACCCTGTGAGGAGCAGGTGGCACTGGCTGCAGCTTTGACCACTCGCTTGCCACTTTATGGGGTGAACAGAGTCGAGCAGCCTGGGGAAAACCTTTCTGGACCATTATTATCTTGACCTGAACAGAGGATCTTGGGCAAGGTGAGGGACTCTTCTTTTTGTCCCTCATCTTTTTCAACCAAATCATAGAAGTGGGCCAATGCCTGTCTATAGCCTTCCCAAATGCAGTAGACATAACTTAAGGATGTTATACAACAAAATAAATAGTGCATAGATTGGAACCCTAACAAAATGTCCAATATGAGTCTGCCATAATACAAATAGTTGAGTTACTACATAAATATTAGAGTTGAGGGACAGCTCTTTCTTACATAAGAATTCTGATTAATAAGTATAAAGGGAATTACAATGCAGAAAGTTGAAACTGGCAAACCCATGGCGATAACTATTGCTGACAGGAGCCAAAGTGAAGGGGGGGTGCAATGGGAAGCCAGATTTGTGGGCATCTGTGAGTTCCCCTACAATGTGTGAGAGTCACAGTTCCCCCACAAGGTGTGTGTGCCTGCCAGAGTGTCAGAAGGTGGCTTCACACTGGAGAAGCCTGGCAGGAACCAGGTAGTAACAACCAGGGAGACTGTCTAGGAGAAGCTCAGTGGACACACGGTGCCCTGGAAGGTGACAGTGGGAGAGAAAACCCCCGCCCCATCACAAGGCCATGTCAGCTCCGTCTAAGCTGAGGGGCCCTCCCCACAAACAGAAAATGTCACAGTCGTGAAGCCAAGGAAGTGTGGGGCTCCGTGAGATAGCAGGACTCAAAGGAGACAGGACAACACAATACAGTTTGAGACATCCCAGAGCAGACCCTGAGCAGGACAGAGGACATGCAGGGGAGCTGATGGAGCCGTGCACTGGTGCTCCCTGCTTGATTTTGGCTGGCAAGCTTGAGTTATATAAGATGCTAACACAAGAGGAAGCTGGGGAAATAGCATACTGGAATGATCTAGTCTTGCTGTTTTTTTTAAATTTTCCTGTAAATCTGAAATGCTATCAAAACAAAAAGAAAAACAAATGCTTAGATTTATATAAAAATGATGAGAAAAAACACTGCAAAATGGCTGCAAGGCCAGGCCCAGAGCCAACCTTATCTCCAAACTTTCCAGATGCGTGTTTACACTTCCTTACAGAACTGTGATAGTTCCTAATTACTCTGCATAAATTCAAATTATATAGTTTGATTTAGAGATCAACACAATTCCCTTACTGGGATTTGAAGGGGAAATAAAGCACAAGTCATTATTAATATAAAGTAGTAAGTATTTTGATGGAAATTATCATGCGTGATTGTTTAGGCAGGAAAAACTTATTCCTACTCTTTCAAAAAGGCCTGGGTGTAGGGGCAGCCCCACGGAGGGGCAGTGTGCGGGATCACCACATGTTATTATCTGCAAACCCCAGCAGTAAGTGGTCTGCCCACCTTTACCAGTGCCACCACTGTCTAGGTCCAAACGTCAGCTGGAGATTTTACCGAAACCATGCTATGGTACATGGGCCATCTGCTCAGCAAATCCATGTCAGTCCTGTTCCTGTGTCCCAGCCCCTTGCTTACAAACGCCATACTGTTCATGTGATGTCATGCCATTTCTCCCTCACACACCGGCGAGATGGGAACTGCTGCTCCCCATTGATTGACAGATTTAGATAGCATCAGTCCTCCCGCAGCATGATACTGGGGGCAGACAGATCCAGAAGGCCTACCACATTCCGAGGGCTGTGCAAATCCTAATTTTATTCTAAAAGTAGCCTGATAGCTACTGACTCCGAGTAGAAGCGTGAAGGTCAGAGAAGCTGCGTAACCTGCCAAAGGCCACCCAGGTAGAGGTGGGCAGAGGTCCTGAGTCTTTGAGCCCAGTGCCCTCTGGATCAGAGCCATGACTGAGGTAGAAATTCTAGTAAGCTCAGAATGAACGAATCTGGCGGGGTGACTTCTGAATGCCCACCTGAGTGGTACACGGGTTGAACCTGGCCTACACTTCCCACAGGTGGCCTGCTGAACACACCTGTCTTTTATAATGGAAACAAAGACCCTGAATTTGAACTTCCAGGAACCTGTTGTCTGTGCCGTTAGTCAATTACTTCTTGAGTGTGGCTCTCTACGAGGCTGGGGTAGCCAGGTTGGAACTAGGACTGTGGGCACTTGTTTCCTGCCTCCTCTAGTGTGTGGGCGCTTGTTTCCCACCTCCTCTAGTGTGTGGGCCCACAGTAGGTGTTCAGTGAACTCTGCCACGCTTCAGTTTGGCACACCTGCCACTGCTTAGAGCCTCGGCTTTCCCAGCAAGAAAAGGGGAAGCCGCAGGCACCAAGTTTTCCGCTTTGTACCTTGGTCCCTCACTCTGGTACTGGGTTTCAAAAGGGAAAACTCGAGATGCCCCCATGCACACATGCACACACACACTTCCTCTCAAAGTTGATGGCAGGAGCTGAAAGGGAAAGCCCTTCCTCTCTCCTTACCTCCAATACGTCAATGTCAGCATTGCTGAAGTCAATGTTGAGGATTTTGGGCAGAGGGACTCCAGAACCCAGGACAGCTGTAAAGGGGGTGGGGGAGAGTCAGGTCAGGTCAGGGGTCGTTCATGTGGCCCAGAGGTGGCAGCCTGGCCAAAAGCAACCAGCATTTGCAAGACCACAGCTGTCTTTTTGGCCTCTCAGGCTTTGTCCTTGAGGTTCCTGCCCAGAAGAAGCCCAGGCTGGCCTTAGGCTTGCTATGTGAAGGGGAGGATGACTTGAGCTCTTGCTCCTCCTGCCTCCGTCTCCAAATGCTGGAATTATAGGCATGCACAGCCATGGCCAGTTTACGGTGCTGGGGACTGAACCCAGGACTTCGTGCATACTAGGAAAGCACTTTACCAACTGAGTCACGTCCCCAGTCCCCTCCATGATGAGTTCTGGGCCTCCCCTGAGACTATTCACACATCTTATTATATACAGTGCTTCCTTGACCTTAGGCCAGCAACTAGGCAGCTGCGGTTTCTGCCCCACTCCTAATTTCTGCCACCAGAGAAACTAGAGCACATTCGTTCTCCTTATCTGAACTTCACACTTACCCATGTCAGTGCCTTAGGGACTGTGTCCCTAGAATCAGAGAACAGGAGGACTAGCTGCTGAGTGGAGAATCAGAATGATGCACGTGGTTCCCCAACATGCGAGTCGCCATGGGGTTTTGTTTGGTTTAAGATGTCAGAAGCAAAAAAGAAGGAAGAGCGTGGGATGGCTCAGCCTGGAGAGGGGCTTGCTGCATAAACCTGCTGATGTGAGCTCAATTCCCAGAACCCGTATAAGGGAAGCAGAGAACCAACTCCACACAGTTGTCGCCGTACATGCACTGTTGCACAATACGTCCCCACATATATTGTGTAAATAATAATAATAATAATAATAATAATAATAATAATAATAAATGGAACTTTAAAAACAAAATCAGAGGTTATATAGATTTGTCAATTAATGTACTAAAAAGAAGAAAGGAAAAGAGGAAGGTGAAAGAAAGGGTAGGTGGAGTTTGTGATTAACTGAAATTGACCTTCTTGAGCTCAATAAAATTTGGAGCTGGGGATGCTTGGGGCCTGCCCTACAGGGTTATCTATTCGGTTTCCCAGTCTCCCTTAGCCATAGAACCCTTTTCTTAAGGTGCTATCGTTTCATGGGCCTCCGTACTTTGGGAATCATAAATCTAGTCAAATCTCTCACTTTTAAAGAGGATAGATGATTACATTTGGAATTTCTAAGCCAAAAGGATTTTCTTCAAGGATATGTGGTAGTTTGAAAGAAAATGCTCCCCAAAGGGAGTGGCAGTATTAGGAGGTGTGACCTTGTTAGAGAAAGTGTGGTCTCATGGGAGAAAGAGTGTCACTGTGGAGTTAGGCTTTGAGGTCTCATATAAGCCCAATGTATCTTTTAGATAGATCACTTCCTAATGTCTACAAGATGTAGGACTCTCAGCTACAGCTACAGGACCATGTCTGCCTGCATTCTGCCATATCCCAACCTTGATGACAATGGACTAAACCTCTGAACTGTAATCAAGTCACCCCCAATTAAATATCTCCCTTTATAAAAGTTGCTGTGGTCATAGTGTCTCTTCACATCAATAGAAACTCTAGCTAAGACAGAAGTTGGCACCAGGGACTAGAGTATTGTGATAGGTTTGACCATGTTTTTGTTTAGAAGAATTTGGACCTTTGTGCTTTGGCTTAGAAAAGGATGGAATGCTTTAAGCACTGATTAATGACCCATACTAGTAGGAGCATGGAAGAGAGAGGTGATAAGTGTTATTTGAACTGTTGAAACCTTATTCAAGAGGTTTCAAAGGAGAAGAATATTAATATGTGGTATAGAGATCATTCTTGTGATATTTTGGTGAAGAATGAGACTGCATTTTGCCCTTGTCCTAAGAGTCTGCCTGAGACTAAAGTAAAGAGATCTAGATTAATTCTGTTGGCAGAGGAAATCTCAAAACAGCCTATTATAGACTCTGTTGTGTGGCTATTAGTGACGACTCTAATGAAGATTTATAATGAAAAGGAGTAAACTGGGCAAATAAAAATACAAAATGGACAGATTGAGAAAAGAGGCACCAGGAAGTGGAAAGAGCTAAATCCTGTGTTCAAGGAGATAAAAGGATTAAGAAATGGAACAAAGGGAATCATGGCTTCAGGGCAAGACCCTACCAACTAAATTTCGAACTTGTGAAAAGGAATTAAAGACAAGCTAGAGCCAGATGTGGTGGAGCACACCTTTAATCCCAGCACTCAGAAAGAGGTTGGCAGATTTCTGAGTTTGAGGCTAGCCTGGTCTACAGTGCAAGTTCAAGGACAGTCAAGCTTGGGCAGTGAAGGAAAACCAAAAACTGATGAAGACGTAATTAAATGGGAAAGCCGGATCCCAGTCCCAGCAAGCAGCAGAACTTTGTAACTTCGTTCATGTGGCTCTAGAGTGAAGGATAGAAGGAAGGGGCTATGGAATGCACCTCCACAACTCAGGAAAGTTACTGAGGCCAGGCCTGTGTCAGGGGTGTCCCTGAATGGAGGTCTAGAGTGGCCAATGAGTGAAGCTGTAAAGTTGAAGCCTGGATTGCCTTGGAGACCCCAAGAGGTTAGAAACACCGAAGCTGTGGAATACCTGCCAAGCTAAGTTGTTAAGAGGGAGTGGAACCAGCCAAAGAGAAAGAAGTATGTTGCAGTCAACAAAGCTGAAAGGAATTGAGGACATCAGTTACAGAGATGCAGAGTTTGCCCAGCTGGTTTTCAGTCTTGCTTTGGTCTGGTATTTCCTCACTATGCTCCCTGCATTTTGCAACAGCAATGTATATCATGTACCATTTGATGTTCAAAATATATGATCTGTTTTTTTTATTTTGATTTCATAGTTAAGAGATTATATGAATCTCAGACAAGACTTTGAACTTTGAACTTTTTAGCTTTGTTAGGACTATGATAGACTTTCAGGGCTTTTGAAGTTGAACTAAATGCATTTTGCATTATGATATTGTTACAAGCTTTTGGAGGCCAGGGAGCGGAATGTGGTAGTTTGAAATAAAATGACCTCCAAAGGGAGTGGTGCTATTATCCTTGCTAGAGGCAGTGCGTCACTGGAGGCTAGTTTTGAGATCTCATACACGCTCCAGATACTGCCCAGTGTTTTAGAGCACTTCCTGTTACCTGCAAGATGTAGGACTCTCAAGTGCCGCTTCAGCACCGTGTCTGCTACACTCTGCCGTGTCCCACCATGACAATAATAGACTGAACCTCTGAACTGTAAGCCAGCCCCAGTAAATTGTTTATCTTTATGAGTTGCCATGCTCATGGCATCTCTTCACAGCAATAGAAATTCTAACTAAGACAGATAACAAGCCAGGTAAAAGGTCTCTGGCTGTGCTCTGCCCAGCCCTGATACTTCCCTCTCTCCCTGCTAGATTTCTGGGGCACTTAAGGACTCAAGGGGGATCTTAAAGATGTAACAGTGAAGAGAAAGAATTTAGAAGGAAACACGAAATACTTGGAAGTTCGGATGACTCATCTCTGGGCAGGGCCTTCTAAAAGTTATTCTGTGATTCGTAAAATTTACACACACACAATTTTCATAAGGATCAACAAAAATAAAGCCAACAACCAAACAGGAAGCAGATGTGGGAGCTGGGGAACCATCCTGTTTCCTGTCAACAGAAATGTGGGCATTTGTTGCTTGCTATGTAAAGATAAATGTTGTAGTGGGTATGGTGGCATACGACTGTAATCCCAACATGTAAGCAGCTGAGGCAGGAGGATCACAAATTTGAGGCCAGCTTGGGTGAGATCCCGTCTCAAAAAAATCTAAAAATAATTCTTATTAACTTGCAAGCTTGAAGAGCATTTGCCTTCAGAGACTTAAATCACTCTGTTTTAATAAAGTCCTTGAAATGGCACAGTACAGTATAGTGTACACTCAATATATCTAGTAAGCCAGTAATCGCTAGGTCCCTGACCCACGTAACCCCAAGAGGCTTGAATGCCCCCTCTTACCATTCATCGCTGGCATAAAGGCTAGATCAAAGATCTTCTCAACCAGCATTTCCAAGATGAACACCTGTGGAAAAAGAGCTGAGTTCAGGCAGGACTGCAGTCGGCTCTGATGGACCCTAGAGGACCTGGGGGACCAAGAGTCCAACGTGAAGGCCTAGTTGCTGCTTGAGGGAACCCCAGAAGCCATAAATGACAGTTCCTCAGAGCCCTTGGCCCACCTGCTCACAGTACAGACAGAAAAGATGAGGATCAAGGCTGCTAAGAGGCAAGAGGCAAAGAAGGCGTGGCTCCTCCCCTTGGAGGCTGAGGATCCATAGCTAGCCTGCACACTTCAGCTCAGCCTCCAGGGGCCAGGGGGAAGGCTTTGTACCTCTCTGACCTTGAACTTCCTCAGCTATGCAGGGGCTCCACCTGCAAGGACCCGGGGATTATGAAGGGATCCTGTCACCTGCCTGGCCTTCAGCCCTTAATCACAAAGTCAGGCCTCTGCGTCCATGAACCCTTGCTTCTGGACTCAGTCAATGTGCTTCAGAATATTGTAAAACAGAATTCCATTTATTCTGAGGCAGGAAGATTGCCTGAGTTCAAGGTAAGCCTGGGCTAGCAAGATAAGACTGTCTCAAGAACAACAAAAAGTGTTTTAATCTGCACTAGATGTGTTTGAGTTCTTTCTCCTCATCATGATTCTCAGAGCAATGCAAATAATAATTAGTCATGTCACATGATCTAGAACAGATGGAAAATACATGAAAGGAATGCCTGGCCACATATAAACAAAACGCTACACTGTTTACTCACAGGGCATGAGCATCCTGGGGACCCTGGAGCTAATGCTGATGCTGAGGGGCAGCTACACAGCAGCCCTTGACGGCTCTAGGCTTTGGTTCCCTGTCTGCACACAGGAGTGGCTGAACCCTACTACGTCATTGAAACCCAGAGCAAGTGATGGATACAAACACGGGGCTCTGCACAGGCTGTGTGCAGCCACTCCTGCATGGCTCTGCTACCTGTGACAAGTCACACAAGTCACTGAGTTTGCAATCCTTCTTTGAAAAGCAGGGTTTACTAACTGCCAAAGTCACAAGAATGTGGCCAGGACTAAACGAGGAAAGCTATTAAAGCAGGAACTTGATTTGAGCCGCCAGTGTGGTGTGCCTGGGGACTCATGCATTTCTACTGTGCTCATGGGATGTGGTGCTCCTCCCCACTGGAGTCCGGAGACGTCTGTTCTAGCTGGAGCTGTGAAGTGCGGGAGTTTCTCAGTCTAAAATTGAGCTGGTAACATTGACGTCACTGGTGTTGGAGACAGTTGGAGAAGCTCAAAAGCAAGTGACAGGAGAAAAGATCTGCCTTTCTCAACATGTGCAGAAATCTCACCCAAGCCTAACCAAACCAGTTCATTTGTAAGAGGGGAACGGAGATGAAGGGGGGAAGGAGGGCACTCCCTTAAGAAGCCTCATGTGGGGACCCAGGAGTGAACAAAAGCAGTGGCAATCAGTCCTGATTCTGAACCCCCTCATGGACCCTGAAAGGCAGCTAGCTCTCCAGGACCCGAGATTTAGAAGAGAAACAAATCTAAACCTATTTCTTTTTTTTTTGTAGGAGAAAATGGAGGCTCGGCACAAGTGGGCAATGCTCACAGTTGCACCTGGGTCAGTGGCCCACAAATTCCAAGAGGAGAAAGCCCCCCAAGCACCTGGCTTCCCTGGGTCCTCCTTGTTCTGAAGAAAAATGACTTGGGTACAGCCCAGGGTGTCAGCTAAAATGTGCAGAGCCATTGGCAGCAAACAGGATCTGTGAGCTCACACCCCGCCCCTTGCTCCATCCATCCTCAATGAGAAGGGTGACAGCAGCAATGCCAGGCCCCCATGATTCACAACCATGCTGGGCTCCACGAGGCTCGGAGGCATGGTCCCCTCAGAAGAGTCTTCTGATGCCTAAACCCTAACACTTACATCAAAGTTGCCCACGTTTGAAGTTCTGAGGTTGAGGCTGGTCCTGCAGTAAGAGAAAGTGACTCATCAAGAGGGGTCGATATCACGACTGGGAAACCCACAGACACAGTTGACCCAAACTTGCGGGAGCTCAGGGTCTCTACACCAACAGCTGGGGAGCCTGTGTGGGACCTAACCAGGCCCTCTGCATGTGGGTGACAGTTTTGTAACCTGGTCTGTGGGGCCGCTGGCAGTGGAACCAGGACCTATCTGTAGTGCTTGAGCTGGCTTTTTAAAGCCCATTCCGTATGGTGAGACGCCGTGGCTTGGAGGCTTGGAGGCTTGGTCCTGCCTCAGCTGAACGTGCCAGGCTTTGTTGATGCCCCGTGAGGGGCCTTACCCTTTCTGAGGAGTGGATGGGGATGGGTTAGAGGGAGAAGAGATGGAGGAGGGAAGGGAGGGGAACTTTGGTTGGTATGCAAAATGAATAGAATAAAATTAAATTAAATTTAAAAAAAAGAAAGTGCTCATTAAAAGCAATAATGGCCCAGGACTCATAATCAACAGTCAGAAGCCTCTGGCAGCATCCACAGACGACTCATCCTGGTGGGACGGATTACAGGAATTCTCTTTCCTATACTGAGCACTAAGAATCTTTCAGACCCCAGACTAACAGAGGTAAGCCTGAAACTACAGCTTTGCCATACACCAGCTGTGCAATCTTAGGAACTTCCCCTCTCTGAGCCTCAGTCTCCTCATCTGTAAAGGGGATCCTGCAGGACTAAAGGGGGATGTGTAGCCAGCGCCCTGTGTGGACACTGGCTACCTCTGCCTCACAGTAGCCTCCTGGCTGGACATCCTAAGTTCATGCCCAGCCCCCCCTCCCCTGCACCACCCAAATGTCCTGACATTGCACACTGTCCATGTCACCTTCCCCACTGCGAAGCCCAGCTCTCTTCCCCAGAAGTCCCTGCTCTCCCCATGATTGCTCTTCTCACCAGATCTGGCTGGTCAGCCCCTGGACCATCCTGGGTGGCCTACAGCACCACCTGTGAGTGTCCTCCATCGCTGGGCTACATAAACACTGATCATCAGAAGGAAAACTCTCCCTAACCTAAGTGTCTACTGAGAGTCCAAAATAGGGACTCATTCTTCTTGAAATGGCGGTGACAGGAACCCTTATTTCTGCATAATTAGGTCAAGGTTAAACAGAGAAACTTCCAGAACCTTCCTCAGCGCCTTCACCAGAGGCACCCAATGGACGGCAGTCTTTTGTCATGAATCTTATGAAATAGAGACTATTGCCCCATCTTCAGATGGGAAGACTGAGGCTCAGAGAAGTCATCTGGCTGACATCACACAGTCAGTCAGTGATCACATCCGGATCTAAATGGTACTACTGAACTCTAGACACAGGGCTCAGCATTCAGGACAGCGGGCACCTGGACCTGCACTGGCTCCTAGCTCCACTGTGTGTGGCATTGAGTTAGCACATCCACCTCTCTGAACCTTAGTTTCTCACCTCTGAAACAGGAGAATGATGGCCCTGATGTCATGGGCCTTTAGGAAGGCGACAACATGTGGATAAAGGACCAAGAGCACCTTATTGTCCCCAGCACTGCGCTGAGCCCTGATGCGCTTCTTGGCTCGGCAGGTTCCCTGGCTCTGTTCCTGGCACTGACCCTCAGCGGTCTCAGCAGACAGGCTGTGGTCAGCTCTGCAGGCCCTCACAGTCACACAGCAGACTCCACCCCTGCCTGGCGACCCTGCGTGAACCACTTCCAGCAGTCTCTGTCAGGAGACATGCTCTGAGGAGCAGAAGTCATGCACGCAGACCCTCTTACTTGTCCAGCTTCGTATCAATCATGAGCTTGTCCCCTTCCACGGAAAATGAGGCCAGGAGGTCTGTGTCCTGGAGGGAGAGGAGGAGAACAAACACCACTGTGGTCATGCAGACTGCTGCAGGCTGGATGCTCACAGTGTACAGCGCCCACGGGCATGCCATTCACCTGAGTATGGTACGTCACTCCTCTGCCAAGTGTACCCCAAAACCCATGGCTCGCATTCAGGAGTCAACCAACACCCAGTACTGTTTCCACTTACATCTCTATACTGGCAGAGTGAACATTTCTCAGAGACATGCCCAAGACTGGCACTATGCTGACAAAGGCCCCCAACATCCCTGCCGAAGGAACTTACTGGGCGTGAGCCACAGAGGACGCAATTGGGCAGCATCCATGCCAATCATAACTGCCCGGCCCCTTAAGAGAGGCATGAAATGTCCAGACTCCTCCCCTTCTTCAAGAAAAAGCAGTCATAGGAAAACTTCTCATTGCCCCACCGAAGCCTTCCTCCAATAAACAAAATAAAACAGGCTTATGAAAATTAAAGTCTGCCTCCAACAAACTGAGGGAGTAGAATTGTTAAGACAGTGGTGGAGGACAGCTAGGGCCCCGGTGACAGAGGCAGGGGTCTAAGCTGGCACAGGAAGCCATCCTGAGGAAACGCTGTCTGTGCCAAGGACTGAAGGGTGTGTAGTATTTGAGCAGATGAAAAAGGGTACGAGAGTCATTTGGGCTATAGGGAGGGCAAGAGCAAAGGCCCTGAGGCAGGAAAGAGGGAAGCATTATATAAGAGAAAACAGGGTAATAAGGAGGTGAGAAGATTCTGAGGCTGAGGTGGAATAATCTGGGCCGAACTGGGCCAGACTGTGTGAGCCCAGGAAGCCAGGGCTACAATCTCACTGGTGTGTCACTGTGGCAAAGTGCTTAGCCAGCTCACATGGTGGCAGGGAGCACACACGCTCCCACTTCCACCTCTCATCGGGTGGCGCCCAGATAGGACATCCCCCATCCCCACTCCTTCCACAGTGGCTTGTCATACTTCAGCTAAAGCAACCATTTTCCAACCTAGAAGTATCTCATTGGTCCCCAACCCCGGGAGCGACAGGCACTGTGAAGACACAGCAGATGGGACCAGAGCCCTGAATGTCTGCCTGAAGCCCCCCTCCTCCGGAGGGAGTGGTCCTTAGCGTGCATCCCTTTGGAAATGTTTCCTCAGTGTTACTATGTGCTGGGCCTGGGTCAGGCTCTGGGGAATCTGACAGTGAACGGGATCGGTCTCTGCCCAGCAATAAACTCTCAAGTTGATTTTGCTACATCAGGTTAAGACTTCAAGCCTGGGAGACACAGTGTGGGAGGGTTGTATTTCAGGTGAGCGATATGGGAACAGGGGGTCTTGCTTTAGATGAGGAGTGTGAGAGGAACCTCTGCGAAGATGGTAATTGAACAGAAACCTACTGTAAGCAAGGGTGTGAGCCATGCAGACACCGAGGGACAGGCCAAGCAAAGGCCCTGTAGTTAACTGTGCTTGACTTTTCTGAAAGGCATTGAGGAGCTGAAATGTGACCAAGAGGAGACCTTGCAGGACTTTAGGAGATTGCTTTCCTTCAGAGGACTGAGGGAAGCAGGGGAGAAGGGTGTTTTTCATTTTTAAGACTCCTTGAGAAGTCTTCTATAGTGTGCAAGGTGACCGTGTTCACAAGAATTTCTCATAATTTGGCTGACATTCGTGGGGACTGTGAGGATGTGAAGAAGACAGGGCCTGAGGAGACCTTGTCGCTCTGTCTTTAGAGCTTCACCCTCAGGCACATACCACATCGATGAGGCAGATGGTGGTCTCTACATCGTTGGGCTGGGACACTACAACCTCCGAGGTGGCAAACACCTTCACCAGTGCCTTGTCCTTCTGCAGCGTCACAGACGGGGGATTGGGCACCTGGATCCTGATGGTGAGTGGACGGGACTCAGGGTACTGCTGGAACACCTGTGGGCGGCACCAGATGTGTGCACAGGGTCACCAGAAGTGGGTTTTTGTCAGCCAACTTTCAAACAGAATGGGCAGGGGTGAGGGCAGGTTCCCCGTCACAGGAGGCCCACACACTCCAGGAAAAGACATAGACCCACTGTGGAGTGGGGAAGAGACTGCCGGCCCTCTCTGATCCCCTCACATGTGACCACCATACAAACTACATGTGACCACCATACAAACTACATGTGACCACCATACAAACTACATGTGACAAGATGGACAGATCAATGCCAGACACATAGAGATGCTTGGGAAATGGCTTAGAGTCAAGTGGGGTTTCCTGAAGCCTTGGGCCAGGTACAAAGTGACAGTCAAAATTTCATTAATTCAATCACTCAAACTCTGGGGCACTTTTTACTTCTGGACTAGAGGAGAACACAGCATATGGTCTGTGGCCAACTGGGGGGCACAGCACCCTTTGCACCCTTCCAGGAAGGGAGCCCCAGGCCATCTCAAGGCAGAGTTCACCAGGAAGAACTGGCTGGGTCCCCTGAGTGCCCCGGTGAGGGTGCTTGGGCCTGTTTCTGCAGTTCAGATTCCCAGCACTAACCTGCTGAAAAGATGGGTTTATCACAGTTACTAAACACCTGATCAATTCCATGTAAAACTCTTTCCTAAATATGGAAATCAGGCACCAGACACTACTCAAACCCTTGGTGGCTTTCAGAGGGAGTGGGGAGCATTGTTTCTCAAACAGAAATTGCCCATGGCTGGGATTGAGGGTGATTCAGCCTAAGAAGACAGGTCTTGGTCTTGACACAAGTGTGCCGATATTCTTCTGTGGGAACTCTTGGTCAATGAACAAATTCAGTATGTTCAGCTATTTAACTCACCCTGAGAACTTACCCTCAATGGGGTGAGCATCAATAGTCAGGCATTCGGCCAGCTGACTTTTCACAGAGATTTTCAGGATCATTGCCCCCAAACAGGCAGTGTCTCTAAGAGATTAGCAATACCTCCTTCAGAGAGACCCCAAGGCAGTTGGAACTGTGTCTCCAGATAAACAGGGCTCCAGGAGGCCACCAGAGCCCGGGTCAAGCTCTCTCTGTGGCTCCAGCCATGTGCCACTTTGTCTAGCCTCAACTCGGTGACCACCTTGAGCCATGTAAAGCTCTGTGTCCTTGGTCTGATCTCTCTGTGCCTGTTGTGCATCTGAGAACAGGGTCTGTCTCCCAGTGAAAGAGGAGATTCCAGGACAATCTCATGAGCTGTCCAGAGCAGCGAGCACACGAAGTGTTCCAGTATCCAAGGTCCCTGGTGGACTAAGAAGGATGTGTCTGCTATTCAAATGCCAACCACACGAGGGCGGTAGCGATCACTTGCTGAGCTTTGTTCCCAATCTGTCTCTGAGCTATAATGGGGCATATGGAAAGAGATGGGGTAAAGTACAGAGGACTGTAAATGAGTACCCTCCGCCCTGTGTGGCACTTCCTACCCCTAGGGTTCTTTGATGCCAGAGAACAGGCCAAGAACTAGGGTTGGGAATCGAGAGACTTTTGTTCTGCCTTTACATGGCCACTTGAAAGAGAATCTGTAAAGGATTAGCAAGAACAGCTGTTAACATCTGTCTGCCAAATGCCCACTCTGGGCCTTTGTTTCCAGATGAGAAAACAGAGGCCTGGACAGGTGAGGTCAATGGTGGTGGGGATCCACCTGGGACATGCTGAGTCATGCCCAGCTCTAGACACCTGCCAACTCCCTTTTCAGCTGTCATGTGCCTGTGTGTGCCCTCACTGGATTCCCCCCTAGACAACCTGGACAAATGCTAAGACTGTGTCCAAGGTCACACAGAGGGAGATCACTTGCCTGGTATATGCAAGGCCCTGAGTTCAAATTCCAATCTCACATTGTCACCCAGCCAAGGAGTGGCCAAGCCAGGAGACTATGCAGGCTGGTCCACCACCAGGGGTCAGGATCTGTCATCCTCACCCTCCTTGTACCCCCTCACCAGGATCTGGCTTCCACACCTACCCCGCCCGAACTCCAGGGAACCAGGTTAGAACCCTGCCTGAATGCAGAGACAAGGCTGTCCCCCATTTCATGGTCATCACTGTCTGCAGAGGGCTCTGGCCGTGACTTCTGTTGTCTCTTACCCAAAGGGTGCCACTTAAAACTTTAGAGCACTAACTACATGCTATATAGTGACATGCGGCATTCCCCTAAGGTCATAAGGCAAGCTAGAGAAAGGACATCTTAGGATCGCTCACTTACCTTGGGAATCAAGGCCCCCAGTGTGGATGTGGTGAGTGGAGGGAGGTCTTCAAACTGTGGGACAAGGACAAGGTCATGTGAGTCCTGAGGTGATGGGGACAGGTAGGTGCTTAGGTTCCAGTACATATAAAACAGACAGATCCCCTAGGAAGCCGCACCCCCCAAGAGTACACTCCAGACCAGCCATTGTGTAGCCCACATCGCAGTTGTGTGGCTAAATGGATGGGAGCAGCCACTTAGGCTTTCTGTCTACAAATATGGCTTGATGTGTTCAAGGCAAGCCCAAATCTTTCTTCTCTGGTGGAATGCTTTAGGAAATCTTGGCCAAGTCCATGTGCGCCACCTAGTGTCTGCTTGACCTCTCTGCTATTTCCTTCTTGTCTCCTCCATGTCTACTCGTTTCATAGTCAGATGCCAATGAAATGCAGTGCCTCCAGAGAGAGAGACAGACAGACAGACAGAGACGGACAGAGACAGACAGAGAGACAGAGACAGAGAGAGAGAGAGAGAGAGAGGGAGGGAGGGAGGGAGGGAGGGAGGGAGGGAGGGAGAGAGAGAGAGAGAGAGAGAGAGAGAGAGAGAGAGAGAGAGAGAGGCACTGTCTGGGCAGAGTACCAGTCACACTTAAACACTTAAAACTGCAAGTGCTACCTACACTGGACCTAACTGGGCACTTTCTTCAGCAGAATTACATATTTTCATGATTTGGGTATTTTTTTTTTTTTTTGGAAAATACCTCATTTTTAGGAGAAGCAGGATGGATGCATATATTGATAGAATGGATAGGTGTCTAGGTGGAAGATAGATAGATGATAGATAGATAGATAGATAGATAGATAGATAGATAGATAGATAGACAGAAGATAGATGGATGATAGATAGATAGATAGATAGATAGATAGATAGATAGATAGATAATGGATAGTGTTTGATGGAATAGACAAGTGGCTAGGTGAATAATGGATGGATGAATGGATAGATAGATAGATAGATAGATAGATAGATAGATAGATAGATAGATAGATCAATAGATAGATAATGGATGGGGGATTCATAGATGGGTGGGTAGGTGGATGGGTGGATGAATGGATAGACAGAGAGACAATGGGTGGGTGCCTGGGTGGATAATAGAGAATGGGTGGACTGGCTGAAGGACAGATGTCGGGATGGGTGGAGGGCGAGTACATGGATAAATGGTGAATGGAGGGGTAGATGGACAGATGAGTGGGTGGTGAGTGGATGGGAAGGTCATGAAGAAGGTATCTGGAGGGATGGATATGAATCGCATTTGACAAAATAAGATCTAGGAAATAGGTGAGGCACATGTGAGCATGACTACATTATTCTGCAGCCGTTCTGGAGGTGGGAAATCTCTTAAAGGGGTTGGGGGATTGACTCCTGAGCACTACTCCAGGGTATTAGTGTTTTGTTTTCATGCTTCTTTTGATTGCTGGTGCATGCATGTTGGTCAACTGAAAGAATTATAAGTATTCATATTAAGGTGCTCATATGTGAATATTCTTTGCCTTTCAAAAAGTAGTGAAATAAACCACATCAAACAGAGAGCTACTGCCTCCTCCTGGAACCAGAAGCATATTACTGTGGTGCCTGTGAGGCTCAAGAGAGGCTCTGGTAGACAGATAATGCCTGGGTGGATGGGCAGATAAAGGATGGATGGGTGGATGGATAGGTAAGTGGATGGATGGATGAGTGGGTGGGTGGATGGATAGAGGGGTGGATGGATGGATGGATGGATGGATGGATGGATGGATAGATGGATGGATGGGTAGATAGATGGATGGGTGGGTGGATCACCATCTTTGGAGACCCTGGAGTACAGGGTAAATGACCACAGGCTAGGAAGGACCCCAAACCAGCCACTCAGTGCCCTGCTGGGTTGACTCACCATGCCATCAGTGATGTCAATGTCCAGCGCGCCTTGCTTCTGCAGCATGGTCAGCACAGAGCCCAGGAAATTAGCCGAGATGGCCAGCTGGGAGTTGGTGTTGTCACCCATGGGGGGAAGTTCTGGCATCTGTGACCTGGGCAACACAGCTGGTCTCCCCAGGGGGTAGTCAATGAGGTCGCCTCCTGCCTCCCCAACTAAAGTCTGAGGAGCACAGAAAGGGGGAGGGAAGAAGAGGAGGCTGCAGTCTGGAAGAGGGTTCTGGGCAGGTTCTTCCCGACTGCACCCATGATTCTGAGCTACTCTTATGGACAGCCCTTCGTCTGCTTAAAAGGGAAGGGGGTCATGGCAGCTCTTGCTTTATGATCAGTTACTTCTACAGTTATTACAGACAGTCATGCACACACCCACATGCATGGGCACACATGAACGCACACACACACTGTGGGACAGAACCCGTGTCTCGGTCCATCACAGTAAGTCAATATGTGCATGCATCTGTACCTGCGCCATCCACACTGGCCCACCCATCCCCAAAGATGATGCCCTGTGCAGTGTTCCAGGTCTTCTCTGGACTCAGAGCCAGCTACTCTGCCCTCACCTTCCTTCTGCACCTCAGCCACCAGGGCCAGCACTGGGCCAGCCACCCTCCCACCTCTTTGCCACCCCCACCTTTCCCCACTCATTTCTTGCCACCCAGCAGGATTTAGCTCAAGGGCGGCCTCCTCTTAGAAGCCCTCACTGACCTTGCTAACGCATCCTAGTCTCTGTTTTAGGCACTGTCATGGTGCTGGGCCTGTAATTGCCAGCTTGCTTAAAGGATTCTCATGGCTTCTCCTACATAGACCAGAAATTCTTTAAAGAGAGGCTCTGTCCTAGTCCCTGCTGTGCCTTCAACACAGGACCCAGGCCTGGCAGCATGCCTCTCCAATGGGCCTGTGTGTCTGTGTACATGATGCAATGCAACCACGTGACATGGTTTGCATCTCTGTGCTGAAGGCTCAGGGGAGCATCATGTCCACATGATCCAGGCTTGGCCTGCCTACAAAGGGACCCATGCACAGTGAGTAACAGACCCATGCAGTGCTGGAGGAGTTGCTCAAAGATCCAATCTCCCAAATTCACTTTCAGTGAAGTCAGGTTCCCCAAGTCGTCACTGACCACCATGGGAGTGTTTGTTCTATATACAGAAAACAGCAAACGCTGCCAACCAGAACTTTTGAAAAATCATTAGGAGCAGAATGTTAGCTACATACTATCATGCTAATGGCCAGTTGTTTATCCAGCAGACCCAGATTCCAGCAGCTGCAGACACCAGCAGCTGGGTGCCTAGGTTCAGAACCCAGGCATGCAGTCACTACTGTGTGACATTGGGCAAGTGGAGCCACCTCTCTGTGCCAGTAAACAAGTCTCGCACTGTGGTTCCTATGAGACTGAGCTCATCAGCAGGAAGTGCTCACTGGGATGTGCCTGACTCCCAGGAAATACTGAAGAGTGTGTGAGGATGCTTCCCACCTCTGCCCTAGGTCTCTAGTCCACAAAGGATCCTGCTCAGATGTTGCTTACAGCATGCATAAATGCCTCGTGTGTGTCTGTGTGTGTGTGTGTCTGTGTGTCTGTGTGTGTCCCCATCCAGCCCATAGTAAGCCACACTCAACTTCAGGGAGAAAGTTTGCAGCCCATCACTTACATTGAGATCCAACTCAAGGAATTCCCCGGTCACCAGCGGGAGGCTGGAGAAGGTGTATTGCACACTTCCAAGTATCCCCAGAGGCACCAGAGCTGCGGGCAAAGGAGAAGGTCAGGTTTTGGTCCTCCTCTCCACCAGACAGTCACACCTCCAATGCCCCCACACCTATGGATGTGGTATGGGGATGGGGTATGGACCAAACAAAGCCCCGTGCTTCAAGGCAGAACCAGCTCTGTTCCAAGCCCAGCTCTGACTCTTCCTTACTGTGTGACCTCAGGCAGGTCACTGCTCTTCTCTGGAACTTACTCTCTCCTTTGTAAAGTGTGTTCAAGGTCACCTTTTAGATTTGTGGCAGGGTTGGGGGAGAAATCCCAGTGTGGATGAGCCCTGTGAGCTGTGAAATGCAGTGAACCAGGGCACGCCTACGACTACAGTGTGCTGCTTGGTCGGATCCCCATTCCCTGACTGCTAGCAATAAACCTTTTGTCTCCTGTGCTTCCTTTCCTCATCTCAGAAAATCATCCTCAAACTGCCTGGGGTCCAGGGGACATGGGCTCCCCAGCAGAGAGGGCTCCACTGTGTGACTGCGGGAATTCAGCACTGAAGCATTGTGGGTGCTGCCGTGTGGATTATGCACTTCCTGTGTGCACAGCCATACAGGACTGGCTTGCTTTCAGGAACGATCTCCAGGAAATTCAGGACTAGAGGTAGCATTGAAACCTGGTCCTCGGGACGGGTTCAGTGTCCGTATTGATGACTTTGAGAGAATGAGGAATCTTTCCAATGCCATAGCTGTCAGGACAGGGCCAGGCTTCTATCCAGATCCTAAGCAGCGCATGGCAACAACAACAGCCAGCATGGAAGGCCTTTTGAAACTGCTGGGGCTTACAGGGACTGCCCACAAAGAGGGAATACTTACAATCTACAAGACCCAGTTGGTCATTGACAAGACCCAGGACCACGTCTACGATGGGACAAAGCTATGGAGAGAGACATAAGGGAGCTCAGGAGGTACGAAGCTGGGGAGGAACATTTGCCCCAGCATGGTGGTAGAGACAGATTGACTGTTGTCTGTGGGCCCTGTCCTCACCACAGCCCAGGGTAGAGGGATCTCTCTTTATTCCCATCTTTAAGATGGGAAACAAATTTAGGGAGGTGTTGAGCTCTGTCACACAACAAGACAGCACCCCAGCTGGGGTCCAGAGCCATGGGTGCTCAGACTGAACCTCCCATCTCATCACACAACTGTCCCAACCCACATAGATGAGCCATTCCATCCCACTGGGCCACCTGTCTGACCCTAGAGACACAAGCCCTCTCTTACCAGGTCAGGGAGGACGTTGGCCAGCACTCGGTTTACTAAGTTGTCCACCAGGTTGGGGAGAAGCCTACAGAGGGAGAGGCAGGATGAGGACAAACTCATAGGCATGGAGGGTTCTGGGCTGTCCATCCACACCAGTGTCTAACTCCATCTCTGAGCACTGAGAGTCCCTGGACCCTGGACAGAGGCACTGGACAGAGGGCTCTCCCTAGGCCTGCCCACATAGGCCAACAGCAAACTTACTTCCTTCTCTGCCTCCCCTTTCCTTTCTCTCTTTCTCCACCCCTTCCACTCTCTCTTCTTTAACCTCTCTTCTATTTCTCCTCATTCCTTCCCTCCCTTCTTCCTTCTCTCCCTTTTCCTTCCTTCCTTATCTCATTCCTTCCTTCCTTCCACAAACCAAGATGCCAGGGTTCTGTCTTGACAGAGAGTCTGGAACATCCCAGATCCCTAGCTGCCTAGACCTTCCCTCTAACTCCTGTGGTCTTCTGTAGAGCTAAAGGCTTGTCATCTTCCCAGGGGACAAATGAATTTACTACTTTATCTAAGCTCACAGCATGGCATCTAGGACATTCCATGTGCTCAAAAAACATTTGTGGATGGGACAGAACCCTAGCAATAAAAATAATCACACACTCAAAGACAGGTAAGTGGAGCTGAAAAGGTTGGGTGGTGAGAGCCATTTAATGGATCAGGAAGGAGGTCAGAGAACTGACCAGAGTGGGTTCTCAACACTCCTGAATCCCAGCTGGTGAAGGACAGACGGGTTACACACATAGATGGTGCACGGTAGTCAGGCAGACACAGGTGGACTTGCTCCTTAACATCATTCCTGTTCAGTCCTCACACTGACCCTGGGCCCCTCCCCAACAAAGAACCAACTGCCACTTCTCTGCTAGGCGGTGGAGAAACATCCTAGGGAAACACCAGCTTAGACTCCTCCCCAAGGCTTGCTGTGCACCTTGGTCCTCGTTGTAGATGGATTCACCTGGCTTTCCTGAGGTCACTAGAAATATACACAGGGGCACACACAGGTGCACACGTACTGGTGTGTTGGAGACAGTGTGTCACTGATATAGCGATAAACAGACAGGCAGACAGACAGATAGACATAGATATATAGAGATACCTATCCCATTATGAGAAGTGATGAGCTATATTTGGCCTCCCGTAAAACAACATCTATAGACAGCATTTCATGTCACAGAAACAGATGGACAAAATAGGGAATGGGCAAATGAATGACAGCTCATCTCGGAGCAGCAGGCAGCCTAAGACGTCAGACAAGGGCGCTTTAGTGTTTGAGCGCAGCAAAGTCACCCAGGTGAATAAAGGGAAGGCGTGAAGAGCAACGGGTTTTAGAGCAGGCACCTTCTTGCATGGAGAAGTGGGGGAGAGCCACACTGGTGTCTGCCTGAGGTAACTCAAGGAAGCTGGGGGGCACTCAATGAGTGGCCGTGCCAGCTCTAACTGCACTTCTGTCATTTAGCATTCTGAATGATGTGGATGTAACATCTGAGAAGATCTGTACTGTGAACCCTGGAGCCTTGTTTGTCCTGTGCCCATCCATCCTAAAGCACGAGGGGAAAAGCTACATGATCAGCGGTTTGCAATTCTGATTGTTCAGTGAGTCTTTCACTCCTAGAGTCCACAGGAGATGAGGCCTGGGGCAAGGAACCCAAGGATTAGTGAACAAGAGAGAAAACAGGGAATAGGGACACTAAGGACCGAGGGTGTAAACAGAGAGTCATTCTGCTCTAAACTATCAGGAGTGTGCCCTCATCCAAGGTCTCTTAGGTCTGGGGACAACGTGCTGACCAACGCAAGATGCCTGACAGCTCTCTAGACAGGAGAGGGGTTTGGTCACTTTGTAGAGAAGATGAAAAAATATCTCACATATGCCCTCGATCTGGAGTACATTGACTATAACCTGATGAGCATTTTCTCCAGGGGTTGGGGCACTCAAGGAAACATAAACCCTCTTGGATACTTTCCTAAACTGACAAGTCAGATTCTTTACCACCTGCTTATACTCATTATCTCAGTTCCCGAAGACAGAGTTTACCCCATTTCACAGACTGAGAATCCAGAGCTCAGGACCAGCAGAGCTGTTCAGGGTCACACAGCAGCAATGGAACTGAGATTTGAATCTGAGCAGGTCTCTCCTGGGCTTCAAAGCACAGCCCTTGAATTGCCACTGAGCAGGTGCCAGCCAGTGTAAATGGCTCAGTAGGAGTGACCTCTGTGTGGGGCCACCATATTTCCTGGTATGGGTGACTGTAGTGCCCTGCACCCCTGCCCTGTGCCTCTCCATCACACTCACCCCCGAAGCAGTTTGACTTTGATGCCCCCCAGGAGGGTGTCGCAGCGCTCAATGACCAGCCGCGGGTAGCCTGTGCGGTCCATGGTCAGCCGAACTTTGGCTGTGATGTTTACCTCCACCGCAATATCCAGGAAGCCAATGAGGCTGGAAGAGACCAAGGGACCAAAGAGGCCATGAGCCACTCTTGCCACTAGGAGTCTTGGCATTCTGCAGGCCTGTCAGGAACCTGTCACCTCAGGTTTTAGCACTGTTTCTTTCTGAAATTGTGTCTAAGAGACCCAGACAAGTGCTACCCTACCACCTCAAGGCAGTGTGATAAATCTCCCTTGACCTCAGCCAATGAGAATTTTAAAGTCTGGGAATAGGACTTGGTACAAACTCTGGTTTGTAAGGTAACCATCCTGACTTTGTAGACGGGACCTCACCCCATGAGGAAATGACGCTATGCTAAGGTCCACCCTCCAAGGTCTGTATAGTAGGTGTCTAGGAAGGCACTCTGACTGCAGACAACCAGAAAAGGAGTGGTTTTGATCCCTGGGCAAGTGAACTTAAGAAGACTCAATGACATTAGGAGGATTGTCTAAGTTTTGGAACCCAAGCTATTCCCTACCTCCAGCCTCCAAGACCCTAAACACCACCCTGGACTGCCTTTCCTGCTGAAGGGACTGAAGGCCGACTTGGAGATCAGTCACTTGTGTCCTCCCTCCCTGTCCCTCCCACCATACATGATGATGAGAAGAGGCAGCTTGCCCCGGGTCCCGTGTCAGGGACCCCTTCTGAGCCAGGAGCACGCACCTCTTTCCGTTGATGGCCACGCGGGTATACAAGCTCAGGTAGACACCCACACCAGGCAGGAGCCGCACAGACACCCGGGGAAGGGTAAGCTCCACAATTCGTAGCCTGCGGGCAATCAAAGAGGTGAGCTAGCGACTGTTGCCATCCACTGCCTCAGAGCACCCTCCCTCACTGCTCCTCCTCTGCTCCCCATACTCGGTCCTCCTACCACAGGGATGCCTGAGATCCATGGGCAGAATATAAAGAAGTTCAAAGCAGGAAACGCCATGGCCCAACATCCCACTCCCAGGGGCATCTGCTTGCACATCTGTGCCTTTCACTTCCTTAGAATCTTTTGTGAAGACACTGCTCCCTGCCAGATCCTTCCTGCACACTCCCCAGACTCCAGCCAGGGTCCACAGGCATGAAGCCACCTGCCCTGAGCCCCAAGCTAGTGAGTCCCTCATTCTGCACACTCTTCCTCCCCAGCAGCTCCTGCCAGCCCTTGCAACTGTGTGAAGGGCCTTTCTTCAAGCCCACACACCTCCCTGGACAGCAAGCTCCCTGGGACTTTGTGCCTGTTTTCAGGTCAAAGTGTCCCTCACATCCTAAGAGCTCAGTCTATTTGTTGAGTTAAACATCTATGGCAGGGAAACTGGCCATGGCTGGAATCATAAGACATAATTATAAGCAAGAACTCTAATGTACTTCATTATGAGATTAGAGCATATGGTGTACTATATATGTCACACCGTTTTAAGTCCTTGGCTTTTTCTTTTCTTTATAAATTGAGTTATTTGACCATTCTACAGACCAGTAAATTGTGAATCAGAAAGGTGAAAAGAATGACCTAATGTCACACACAAATAAAAGAGAAATTGCCGGGTCTAGGCTTCTAGCCTCTTTCATGTGGACCCTGCAAACTGTAACTGGGACCTGCCAAGATCTCCTCCGATAGCCTCAGTGCATGGTCACTGTTTGTGGCTAGCAGTCAGTAGGCAGAGCTCCCTTCCTTACCCAGTGATGCCTTGAACAGTGCTCAAGATGCCTCCTTCACCCAGCACACCAAGCACACCGCCTCCTCCGAGAAGTCCTCCGTCTCCAAGGAGACCACCTCCTCCAAGCAAGCCACCTTGGCCTGCCAGAATGCCTTCATTCGCCAGGAAGCCTCCGCTGCCCAGCAGGCCTCCAGGACCAAGTGCCCCAGTGGCCACCCCGGCTGGGATCTCTCCAGGTCGCAGCTCGCGCCGGTGGAGCCGGCCCACCACGGATGTGTCTGCTGCAGACCTGTACCGCCCAGAGTTCCGGTGGTAGGCATAGTCTGCATGGCGGTAGTCCTCATGGCGCAGGTCCCTGAGGTTCCCATCAGGCTCCAGGATCTCCCCATAGCGGTATTTGCCCCCCAACTGAGCGGTGTTGTCGTTCTTCTCAATGTGCCCATATTTGTAATTACCACCAAGCTGTCTGCCATTGGTGTATATGGGGGGGGGCTCTCGAACATGGAAGTCGTTGTAGGGGACACCACCAACACCTCGGGGAAATTCAGCTCGTCTGTAGTCATCATAGTGGTGCCGACCACCACCCAAAAGGCCACCACTGCCCCCCAGCAAACCCCCACCTCTGCTCCCTCCACCGCCCAACAGCCCTCCGCCACCACCTAGCAGCCCCCCACCATGGCTACCACCACCACCACCCAACAACCCTCCACCACCACCTAGCAGCCCCCCACCATGGCTACCACTACCACCACCTAGCAGTCCCCCACCATGGCTACTACCACCACCCAACAACCCTCCACCACCACCCAGCAGCCCCCCACCATGGCTACTACCACCACCCAGCAGCCCCCCACCACTGCTACCACCACCCAGAAGCCCCCCACTACCACCCAGCAGCCCCCCACCACTGCTACTACTGCCACCTAATAGGCCTCCACCCAAGAGGTCACCACCACCTCCTCCACTCCCACCACCAAGCAGGCCCCCCAAGAGACCTCCTCCCCCACCACTGCTCCCTCCACTTCCACCAAGCAGCCCACCCAGGAAGGGCCCACCACCATCACCACGGGCTTTACCCAAGGGCACCTCCCTCAGGGCGGAGCGGAAGGCATCGCTCGTCTGTATTGTGCCTGAGATGGCTGTGGAGAAACACAGGGGTCAGCCCCGGGACTCCTCTTCCCAGTCCCCAAACACCACCTCAGAGCATCATTCTATTGTGGGGTCTCATCCATCCTCCCCCCCCCCCCGTTAAAAAAAAAAAAGCAGCAACAGATCAAGAAGACAGAGCAGCACCTAGTGAGCTCATGTCCTGTCTTACCGCTGTCCCTCTAACTAGGTTCCCACATCATTAGGCCAAACCTTGTATCCTCACTGGGGCCCTGGGCAGAGACTGGGCCATAGCAGGTCCTCATTTCTCAGGGCACAGAGTAAGGATTTGAGATTCGGAGGCACCTGTACCTGAATTTCTGTGCCCTGGGGACTACACAGGTCTCCAGAAGTCATCCCATTAGCGCTCCACACACCAGTCCTCAGAGGTGAGGATAGTTCCACCCACTTTCCAGATGAGGAAACCGAGACTCGGGTTGTATAAACAGGGTTTGAAACCCAGGAAGGCTGGCTCTGGGGCCCAAGTTCTTAACCTCTGCTCTCTACTGCCTTGAGAGGATGAGCTAGTGCCCAGAAAGTCGCATCCAAGAGAAAAGGGAAACTCCAGTCCAAAGGGAAGAGGCCACCCAGTCACTAACCACGGAGTCTGCTAGCGTGGAGAGAGTACCCAGGTACTGGAGAGCTGGCTCGCCTCCCCTGCTCCTCCCATCCACTCATGACCCCCGTTGGGATTGGACTCACCCTTGCTCAGTACATCTTTTGTAACTCTGAGGACTGTGTTTGTGTCTTGAGGTGTGCCACACACAGCTGCCACAGCCAGAGCAGCCACACACCACGCGGTCCACATATTCATGATGCTCTCCTGCTGAAACAGCGTGTGTCAGCACTGTGACTGTCCTCCCATCCATCCCTTTATCCACCCACCCATTCATCCATCTGTCCATCCACCCACCCAGTAATCCATCTGCCTACCCACCCACCCACCCATCTATCCTACCCATTCGTCCATCCATTGATTTCTTATCCATCCATCTACCCATCCACTCACACATCCATCCTTTCTTCTCCATCATCCATCTGTCCTCCTTGTCTTTATCCACTCAGTTCTGGTCAGCAGGCAAAGATAAGCACCCTTGGCCTAGGAGTCACATGAGAATCCCAAGACCCAGAGACAGGAAACTGACCAAGATTACACAGTAGGGCATAGCCCAGAATTCCTGACATCACTTTAAAATTGTTCGAGGGAAAATTTATCTAGTGACAAGATCACTCATTAAACAAATTATCCCAAATCATGGAAATCTATCACCCAAGGTGGAATTGAATGATTGAGCTGTAAGGGAAGGGATGGGAATTTCAAACCAAATTGCACTCTGGCAGCTAGCAGCTCTGTGAAGGTCTCCAGCATCTATCCATCTACACATCCACCTACATGTTCACTTACCTGTTCTTCTCCTATCCAGGCATCCTTCCAGCCTTCTATCCACACTCCAGTCTAGCCATTATCCAAAGAGCAATTCTTTCATCCATTAATCCATAATCTTCCCTCCCTTAGAGCAGTGGGATCCACACCATATGCATAGGACCATGGCTTTGGATCAGAGCCCTGTAGATCTGACCCTTAGGCAAAAGACTTTGCCCCTTTGGACCTCTAATTCCTAACCACAAGGGTGGGGCATCTAAGCCACACAGGTGGTGCTTAGTAATGGGTGGTTGTTGTTGTTTTAGAACAGTCTCCTCCGACCCTCAGGAAGCGATGAGCGTGCTGAGGTGGGTGAGGCCTGACTTCAGCTCGGATGGCAGCTTCCAGGAAGCTTTGGCAGCCTCGGTGCCCTTGCCTCCTTCGCCCACTTCATCTTCCCAGGTTGCTCACTCGTCTGCCTCGGAGTACCAGTGCCCGACAGTCTCCCTTTGCTGACATCAGCGCCTTCCATGTACACACTCTCCTCACTTTAACTTGTTCCCACCACTCTTGAATTTCACAAAACTTCTGAGCTCCGTATACCCATCTGATCCCAGGAGTTTGGGAGATACTCCTTTCTAGTATTAAAAACTTGAATGTCCAAGAATGCTTTCCTGGTTTCCTTGCCTCATTAGGACCCCTTGCCTAAATAACTCTACATATATATAAAAAAAATCCTTTCATAAAAACAAAAACAGACAGCAGTCGAGGCATTCCCAGCATCAGCAAGCAACTGAATGAAAAGCTCTATAGGGTAATAAAGGTCCCATTTGGCTCAGACTCATGGGAAAGCTGGGCACAGCTTTTGCATACATACATATGGCCTGATTTGGGTTTATTTGCTGTTTTCTTCAGCTCTGGCCATTGGCAGGACTTCCCTGCAGGCTTACAGTGTGGGATTTCTCATCCCTCACGAGGCCTCAGCCTCCTCTGCTGCCCTAGACCTGTGATAGGGAAGGGATTCCTACTTACCCCTGATGGGTTGTACAGTCAATCCTGAGAGATCTAATGCCCAGGCCTCTGCTGTGGGCTGAGTCTGGCCACAGGTCAGCCTTATAAAGTGGCCACAGTCCAAACAAGGACCCGGACAGGGAAGGGCTGTGTAATTATGACAGACTAGAATTATAAGACCGGAATTAGATTTTCTCTACAACTCGAGTATTGAGTCCCAAAACCACAAGAGTCTGTGGTTTGTGGCTAATTCCAAGAAGTGTGTTCAGCCCCGGATGGTGTCACACGAGCTGGGGTTTATCATCCTGATCTGGGTACATTCCTGGAAATCCCAGAGAGGCCTTCAGGTGAGCACATCTGGGTTCCAGATGTTCAGGTGTGGGGCAGCTCATAGGCAGATGGTTTAGAGCTACAGAAGGATCCCCACACCCACGAGTTTCACCATGAGAAAAAAGAACTCATGTACAGAAAAGCTGAGAGAGCATCCAGTGAGCACCACACCCCTGCCAGCTCTCTCCAGTCTCACCAACATTGGCATTCTGTGGCACCGGGTCTGTCACGTTTTTATCCAACCACAGAGCCCCTTTTTATCTCATGAGTATTTCACTTTTTGTGCTTTTAGACAAAGCCTCATGCATCCCAGGCTGGTCTCTAATTCACCATGTAGCTGAGAATAACCTCGGACAGCTGAGCCTCCTTCGTCCATCTCACAAGGATTACAGTCACCACCACAGCTGTGTATGCTGTGGCTTCAACTCTCTGCTGCTAGTGAGCCCTCACCCACCTGAGCTCGGTTCTCAGCCCTATTTAAATGCACTTCTTTTTTTTTTTTCTTAAGGTTTTTATTGTTGTGAAGAGACACCTTAACCACGGCACTTCTTATTAATGAAAACATTTAATGGAGGTGGTTCATGAGGTACAGACACCAGGAAGTGACTTTACCCACTTCCACACACAGGCCACAATTTTTTATATACATTTCCACACAATGAAAGGGCCAAGCTTGTGATGATTTTACGTATCCATGTGGCCTGCATCTTACCATACTATACAACATTCCTTCCCCCAAAGTCCCATCTTTCCTTTCCCCAGTCACTCCCTACTTCCCGAGAGGCATCCATTGACCACTCTACTGCCCAGATTCCCCTTGACATCCAAGACACCCCGCCCCCCCACTCCTGTCTCTCACTGCTGTCTCCCACACCTGTCTTCCCCTTATACTCCCCATGGTCCTTGTTACTCTGTTTCTCCCTGCCTCTGGGCCTTTGCGCCTGCCAGCTCTGCTGTCTACCATGCCTTTTATTCCCCCTCTGGACCACTCAGCAATCCCTGGACCCCAGCTTAGATATGAATTCTCCAGGAAAACCAGGAGTGTGACCATCTTTCAGCCCAGTGCAAGCACAGCTGCCGGTGTCACACACAAATGATGACTGAGTCTCCACTGGCCTGGGCACTCACTGAGGCCTCCTGCTTCCCACACTCAGCCCAGGTCTTGTTCCACATCTACTTGATGCCACCTCCTCCAGCTTACAACCCTCCCAGCCACTACTGTAAGAAGCCAGGGTGTTCTCTCTCCTGTCAAGGCCAGACTAAGGCCTACATTGCCAGCTTCCCCCACCATACAATGCTTCCCACCCCTCCCTAGCTGCAAAGGGTCCCTAAGGCAGGTGTCATAGATTCAAGTCCTGACATGTTTGGCTTGTGTAACATAGCATTGTCTGTTTTCCTGATCCAACTCCTTTTCAGAATTCAGTTTCACTGTCTGCAGCAGGGGCATTGATGGAATTGCTAAGGGCACAGTCTGATAATGGGTTCTGCTGCCATCATTCCGCCTGCTTAAAGTAAACTGATAATCGAATCAATCCTGGCCTGAAACTAAAGATAGGACTTGCACGCAATGCTCCTAGGGACAGAGCTTTCTCAGCTTCAACATCTAGGGTCCTTTCGGGCTTCACAAGGTCACATGAGGCATGAAGAAGAAATCCACGGTGAGCTGTCTAAATCCCACTTGGGCCAGAGGGCTATGGGATTGGAGTTTACTCTCTCAACCAGGACGACTTCCTCCTCTCTGGCCTCAGCCTGGTTCTGTATTATGAAGAGTGTAGAAGGCTGGGTAGGAAATGTCTAGATCCTGCCAGAAGCCCCAGAAGATCACAGCCCCCCGTGGCTCCCTGAGTGACAGCAACAGCCCTGTGTAAAGTGGGTTCTACCCCGTTTGCTCTGACCGCCAATTTGGACCACACCTGCTCTTCCCTGCGCTTCGGTCTGCACCTCTGTGTCATGGAGAGTTTAGGAGTAACATTTGTAATTGATGGTCCCTTGTGTGTCGCTGGGCCTCCATCATGTAAAATCTGACTCTCTGCTGCATGGCACCAAGGAGTTGTTCCCCAGATGCTGGATAAGCAAGCATATCTATCACCTTTTATATTGAAGTAAAATCCAAGAATCCAAATATGCTTTTCCTCACCCAAGGAAAAGGAAGGCCATGTGATCTGCTGAGGGCCAAGCATGGCTGCAGCCTGGGGGTGATTATTGTCCCCCCTCCAGGCTCTCTTACTGCCTTCAGTTCTGAGGCCAGAGCAGCCCCAGTGGCTCTGAGACTGACCTGTCTCATGGGGCCACCTTGATATCTTAGAAGGATTAGTGCAGCGGCGCCAGGGAGATCGCATGGGCTTAGTGTCCAAAAGGCCCTTTGTCTAGAGCTGTGCCATGAAGGGAGCATGGTGGAAGGACATCCAGATCTCCCAGGAGATGACTGACCCTGAAGGTGACCCAGTTATAAAAGGAGGCAAGTGTGTGCATGTGTGCTGAGTCACTCGGTTGAGATAGAAAACAGTTCCGGCTCCACTGTGGCCTCCTCCCCTCATCACTGTCTGCTGTATGAATGGTCAGTTCACTAGGAATGCCCACACAGGGTACTCTTTGCGGCACAGGTTCCAATTTATCTTAATAACAAAAACCAGGATAACTGGAAAAAAAAAAAAAAAACAGGAGTCAGATATTGGGGTAAATGCTGAAAGAGCAGAGAGAGAAAGGAGTGAGCCACAGTCAACTCTTACCTTGCTAACTCATAAGCCAATTAAGAACTGATCTTCTGTGTCCTCCCCCCTTATATTCCTCTCTCCACCCAGCCATATCACTTCCTGTCTGTCTGTACAGATAGACAGACCTCTATGGTAAACTAGTGACCAGCTCCATCCTCTGATCTTCAGGCAAGTGTAGATGTAAGTTTCTGTCCCACATGATCCTGAAGTCACTCAGTCCCAAAGACGCACAGAGGCTTATATTAATTATAAACTCTTTGGCCTCTTAGCTCAGGCTTATTATTAACTAGCTCTTAAAACTTAAATTAACCCATAATTCTTATCTATGTTTAGCCATGTAGCTTGGTACCTTTTCTCAGTAAAGCCTTCTTACCTTGCTTCCTCTGTATCATGGTGATGACTGACTCTTTGCCTTTCCTCTTCCCAGAATTCTCCTGGTCTGGTTATGCTATTCATACTTCCTGCCTGGATATTGGCCAATCAGCTTTTTATTAAACTTATATGAGTGACAAATCTTTACAGTGTACAAGAGCATTATCCCACACCATTTCTTCTTTTTTTCCTTCTCAAAACAAGAACCCTGAACCTAATCTGCTTTGTTTAACTTTTTTCCTGATCATTATCCATAACAACTTATAACAAACACACTAAACAAAGATAAACATTCATAATCCATTTTTGGGGAATATGGCATAGTTTTCTAGGCTTCCTGCTGATTGGGGCACTGATAATATTATGGGGACCCAAAGAAAATTTAGGATTATGGTCAAGTCCTGACTGGAGTATCCTGTTAGGCTGGATCATCTCAGCCAGCAGCCTTGAGGCTGTTCTGGATGTAGAACTCAGAGGAAACTGCAGCAGAGGTGCTCTGAAACATTGAATCATCTGGGCCATCCATTCCCATGGGAGATTTTTCAGGGGGGTCTTCCTTGATCAAACCTTATTTTTCCTAACCCAGAATGAACACACAGCCTCTCATTTCCTGTGGAAACAAAAGCAAACCTCTTTTTCAAAGTAACATGTCTTTTGATTTAAATTTTGAAGTCAATACATTTTCAAAATATATAGGTCAGATTAATCCAGCAGCATTTGTAATCAAATGTCTTTTATCAGTCAAGCAATTCAGAGACAACACAATAACATACAGTATTCAGGTTCTCTGTGTATTTTCCATCCTTATGTGGCTTTTCTTTTCTGTTTCCTTTATTTTTATTTTTAACTTTTGTTTTTGTTTTTGTTTTTTTTTGAGACAAGGTTTTTCTGTGTATCTTTGGCTGTCCTTCAGACAAGACTGGCCTCAAACTCACAGAGATCTGCCTGCTTCTGCTTTCCAAATGCTGGGATTAGGCATGTGCCAACACACCTGACTGCTCTAATTTTTTAAGAACTTTCTCTATCCTTTTTCTTTTCTTTCCCAATCCTACATATTTTTTAAACACTGTAAACCTTTTAGAGGTTTTATTTAAATCTGAATCTGTCTTTACTGTACATCTCTGGCTTTTTTCTGACCACATGAGACTTTAATCTGTGACTTTAGGTGGCAAGGCTAAGATTAAAGCTTTGGCAGCTGGCTCTGCCCATTCCTTGGCTTCCGGAGAGTCTACCTTTGTGGCAGAAGTATTTACAGGAGCCATGCTCATTGTCACAACTCTGAAGAGTTTCTAGGTCCATGCTACCACCTAAAAGCATACCACTGACTGCTCATAAACACCATTTAAGTGTTTGGTGGCAGAGCCTCTTAACAGAGCCACCATAACGTTTATGCTACTAATGCTGAGTCAGGAAGCCTTTCCTAAAGGAGTCACCCTCTGCTTGCTCCCAGCAAACAGAGCCTACCAGAAAATAGATGGTTTCCAAGAAACTGTGCTTGACTTTATTCTTGTCTGCCTAAAATTCTTTTTTTAAGCTTTCTCGGGCTTTATATGGAAATTCTTGCCAACCATTTGAGAGCCATTTGTAGACAGAAGTTTCTGTCCCACTCAGTCCTCAAGACCTTCAGTCCCAAAGAAACATATAGAGGCTTATATTAATTATAAATTGTTTGACCTCTTAGTTCAGACTTATTATTAACTAACTCTTATAACTTAAATTACCCATAACTCTTATCTATGTTTAGCCATGTGACTTGGTACCTTTTCTCAGTGAACCATTCTCATCTTGCTTTTTCTCTGTCTGGGAGGCAGCTAACTCTCTGTCTTTCCTCTTCCCAGAATTCTCCTAGTCTGGTTGCCCCACCTATTTTTCCTGTCTGGATACTAACCAATCAGCATTTTGTTAAGCCAATATGAGTGACAAATCTTTACAGTATATAAGAGCATTATCCCACAGAAAGGAAGTTTATCTCTTAAAGTACAAACAAGATACCACCACATTTCCCCTTTTGTCTAAAATAAAAAGGAAGGTTATAATATAAGAAAAACTATATACAATAAGTACAATAATTATATACAATATATGCATTCAATAAGTACATCAACAATGTCTAGTTGATTAGCAGTTGACAAGTTCAAAGAAACTACTCCATATCTATCCTGTCTTGATGAGTCCAAAAGGTTGTACCTAATTCACTTTCTATTCTAATTTGCATTGCCAAAACAGTCTTTAAATGTCTCTCAACCTTGTACACTTACACTTCTTTGGAGAATTTCTTTTCTGAATCTGGTAACAAGAAAAACTATAACTGTAAAGTCTTCAACTCCATCAGAAACCCAAGAAGGAAATAATATTACCTGAGTAAGCAGGAAGTGTAAGCAAGTGTCTTCCAAAAACTGTGAGAGTTGTAGAAGTTAGTTTAAATTGAACACTGGTTGATGAACTATTTATCACCTCTTCTAATTAAGAGGTCTCACTTGTTCAAATTGAAACTTTATCAATTTTGATTTATGGTTTCTCCTGAAATTCCTGTTCTCTCTTCTATAGCTGTTCTATCACCCAGAGCAGTGTGGTTTCTTACAATACAATAGGCATTAGGTTCTTTAATTGCTCTGGTTAGGAGTTTCTTCCACGATGACAGGAAACAACTAAACCAAATTTGGCATGGGGGCCTACAAGAGGCCCCTAAAGGTGTTTCCCAATAGCAAAGGGTTACCTTGACTGTCCCTTGTTGATCTACATTCATTATCCCAATGCCTGACCTTGCCATACCTTCTGGGATAGGCATTTTGTTTGGATTATGCTTAGAAAAAGCATTTTTCTAAGAGTGCCCTATTTACAATCCCTTTTTAGGCAACTGTGTTTGTGGCAACTGAAACATTTGACATTTTGATTTTTCTTCAAACCTCTGAAAATCACCTCTCCTATCCATGCATCATCATGATCATAAGATTCAATATTGATTGTAGCTCAGATCCATTCCTCTAAGTTTGCTGTTCTTGTCTTTAATGGCCTAATTAACCTTTTACATTGTGTGTTAGCATTTTCAAATGCCAGAGATTCTATTATTATTTGTCTAGATTTTTAATTTTATATTCTATTTACTGCTGAAGTCAGTCTTTGTAAGAAATCTGTGAAGGTTTCCTTTTGGCCTTGCATAACTTTAGTAAATGTTTTAATTTTCTTTCCTACTTCTTCAATTCTGTCCCAAGCACTCAAAGCTGCTGCACAGTATAAATCCATGGTGTGGCCATAATATAGATATTGCCTTTGTACATCAGCATCATCTCCCTCTCCAAGAAGTTGGTGCTGGGAAATTTCCATATCTCTAGCCCTACTTTGTTGTGCAATGGTCTTAGCCTCATCTTTCCACCAGGTACTGTAGTGGCATTTCATTTGTATTTTAATAAATAAAGCTTGCCTGGAGACCAGAAAAGCAAAGCAGCCAGCCACTGGCTCTTACCTCAACTTCAGTCTGAAAATGGTGACCCTGCTTCCAGGAATCTCAGAATGAGACTGAGACTGAGAGCTGTCTCCTCCTGTTTTACAATCCTCTCTAGTTCTGGGATTAAGGATGTGCACCACTACTACCTGTTCTATGGCAAGCTAGTGTGGCTATTGAGATTAAAGGTGTGTGTTATTGCTGCCTGGTCTGTAAGGCTGGCCAGTGTGGCTATTTTACATTTTTGATCTTCAGGTAAGCTTTATTGATTAAAATACAAATGAAATGCCACTACAAGGTCCTCCACTGTAACTGAGGACCAAACTCTAAAATTGCTGTAACCAAGTCTCTCCAGTCTTGATGAATAATTCTGACAAGTTGATCATGAGTTTAACTTCTGCTTCACAAAGGGGGAGTACACGCCATATGAGACTATTGCTTCCTTGAATCTCCTTAAATCTAACATTGCCATAGGAGTCCATTTAACTCTTGCAATGCTTGGGGCTATCTATCATTTGGCATTTGTTCCTATAAGGTAACTGGATAAATTAAAGTTCGTTGTTTGAAAACCTTAGACTGTTCCTCTCTAACCTTATAATACAACCCTAAAATTGATTCTCCATTAAATTCCTCTGTCTGGATCTAAATATCTCTATGATCTGTTATAATAAGTTTTTCTAAGGCCTGTATCTTGGCACTCATATCAACCAAATTTCTTAGGGATAAACCAAAAATTATCAAGCTGATAATAAAGATTATCAAAATGATAACTAACATTATGTCAATCTTGGCTAAACTGATTGTCCCTTCATTTAATTGTTCCAACTTTAAGCCATATTAATAGTGTCTCCCATTTTTTTAATGTGGGGGGAAAACTCCTCTTTTTTTTTTTAACTAATTCCTCTCTTTAAGAATTTCCAATTGTCTCGACAATGTCAGTGAAATTTGAAACGGAGCATGTATGATCGGAGAACACAGGCGGTGAACAGCTGGCTGAGGACAGCCGTGGCTGCAACAGTGTAGCTGTGAGCTGAGCGCGTGTGGCATAGCAACAGCAGTAGAAGCCTGAGCAGGTGTCAAGGCAGCGACCTAGGGTGGCAGTAGCCTGAAGAAGAGGTCCAGGGAAAAACCCACACGGGGTTGTGCAGAAGCACACAGAGGGAACTGCCTGAAACCAGAGCCAGCAGGTCTAGGGCAGGTAAGTCCTGCGGCGTTTGGAGCCCAGGTGCTTCTGGAGTGTGGGTGGCAGCTGGAGACTGTTGTAGAGAGACTGTAACAGGAAAATCCCAAATTTGTTCAGAGGCTTGAGGAACAAAGAAAAGAAAACCTAGCAAGTGGGGTGGTGACTCCGGCTTTTCCATGAATTCGTGCCATAAAGTTGGAAACTAATTGTTGCACGAGTTCTAATTGGTCTTAATAATAAAAACCAGGAGCCAGATATTGGGGTAAATGCAGAAAGATCAGAGAGAGAAAGGAGCAAGCCACAGCCAACTCTCACCTTGCTAATTCCTCATCCAAAAAAGGGCTGAGCTCCTGTGTCCTCCTGCCTTATATTCCTCTCTCTGCTCAGCCATTTCACTTCCTGTATATACAGACCTCTGGTCTCTATGGTTACCTAGTGGCTAGCTCACCCTCTGATCTCTAGGCAAGCTTTATTTGTTAGAGACAAACAGGATAACACCACAACTCTTCACACTGTGTCTTATCCCCTATCCTAAGGGTGGAAGTTCAGAGTCATGGAGGAGAGACACTGAGTTCAAATCCTGATCTGGGTAGCCTTGGCTTGTCACTTAAATTCCCTGTGCCTCAGTTTCCTGTACAATTACTAGAAAGCAGGGCTAAGACGTTGAACATGAGAATGCAAAAGGCATGTTGGACTGTGCCTAGCCCTTTGTGAATGCATGGCAACAGCACCACAGTGTCACAGTGAACGTCCCTGCTTCGGAATCAGGATCAGCAGGATCTGCTTGAGTTGCAGACTTCCCGCTTCTGCCACTTAGGAGCTGTCTGATACCACTTCTCGGGGGCCTTGGTTTCTCCATTGTAGAACCAGGATGTATAGCATCAGTTTTCCCATTACTATGACAAAAGACCTGGGGAAACAATGTGAAGGAAGACGCCCGCCGTCCTTTTAGCCCAGGGGTCTCAGTCTACCGTCAACGGGCTCCATTGCTCTCAGAACTGTGGGATGGTGGAGCACCATACAGAAGGACATAGAGGAAAGCTTCTCACCCCATGCCACCATAGTGCCACACAGATCAAGCTCTAACCTAAGAGTCTTGTGGAGACACTTCATAGTTGAACCATAGCAGCATGGAACCCCCCCCCCATCCAATCTAGGCACTGTGGGATTCAGTGCTCAGCAGGATGGCAAACAGACTCTGTCCCGTCTTTGGGGAACTCTCAGTCAGGCAAAGTGTCTTAATGTGAACATTTAGCACCCCAGTGCAGGGAAAAGTCAGGCTTCCGGTCTGACTCGGGAAGAAGCGCCAAGAAAAAGCAGCCATGTGAAGGTCTGGTGAGGTTGCTGCTCACTCACACATGCCAGGCTCTCTTCCCAGCACCTGACAAGGGCTGACTTTAGCCCTCGGAGGAACTGGGAGAGAACCATGACTTCCCCATGTCACAGCACATGCTGTGGCCTGGATGTGTTCCCTGTATGATGGGGCCAGTGGGAGGTGTTAAGCTTGTGGGGACTCCAGCCTCGTGCACAGATGGGTACCATTCAAGTAGGCAAGAGGTAAATTCCACGGTGTGTGAATGGTTCCTAAAGAAAGGATTCTCTCTCTCTCTCTCTCTTTCTCTCTCTCTCTCTCTCTCTCTCTCTCTCTCTCTCTCTGTGTGTGTGTGTGTGTGTGTGTGTGTGTGTGTGTATGTGTGTGTGTTCCTCTCCCTTTCCCCCTCAATCTCCCTTCTTCATCTCTTTCCTATCTTGGGCCTTTCTGTCTGGCATTATGGGATGGCACATCAAGAAGAAGTCCAGCAGACATCAGTTCCTCCATCTTGGATGTCTTATCCTCTAGAGCAATGAGCTGGTAAATTGTTACTCATCGTAAACCAGCCAGTCTTAGACATCCTGTTGCCGTCCATCAGCACATATGGGGATATGGGACTGAGACAGAGCCCAAGGTCAGGCATCCGAGCCCCTTTAGTTACAGTAGGAGGCTGCCTGGACCTCTGAGTAGGAGCTTGGATGACTTCCTACCATGTGCATTGGTGATGCCTGGAAGATTAGTAAAGCTTACTTTACTAATCGTTTGTTTGTTTGTTTGTTTGTTTAGTGATGGATCTGTTTGAGTGATGAACCCTAGAGGAGCCCCACGCCAGATGTGAGCAGTGCCAACCTTCCATAGGCTTGAGGTCTAGGGAATAGGACAGAAAGGAAGAGGAAGGAATTCCTGACACACTCCCAGCACCGTGATGTCTGCCCCAGCTACTGTCCATAGAAATGAAGCTAGCCTGCCACAGACTGAAACCTCCAAAACCACGAGCCCAAAAAATCCTTTAAACTGTATCTCCTGTAGAGTTGTCACACTGGTGCGTGAAGCTGACCGTGCCATGCGTCAAGAGCATTTGGCAGTGCTCTCTTGTTCAAGGGGCATCCCTGTCTTCTCCTTGGTCAGTGGGCGTCTCAGCCTGGCTGCATGGAGTTCCAGCTCCTTTTCTCCTTGGAAAACTCCTATTCACCCCTCAAAATTCAGCTCATACACCCTTCTGAGAAGTGCCCAAAACTCAGAGATGCAGGTTCTGAAGGAGGGAGAGTGGGGAATGGATCAAAGGGAGAGGAAAGTCGGGGAGGCATGACAAGGACCAGAGGCTGCACAGGCCAGCCAGGTGGGCTGGGACACAACACTCCAGGTTCCCGCATCTCTCAATGGTTCCTGCTTAGAAAGAGAAAGGTCATTGGAGGCCAAGGCCAACACCACTCCTCTGCATCATCAGGGAATGAACCAGCAGGCAGGCACAAGACCAAGGATCAGTTTATTGAAGCTGGGACTGAACCAAGGTGCTGTGTGCTTTCTGAAGCAGACCTGGGGCTGTGCAGCTGTTCCCCACCCCCAAACAAGCAGAACACAGGGACAGAGGGCAGGGTGGGCCCGGGTGGACGGGGGCACGTATACTGTCACCAATGCAGGCTAGAGACTGGGAGGGAAACTGAGTGCAGACAGACAGGACTCTGAAGTGAACAGGAAGAGCAGTGGCCACACTGCCTCACGGTGCCACGGTCAGCACAACAGCATTCTGAAAGAACAGGAATTCTCAGTTAGGTCTCCAAGCCCCAGGCCTGTGCATCTATCTGCCTCACTGTGTGCCTGCCTCCTGCTCTGAGACCCATCATTAAACCAGGGGTAAGCAGCCGAACGTGTCTGGTGTGACTCAGATTTCTGGCTCAGACATACTGAATAACCTTGACACCCCTCGGCCTTCATCCTCAGCTTAAAAACTGGTAGAGAAACCCCTGTTCTGCTCACTTCCTGGAACTGTCCCAAGACTCAGAAGTGTGCTGACTTGAACAGGTTTGTAGCCCAAAGAAAGTGTGTTGGTGGATGTCACAATCTATTAGTCATGCCTGCCATGGGCATAAGATGAGGGAAGGCCAGCACAAGTATTTGCTATTCATGAACCAAAGAACTGTGATTCTGTGAGTTTATCTGAGGTGCCTTCTTCAGGCCAGACATGTCATAATTCAACAGAATTCTGTGATTGATTGACATGTCTGCCATGGGCAAGGAAGGCAAAGGTAGAAATACGTGAGCTATTTATTAGCTATTTCTCTTAGACATGGTTTGTATTTCTCTGGGCTATATAGAAATGATACAGAGGCAGGTCAGAAGGTGAGGCAGAACATGCCTCTCAGAGGTGTCAAGCATGTCCCTCTGGGCCTAAGATGGAGTCATCTGAACACAGCCACAGAGAAGCTCACCTCAATGATTTCTACTGCTGAATTGGCAAAGTTGACATTGAGAATCTTAGGCAGGGGTATCCCAACCTCCAGGTGTTCTGTGAAGAGAAAATGGGTGAAGACAAAGATAGGGTGTCCCAAGACACTGATGATGGGCAGACATTTCTCCCTGTGGGAACTCAGCTTCTTATTGGCAAACTCCTACTTACCCCAAAAAACCCAAACAAAACAAGACAAAACCTGTGTTTTCTATATCACATGTGGTCCCCCTTCAGCCACACCTCCAGAGGGGTCATCTCTGGCTGATATGGGCATTTAAGCAGGGCCCTAGGGAGGATAACTGTGGAGGCCCAGAGTAGAGCAAGGTGGTACTGGTTATTGCTGCATGAAGGGAAACACTGGCATCTCCCTGGCCTCAGTATTCTCAAAGCAAGGGAGTGAGGAGCAAATCAGTCTTCAGTTCAGTCATACCGTTGAGCCTCTGCATGTATGCTGCCCGGACCACATCGCTTAGCCATTCTTCTAGATGGGATGCCTGCAACACAGGGTGTATGGGAGGGACTTCATGGGACACCAGAGTCCTGGAAGCCTCCAGCAAGCCTAAAGAAACAGTTCCTGGCAGGTAATGGGTCCCCTGGACTGGGTTGTCTACCCAATAGCACCAAAAGAGACTCGGGTTAATGCAGGTTTCACCCTTAGCTTGGGATCTTAGAAGACATTCCATTCTAGAAGATTCTGTGGGTTAGGGTGCGTGCGCCTGAGAAAGGGAGAAGGGAATGTGACCAGATCCAGTAGAACTGTGTGAAGTCTGACCTTAGAATTTAGACAGTTTTTGAGCCCTCAGAACATTCTAGAATTTGAGGCTGTCCCTGAGATTTCAGAGCCTCAGAAATCTATAAGAAGCAGGAAAGAGCCTTGGGACTCTTTGGGGCTCTGAAGTGCTAGAACTTTCTGGGTTCAGAACTTTGTGTGACATCCCAGATCTTCGGAACTTGTGAGCCTTTGAATATTTACAAGTATGACGATCCAAGATCTTGGAAGAACATGGATTGGTTTTCTTAGGGTAATCAGTGCCACTTTGCACACACACACACACATAAACACACACATATGCATATGCATGCACACACAAATGCAGGTGCACAGGCAAACACAAGCATGAACACTAGCACACTTTATCTCTTTTTCTGCTCTGACCAGAGGGAGCTGAGCCCACACAGAAGCATTCCTGACCTTGCCTCAGCCACCACTCCCCACCCAAAAGATCCACCTTGAGCCAAGTTCCTTCTTCCCAGGTACTTACATCAAAAGGTTGGGAAAAGGAGGAGGCCAGCTGGACACTCAACCTGGCAGAGAGAAGAGAAAGGATGAGAGGTCCTATCTTCTCCTCACTTCCTACTGAGGGCTGTTCACCTAGCTTACCCTGGCCCACCCCAATCATGGCCTTCCAGGGACAGGAAACAAGACTCAGGCCTAGTTCATCTCTCTCCAGCCTTGACCCAGGGTCTCTGTTTTCCTCACTGTGAAATGGACTGAGAGGCCCTCACTTCCCTCTTGAGACTGCGCTTCAAACCCCTCCGAGGGGCCTCCCAGATGTCTGTGTGTATGATACTGCACATGGACCAGTCCCCATCCAGCAGGTGCTCACTAATGGTCATGTATACCAGTGACCCTAGTGCTGTTCAGGATCAGCCTAGACCTCGGTCTTCACCTCTGGAGTGCTGTGGTATGAACTGCCACCAGGGGGCAGAGAGGAGCAGACAGCAGGCCTGGTTAAGGGAGACTGCAATGGGGACCACAGGGAAGCTGTAGAGGCCAAAAGGCAGAGATGTCATACTGGGTGCTGTGACTCAGGACAGGCGAATCTCAAAGACATCTGGGAAATTACTACTGGGACAGGGGCCAGACCGACTTCATCATAGCCAGTGCGCCAGGAGGAGAGGGAGGCCCGGAACACAGGTCTATTTCTCAAGCCAGAGCGCACTTTACAAACTGTAAAGTACTGTGCTGGGAAGTGTATGAAAGTGTGAGGAGAATGGTCTAGCCTTCATCTTGGCTACTTGGATGCTCTGGATACCCAGTTGACACAGGGCAGGAGAGGAGGAATCCGAGGAAGGAGTCTATAGGAAGCAGAAGCTTCTGCCAGCCGTGTGGGGCTCCTGTCCCTGTGATCAGCATCAGACTGGTGGCACAGGGTGCAGCCTCTGTATCCTGGTGCAGGCTCGCTACCAGGGCAGTCTCTGAACATAGGGAGCAGTGGAGGGGCCAGTCAGGGCCACCTACTCTGAGCCCTACCTGCTCGATCTGAAGTGATCGCCAGTCCCCTCCCTGTAGGAGGCGAGACAAACCCACTAAACACCCAGCTCAGTGATGCCCACTGACACCAGGTGGCCCCTATTTTAGCCAGTCCCTGATTCCTGTGTCTAGAGGGGATAAGGTCACCCTAAGACCCCCACATTACCGTTCCAGGGACAGGGATATGTGCAACTTGGTAGTGGATGGAGCCAGCTGGGCATTTAGAGTCATAACCTGAGAAGAAGAGAGGGCATTTATTTTCCCTGACTCTGCAAGGCATAGGGACAGTCACCTGAATGCCAGGAGAACCTCTGACCATTCCTGCCACAGGTTACTCTGGTCCTACTGGGTGGCAGAAACTGCAGGCATTCTGGGCCGCAGACCTTGGAGACCCAATGTTTAACCCATGGGAGAGCTAGAGGTTCCCCAGCACACTTGAGCAAACCTAGGAAGATAGCAGAGGAGACAGGCGGGGCAGGTAGAGCACAAAGCATGCTGGGACCAGCAGGCTGAAGCAGGCGGCAGATTCCCCAGGAGACAGCTGAGCTAAGTTAGGTCATTAGGGAACAACTCCCAGGACTCAAGGAAACAGCATGGATCCGCTGGGTCAGAGAAGGGTTAGGGATAGGTGGGAAGCTGGCTAAACAGTTAGGTTCAGTTCAGAGGTGGCATGGGGGGTCTTGTTTGACACATGGGGCTCCCCACTCTCCACTCAACCACTTACCCCATTCATCTGGAAGAGGGCTACAGGACTTCCTTGAGGGACAGAAGACAGCACACGGATGGTCACTGGGATGGAGACCGTGGCCTTCTTGCTCTGCAGCGCGACCATGGGTGCTTTTGTCACCCGCAGCGAGAGCAGGAGGGGCTGGCCAGGGGGCAGCTTCCCCAGGGCCTGGGAGAGACAAGGAAAGGGCAGAGGGCACCCAGGCAGCTTAGATAACCAATATCGGAAACAGTTGGTCAGGCAAGCACATTGACCATCCACCAGGCAAGAAGCATCGTGCTTGGCATTAAGGTCACAGCATGACCTAGGAGAGCAGGCACCTGGCCCCATCAAGGTGGCAAGACTCTAATCCATGGGGCCACTGAATCAGACTGCATGCACAGACAAGCTGGGCATGGTGGCACACATCTAAAATCCCAGCACTTGGGAGACAGAAGCAAAAGGATCAAGAATTAAAGCTAACCTTGGCTAAATAACAAGCTCAAGGATCGAAAATAAAACAACACAACCCAAGGGCCCCTTCAGTTGTCTCTGCCACAAATCCCTAGTCCCCTTCCTCCTGCCCTCAAGAAGTTCCCATGAGTGTCCAACCTCAAGCCCCTAAGCCTCCTCTATCTTTCAGCCCTGAGACTCTGAGGGGTGAAGTCCCCCCCTTGCTCCCTGAGATTTCCTGGAGCCATCCCCTCCATGGACTCACAGACCTTGTCCTCCACACCCAACCCAGCAGCCACCACATCCTCTGTCCCTCTGTCTGACCCCCTCGGACTCTGCTGCTGCTCTAAGATCCCTAAAGTGATGGTAGTCCTGTCAACACCGGGATGATTCTGATTCCCCCGGCTGGAGAGCGGTGGGCCCAGGCCCAACTGAGTTGTGTGTGGAGGGAACAGGGAAGTTGGGCCCTAATATCACGTACTAATGTTCCCTATCTCCACCTCCATGCCCCTTCTCCTTTGTCTCTCCAGGACAGCAAAAAGCAAGAGCGGGGGACCCACTCTTCAGGTCTGGGGGACCCTTGAGGGTGGACCTTATGATTCCCTGTGCCGATAATTAAGTAACTCAGGAATCTGGGCTGGGGACACTGGCCTTCAGATTCCAGCATGTTGGTGTCTGCGGTGGGTGGGGAGGCAGTATGCCTCTGTTCTAAACTGCTCTTGTCCTGATTTCCATCACTTCTCAAAGGCAGAGGTGACGTTGGGACACACAGAACACTCTAATGGTGTGCTTCCTTCTGCTCGGTATCCACTGAGTAACTGGAAGGAAGTAGCTGGAAGGACCACAGCAATTAGGGGCCTGGGGAGACTCTCCTGTTCTATGCCTGCTGGAACAGCTGTGGCCAGTGAACTCGGGTGGCTCTGGGACACTCTGATCCTTCCCTTTCTACGCCAGCTGTGCTATCAGGAAAGAATATGGCCATTAGCACTCCACACTTTAGTAGAAACTTGGACTCAGTATTAATCTTGGGTTTCTAGAGAGATGCCCTGGGAAAGATTTGGAGTCCATTCAGGTTCATGGGGAAAGAGTTACGCTAAGGGAACTCCTAGGAGGGCCACTCACCTCAGGGGCCAAAGCCGCCAGGTCGGTAGTCGTCAGCGGGATATTTCTGGGAACCTGAACACGAGAGCAGCAAGAGGTTAGTGGAGAAGGAAGGGATCCCTGGGCACACGGGCAAGACAGGGAGTGCGTCCCCCCACCTCTGCTCACTACAGACACTCGCACCTATTCAGCAATGACTGAGCCTGACCCTGTACCAGGCACCAGATGCGTGCAGAGAGTTCCTCCCAGCTTCCCTTGCGCAACCGACACAACAGCCCCGCAGCTGAGCTAAGACTGCCCTCATTTTATGCAAGGGATACTAAAGCTCTGCCCAAGGTCTATCCTTGACTAACAGCAGCCCAAGTTGTGCAACTGTTATCAGACCCCTCTCGTTGCTCCCAGACAATATCAGAAAGTAGAGGCTAGGCCCCAGGCGCTCTTGTCCATCACCCCAGCAATCACTCATGAGATGGCCATTTCATTTCATAACATAAGCTTACCGGCTCTAGCGGAAATGTTAGGAATGTGAGCATACTGGGCCCATGCCTCTTCCCCTTGAGGTAGCTAGGAAGCAGTGGTAATCATGGTCCACTAAGCAATAGGTTGCTAAGCAACAGTGACCCCCACATGAACCACCTATCAGAATAGATCTGTCCACACTCTGTCCCCAGGGCTCCCGACGCACTCTCAGGCTCAGTCAACACACCATGATGGTGATAACATAAGACGTGCTCTGGGAGGACCTCTCATGACAATGCTCATGGCCCCAGCTGTGTCGCTCACTGACATGTTGTAGAATATTCCTTTGCATCGTGTGAAGATGTGTCACTGTGATGGGTTTTTAAGAGCTGAATGGCCAACAGCAAGGCAGGAAGAGGTTAGGCAGGACTCCGGGGACACAGAGGACTCAGAGAGGAAGACAGGCAGGGTTATCAGCCAGACACAGAGAAAGCAACTCAAGCAGTACAGTGAACGGAGGTAACAAGCCACGTGAGAGAATGCAGCTTAAAATAAATGTCTTAGTTTAAGTTATCAAAGCTAATGCAACAAGCCTAAGCTAAGGCCAAGTTTTCATAATTAATAATAAGTCTCTGTGTCCCTATTTGGAAGCTGGCAGCACAGAGAAAGACTTGCTACATATGGTGTCCAGTGTCTGTCTTTATTCTGCCACCCCCCAAATAAGGACACAGAGACTTATTATTAAATGTGAAAGCTCAGCCTATAGCTTAGACTTGTTTCTAACGAGTTCTTATCTTAAATTAACCCCTTTTGTGTTTTGTTTTGTTTTTCGAGACAGAGTTTTTCTGTGTAACAACCCTGGATGTCCTGGAACTCTCTCTATAGACCAGACTGGACTTGAACTCACAGAGATCCTCCTGCCTCTGCCTCCTGAGTGTGGGGATTAAAGGTGTGCACCATATTTTTTAATCTACATTCTACCACATGGTTTTTTACCTTTCTTTCATTCTGTACCTCCGACTTGTTTTGTGTCTCCTGGCGCCTTCTCAATTACTCTTCCTCTCTCCCTCCTCCCGGAAGTCCCACCTATACCTCCTGCCTAGCTCTTAGCCATTCGGCTCTCTATTAAACCAATCAGAAGGCACCTTGGCAAAGACACATCTTTACAATCTGAACAAATATTCCACAACAGACACATTTCCCTCCTTCATACTCTGCCTTATCCCCAGTTGAAGATCCCTATCTCTGTCCCCTGAAGACCCCTCCCTACCCTGTATGAAGTAAGAGGCCAAACCTCTTACCTCAAACGTAAGCTCCATGTGAGGCCTTCACATAGCTCAGAGCTCAGGGCTCCAGGTAGAGCTGAGACCAAGAAAAATCCTCTGGCAGGGCTTCTAGAGGCTGGACCTTCTAAGCCACTGGGACAATGGAGCCAGCATAAAATCAAGGAGGTCCCAGAAGCTCCGGGACAAAAGTGCAAGTGGCCTTCGGCAAAGTCAAACCCTAGCTGTTTGTTTTCCTCCAGCTCAAACCTACTCTTAAGAAAGCAGATGAGATCCAGCCATTCCTGCTTCAGCGTAAAATAGCTGACACTCAGGAAAGGTTCATCTGACCCAAGGCTGGAAGGAAGGTTGACTCTGTGCCAGTTCAGGCTGCTGGGGGTGGCTTTCTGGAGGGCTGAGTTTAGAAGGTTTCAGACGTGCCATGGAGGATTGACATTCTCCTCTGGGATAGCATGGACGACAGTGTGTATGTTCTAAACATGCCCAACCCTCACTTACAGAGAACAGGCTAAGCAAGGCTGTGAGTGACCACAGGAAAACCCAACACCAGCTCTTCCAAGGCCGGGGAGCAGGTGTCTGATGTGGGAGGTCCCTTCTGTGTGTGTTGCTTTTATTGGTTGATGAATAAAGATGCTTGACCAATGACTCTAGCGTTTGTCTGACTGCAGGTGTCCCTACCCAACATCTCCATATCCCACTCACCATCGCGGCGGTGATGTCTAGGTCAAGGGCACCGTTGGTCTGCAGGAGCCCAAACACGGTGCTGAAGAGGTAGAGTGGGACAGTCACTTGGGAGGTATGGTCCTCCTTGGGAGGCACCTTGACTGGGAGGCGTGGCTTGGGAAAATCAATGACATCACCAGCTATGCTCTTCACGATGGGCTATGGGACAGGAGATGGGGACAGGAAGATGGGTGACTGCTCAGCCTCCTGGCCTGGCCCATGATCCCCATCCACCTCGGGGGCTCCCTCATGGACCCCGCTGCCTTGGTCTCGGACACTCACATTCACATCCAGTTCGATGTACTGGTTGGAGATGAGGGGCAGCGTAGCCAGGGTGAACTCCACAGACCCCAAAGGCCCAAGGGGTACCAGGCCTGCAGGAAAGAGGGCAGACAGTACGACCTCAACCCAGCCACCAGGAACAGTCCCCCTTCATCTACTGAGCACCTGGGCATACTTAGCTTTAATCCGGAACTCATTTGGGTGCTGCTGTCACCCCACCTAGCTGGTGGATATCCACAGCCCGAGACCACACAAAGTGACAAAGCCTGTGTTCCTGTTTTTAGGCCTACTGTGACTGATGTATGCCTGTCCTGCCTCTTTCCCAGGCTCCCTGATGGAGGTGTGGCCAGAGCGCCATACTGCCCTGTTCTTTCTCATACTTCCCCGAGTACAGAGGACTCCACAGAAGAGGACAGAGTCACTGGACTGCATGGCCGAGGATGCCTTGCTGAAGCCCTCTGGAGCTGAGGCTTCCTTCTCCCCAGAGAACTTTTGCCACCTGTTTCAGTCCCAAGTGCTCAGTGAGTGCCTGTCTGTGGCAGACTCTGGGTGCTCAGTGAGTGCCTGTCTGTGGCAGACTCTGGGTGCTCAGTGAGTGTCTGTTTGTCTGAAGACCCTGGGTGCTCAGTGAGTGTCTGTCTGTCTGTCTGTCTGTCTGTCTGTCTGTCTGCATCTGGCATACAGAGCTCTCAGAAGTGGCTGCTATGAGGCTTTGCACCCTGTGGCATCTGGGCTTCTCCCTAGACATCCTCACTAGCACCCCTTCCTTAAGTCTCCACCCTAAGCCTTCTCCAGAGATCTCCCCAAAGTGGAGTGGGCAGTCTGAAGAGAAAGTGTCCCCTCTACCCCACTTCCCTCCATGGTTACCTGTTCGATGATAAGGGAAGGCAGACAAGAGAAAGAATCACAGAGGCGGGGCAGGGCCCCAACTTACTCAGCGTAGCCCCCAAGAGTTCGTTCACCACACTTAGCACGCTGTCTACCACAGGGCAGAGCTGTATAGGAGGAGACAGAAGTTATTACAGAGATAAGGGTGCACCCTGCTTGGGGCAAGAGATAGCTGCCTTTCTCCAACTGGTGCTGAGTCTCAAAGCAAAGCAGGGTATGAAGACAGGAAGGGGATGGGGAGGGGACATATGGGCACACAGCCTCACATCTTTGTTACATGAACCCAATTAGAAAGTGCTAAAGATTACTGGGGGTGCAGTAGAGATTACAGGGGCCATTGAAGCAATGTCACAGTGGCTACTGCTCCCTCTACTATTGCAGCTCCATCCTGCCATCCCAGTGCAGAGAGAGAAGGCCTGTGGTCAGAAGTCCCAGGGTACCTCATCTTCTCTGTCATCCACAAAACCCATCACACCCTGCTCTCCACTCACTGAGTCCTGTACTGTGAGTGCACTGAGCAGGCACTTTACATCCACGTGAGACTCCAGCCCAGCACCTCAGTCTACAGCTGGGGTCAGAGACAAAGAGCTGCCTGCCAAGGTCACAGTTACTGGCAGACACCTAAGATGGGGTTGAGGCAAGATTGGTGCACTAGCTCCAGGTCAGCACTGGAAAGAGAATGGCTGCAGGCAGCCAGTTGGTGTAACTTGCAGCCCTGGGCAGCCAGGAGGACGAGACAGAGAAGCCATAGCGCAGCACTGACCTCGCAGCACTGACCTCGCAGCACTGACCTCAAAGCACAATCCCACCCAGAATAACAACCAAGGACTCTGGCTGTCAGATACCCAAAGGATGTTCAATCATATCACAAGGACATGTGTTCAATTATGTTCATAGCAGCATTGTTTGTCATAGCCAGAACCTAGAAACAACCTAAATGCCCCTTGACCGAAGAATGGATAAGGAAAATGTGGTGCATTTACACAATGGAGTACTAGACAGCAGGGAAAACGACACCTTGAAATTTGCGGGCAAAAAGATTGATCTAGAAAACATCATATTGAGTGAGGTAACCCAGATCCAGAGAGACAAATATAACATCTACTCACACATAAGTGGCTTTTAGACATAAAACAAAGAATAACCAGCCTACAATCCACAACCCCAGAGAACCTAGACAACAAAGAGGACCCTAAGAGAGACGTGCATGGATCTAATCTACATGGGAATTAGGAAAAGATCTTCTGAGTAAACTGGGAGTGTGGGGATCATGGGAGAGCGTAGAAGGGGGAAAGGAAGGAAAGGAGGGGCTCAGAGAAATTATATATAATTATATATTTATTTATAAATATAAAAATATATATTTCAATAAAAACAATTGAAATGTGTTACAAAGAAAGGAAGAAAGAAAGGAAGAAAGAAAAGAAAGAAAGAAAGAAAGAAAGAAAGAAAGAAAGAGAAATAAGGAAAGAAAGAAAGAAAGAAAGAAAGAAAGAAAGAAAGAGAAAGGAAGGAAGGAAGGAAGGAAGGAAGGAAGGAAGGAAGAAAGAAAGAAAGAAAGAAAGAAAGAAAGAAAGAAAGAAAGAAAGAAAGAAAGAAAGAAAGTGTTGCCAGAACACAGCACCAGGAGCCCATGCTCAGCCCCAGAGCCCAGGGTGAACCCTTGAGTCCCCCCGAGATGTCTTCTCCCCTCCCATGGATACACGGCTTCCTTCGGTCCAGGGTAGACTATCTATCCACCCCACCTACACAGTTCTCCTCAAGCATCTTAGAGATGCCAGCTAACTGCTCTTGGTATCCTGGGCAGGGGGTGGAGCACACTCACCAGGCCAGGCAGCACTTTGCAGAGTGTCTGTTCTACGAGTCCAAAGATCGGTGTGGGCAGCAGCCTGGATGGAGGAGACATGAAGGTGGGCGTCAGGGCAGGTGGACCAGGGCCTCTGCCTTTCTCCTGTCTCTTCCTTTTGTGAGGTTGGCTGGGGCTTTGGAGACCTGTGTTTAAGCCTTGGCCCTGCCTTACCGTGGTCCATCCAAGGCTTTAGCTTCCCTGGCTAGACAGCCCCACCCTATCCTATGCCACTCTGAGGATCCCTCACAAGTGCTCTGGAAGTGTCTGACCCCAGGTTTCATCCAACAGGTGTAGGCAAGGGTCATTTGCATGGGCAGCAATGTCTGGCTTAGCATGGGGCTCAATAAACATGAATGAATGAATGAATGAATGAATGAATGAATGACAGGGAGATGGCCTGAGAATAAGTGATACTGGTTGGATTCAGGCCTGTCTGGAGGTTATGGAGGTACAGGGTCATATCTCCACAAAGACACATTCCAAGATAGCAGCAGTACCCTGGGCTTACCACCTCCAGTGCATCAGAACACATGCTAGAATTTAAGGAGTCCAAAGCCCCCACCCTTGTTAAAGCCTTTACAGAGGAACCCCATCCTTTGTTGGAGCTAAAACTAAGCCAGCAAGGTCAGGAAGCTGGGACTTGGCCTAGGATGAAGACAGTGCCCGGAAGGCAGAGGAGGAGTGGGCCAGAGGAGGGCAGTGTAGTGGTCAGAGACCACCTTCCATGTTTGTCTCATCTGTGCGTGAGAGCTTGGGCAGGCCCCTTGCCCTATGTGGGCTCTGCTCTCTCCCTGGAGTGAGGCTGGTCATGAGTATAGGCAGGTGAGTGGGTGTCCACAGAAAGTGGTAACTATGAAGGTGTTTACAGAGGCACACAGAAGACACTGAGACCCTGACATGGAGCAATAGATCCAGAATCACACAAGTCAGAGTCACAGCTGAGGCTCTTACATGCTGTGAGCAGAGATGATTCTTGGGGACAGGGAGCCCTGAGCGGGACCCTAGAAACAGGAGGACACCACTCTGGACTAGGTGTGTTGTGAGCTATAACTTGGTTCTCATGTCTGGGACAAACCCCGGGACTGCAGGGCAGTATGACATTCTCAGGCAGAGCTGGGAGACAGGCATCCCATGCTGAATACGTACAAGCCAAAGACTCACCCTGACATCAGACTGATGCGGCCCAGGAGAGTGTTGCAGCGCTTAAGGACCAGGATGGGTGTCCCCCGTGGGCTCATACCCAGTGCCACCTTCGAGGACACATTCACCTCTGCAGCCAGCTGCAGGAGGCCCACCAGGGGACTGCAAAGCTCCCAAAATGAATATGGCCTGCCACCCAGACCTTCCCCATCCCACCCTGCCCGCTCCATCCTTGGGTCTGAATGGCAAGGGGCCTGGTACCCAAACATCAGCACTCCCCTTGCCCCACCTCAGGCAGTGGAAGAGGGCCTGGGAAATGCCATGGAAGCCTGAGGATCATCAATGAGGTGGGGTTCTCTGGGGGAAGGGAATAGAGTGGGGCCCAAGAGAAACAGAGTGGGAGTCCCTTGGGGAGGAAGTAAGGTAGAGGAAATGGGGGGGGGTGTAGTGGATAGGGGCTCCCAGAAGCACACTCACCCAGAGCCATGCAGGCTAACCTTGGTGTGCAGGCTCAGCTGCACCCCAAACCCCGGCAGCAGCTTGAGTGACACTTTGGGCAGAGTAATTTCCTCTATCTTCAGCCTGGAGAAGAGGTGGAGTGGGCTGCTCACTCCTACATATGCCACCAGGCCAGGGAGAACCTGACCAGAAGATTCCAAGTGTGGTTCATGCTCAGCAGTGTAACCCCAGCATCACAGTTGGAGGCCGGATCCTATCTGACAGCCTGTGACATGGGGTCCCATACAGAGAACACCCTACATGGGATTTCTTATTATCCTTCCAGCTCATTCTCACTATTCCTATCTGGAGCCCTCATTCCTGACTCTCTTTAACTTAGCATCCTCTTCCAGCTGAGTCCTCCTGGGTTTCCTGATTTCAGTCAGACATCCCTTCCTCTAGGAAGTCCTCCTTCCTAGTTCTCAGCCTGCGGCTTATAGCTCTGCCATTTCAGGCTTTGGCACATTCTACGGCTCCTTTAAGCAAGGACAATGTGAGACTCATTCTCCGCAGAGATGTGGAACCTAATAATAGTGATAGCATTTATTGAGTGCTCACTGAATACATGGTTCTATTTGGCCTGTTGCATACATATTAATGCTGTCCTAACATCATGGTATCCAACCAACGCTTCACACCCGTGCTCTGTGGCTACCTGTGTACAGAAGTTTCATTCTGCTATTGTGGGTCAGTGTCTGCGTGTGTAAAACCTGGGCATTGACAAGGTCTATCTCAGAGTTATTCGATGAAGCTCAACGCTATCAGCCATCACCAGTCCCCTTAGTAGATGTGGGTGCTACATGGGGACCAGGCCCCCGTCTCCTCTGCCGTCACAGCCCGTGCTCTTCAACTGACTGGCTGCCCTGACTCACTCCAGCCATGGGTAAGCAGTGTGGGCTGCAGTCACACACAGAGTCCTCTCTATCCCTGAGTGAGCACAGCAAGGACCTTCCTGCCCTGTGGGGCTTCCACCTGCTCACCTGTGGAGGGAGTTGACACTTGTCCCATCTCTGCATTTAGTAGACCAACTTACCGGCAGTCCTTAGGGTCACCTAGAAACCCCTGCTGGTGACTATCCTACTAAATGTATTAGCCACCTGCCATTTCTTTCATCCTAAAATTATCACGACACCCTGTTTATACGGTGAGGGCATTCCAATGAACAGCCCAGAGGAGAATTCTTCCCCTCCTTGGTTTTATAATCTGCCATGGTGACAAAGACAAACCAACAAAATGTGTGGTGTGTACAGAATGAGAGTCCTCAAGAGACCCTGAGGTGTACAGGGGATGAGGAGGAGCTCAGCACGCCCAGGGTCTTCTGAGCAGACTCCCAAAAGAGATGAGGGAAGGAGCCAGACAGACACCTGGCTTAGCCCAGAGAAATCAAGCCACCTTCCCGGGGTCACACAGCAAGTGACTACAATTGTCTCCAGCCCCTGAGTGCCAATGGCAAGAGGCTGTCCGTGCCCTGCCAGGCTCACAGTCATTATTCCCCTTCCTGCACCACCCTCACTGCCCACCAACGACCATAGTTCCTCCCAGCAGCAAGCGGGGGCAAGCCTTCCTGCAGAACCCCCGCAGAGCCCGGCCGCCTCACCCCGAGAGTTCCTCTACAAGACTGAAGATGCCCCCATAGCTCAGCAGACCGCCTCCTCCAAGCAATCCGCCTGCGCCCAGGAGGCCCTGGTTCACTGATGTCACGGTTCCCAGCACGTTTTGTAGAATAGGGCCCCCAACCAGCGAGTTCTGGATGGCTGCAGAGAGGGAGGGAAGGAGGAAGATTCAATAAACCCCTCTTCCACACTGAGGACCAAGACCGAGGCCGCTGCCTTTTCCTTTTAGCTGTTTCCACTAGGTGACATGTCACTTTCAAGGGGTAGGAACTCCTCCCACTGGCCCTGCTTATGGTACCCAGGGAGTGCCAGGAATAAATGACCACACCCCCTGACAATCCATTCATCTGAGACAGACAAAAGGCCAAAAGGAGCAGACACTTGCCCAGTGTCAGAGCAAATGCGATGTGAGGGCCTTGAGTTAAACTCGGCTCCAGATCCCAGGGCTACCCTGGAACCGGACTGGAGAGTGGACCCAGGGCTACCCTGGGACCGGACTGGAGAGCGGACCCAGCCTTGAGGTCCACAGCCTGTCTCTGCGACTATGGGAGGGAAGGATGGAAAAGCCCCACCGTGGGTGACCCTGCATCGTCCCTGAGATGGTCATCCCAAAGACACGAGGTGGAGAGATGACCCAGTCAGGCCCTTCTCCATGCCTGTCCCCAGCTCCAGGCAACTCCACACAGTCCAGTTCTCTGCTCAGAGAAAAGGGCGACAGTGGCCACTGGAGGAGCCGGAGAACAAGTCCACGTCAGAGTGTGTGCTGCTGGCTCCTCCGGGGCCCCCACAGAATATAGCAGAAAGTGCCAGCTGAGCACCGAGAGCCTCGGCTCCAATGTCTGCCTCTGATGTAGACAATTGCAGAGGGGTCCCTCCCAGTCTGCCCACCTGCCCCTGACTCACCTTTGCCCAGTTCATCTTTGTCAATCCGAGCAAGTGTGCCGACTGTCTCAAGCAAGCCCAGGCTCGGAGTGGCCAGGCCCCAGAGCAGAAGCAGGGTGGACACGCCCAGCATTGTCAGCTGCACTCCTGGATTGGGGAGAAAGACTTGACCAGTTCCGTACACCCAGTTTGTCCCCTCTTGCTCTACATCACTGTCACAGCTGCTCTGTGGCCCTCTTTCCTTCCTAGACACCCAGGTGTGGCCTTATTCCTGCCCTATCCAGCCAGCACATAGAGCAAGCATTGCACTGCCCAGCACAGCTTCTGAGGCCTGCATTGGATCCCTTTTTGCAGGGGTGGGGGGAAATTGAGGCCCAGAAATTAGAGGGAACTCAATCAAGAGCTAACCACCAACAGGTCCAACATTCCAGTCTGAATCCATGTGGCTTAGAAGGTATCATGTGAGCCGGGCGGTGGTGGCGCACACCTTTAATCCCAGTGCTTGGGAGAGGCAGAGGCAGGCAGATCTCTGCAAGTTCGAGGCCAGCCTGGTCTACAGGAGCTAGTTCCAGAACTGGCTCCAAAGCTACAGAGAAACCCTGTCTCGAAAACAAAAACAAAACAAAAAAAAGTTGTCATGTGACGATGTAAGCCTGGCAAGGTCTAGGGTACACGCTTCAGTGAGATCCTCCGTGGCTCCAGGTTGCTTCCTTGCTGGCTGCCAATCCCATGTCAGGAGTGGCTGGTCAGAGACACGCAGCACTCCGCCTCACCTATCCCTCCTCTCCACCTCTATTCCGATTGTCACTGATATGGGAAATGGGCTGAAGGCAGAGAAAAAATATCTGGTTGTAACTATAAATCCACAGAGCTGACTTTTCTTTAGGCACACCTCCTTCTATTCCTCCCTCTGGATACCCTCAGTGACTCCTACTACCCAAGGCTGAGTGAGGCCCAGGACACCTCACCATTACCCACAAATCTCTTTTACCACCTTAGTTTTAAATATACTAAATCCGGTCCCACCCCAGGGCCTTTGCACATGTTATTCCAGTCGCTTAGGAAGTCTCTGTAGCGATTCCTAGTCCATCCTGTTAGCCGCCTTTTGAGAGAGGCCCCTCCCCTTGCCTTGTCTCGAGAATCCTACCCATCACTGGGATATTTATTTTGAGGAAATTCTCACAAGTTGCATTTATTCAAATGTGTCCATATCCTGGCTGGCCAGCTCTGTAAGCTACAGGCAGGAGGGGACTGTCTTGTGCCTCAATGTAGCTGGCCTGTGCACAGGAAGGGCGCCTGTCATGGGGTGAGGGCAGGATCCAGTAGCTAGTCACTCACCAAGCTGCAGTCTCTAGTACAGACTGAGTCAACCCAGCACAGGCACCTTCTCCCTGGCACAAAGGTGTCCCATGGGCACCGTGTGACCCAACAACAAACTTGACTGTACACCTTGTATACTAAGACGTGGTCCTCAGTGAGTGGCCTTGTCACCCTAGGGTCTCTCGTGGAGGGAACACCAGGATTGTAGGAGACCAGTTGGGTCCCACCATTTAGAGAAAGAAAGGCTAGCCTGGAACTCTATACATGGGCGACTTAGGCCCTCGTCCATTCAGCCCTGCCATGGCCTTATATAGCAAGGACCCCAGACCTGTAAGTTGGGGGGTTCCCTCCTGCTGCCCTCCAGGTGCTCCCAGGTCCCTCTTCCCTCTGAGAGAGATTCATTCTATACCCATTATTCAGATGGAACAGCAAGAGTCACTGGGTCTGTGGAGGGGATTAGGATGGGGCCAGGCCACCTGAGGCCGCCTTACCAGCCTGTTCCTCCTGCTCTGCAGGTGGGTTTCCAGCCTCCTGTCAACTCCTCCACTCTTGAGCCCAGGTGCAGCCCTTATATATCCACAGCAGCTCGGGGACACAAAGGGGACACAGCCGCCAGAAACCCGTCAATATGTCATGTCAGGAGCAAATTGCGGTTTTCCCCGAGGGCCTGAACTAAGCCTTCCTTCTGTAGAGAAAGCCAGGGTCAGCGCCCAGGGGCAGGAAGAAATGTATAGAAGCCACAGGGGCCAGCCCCTCTCCCCAGCTAGGGCCAGCCCCTCCCCCCAGCTGGGGTGAACCCCTCCCCCCAGCTAGGCTGAGCCCCTCTCCCCAGCTAGGCTGAGCCCCTCTCCCCAGCTAGTGAACCCTCTTGACCTGTAATCCAGCTGCAGGCCTAGCATGGAGAAATCCAGGCCTTGGGAAAGGGACTGGGGCTACTTGGGGAAAGGGTTGCCAACTTCAACCATCCCCAAGGCTTGGGGTGTCCAGGACTCCAGAGCAGGCAGTTTCAAGAAAATGGTGCAGAGACATTCAGTTAGTCAGTCAGTCAGTCAGTCCTTCTACAGCAGGTCCATTGTAGGGTGCCTACTGTTTACCTGATGTGGGGTATCCCTGTGAACAGAAGAGCAGCCTTGATCCCCAGGGCTGCCACACCCTTTGGCATTTCAGCAGTCATGAATTAAAAATGACAGAGGTTGATAAAATTAATCTTCATAGTATGATTCATTTAACCACACACAGATAGCCAGCATGTTCCCATTTAATGTGTTCTCAGAACACTGGGATGAACAGCTTTTCCTCCTTTTTAAGCAATGGCAGGCAGTCTGTGGGCACACAGTTCTGAAGGGAACACACACACACATACCAGTCAACAACCACGGACAGAAATAAAACTTTGGTGGGCCATGATTTGGAGGGGACACTAGGGACTTAGTTCTGCAGGGGTCTGTCCTAACATCACCTCCTCCAAGAAGTATTCTGGAACTCTATACTGAAAGAGGCACCACCTCTGAGTCCAGCTCTGTCCCCCAGATCTTCCTGAGAGCTTGTGACAGCCCAGGTGACCACCATGTGTCTGTGGTGTCTTCTTGAGGGCCCTCCAGGGAGATGAGCAAGAGCAACAGCCCTAACCTGGCTGCCCACAGCAATGCTGAAGCCGGGACCCACCTTCTTCCTGATGCAGGCCTGGTCCATTTCTCCACCACAGTTCTCTGAACAGCAAGCATCTTGAAATATGGAACCCAAGCAGAAAGGGACCCTGGGTTTCAAGTGTGTAGCTTGTTGAACTTTTAAACTGGGCGCTCCCAAAGTCCCCTGGTGGCCCTCCAAATCACGGCCCACCAAAGCTGACCACTGTCCTGACACAGTGGATAGGGATAGCATACAATGGTGTCTGTGTCCTGTGAGCTCCCTCCTTCTGACACTCCATGTCCACATAACTGTTTCACGTGGTCATGAGAGGCGCAGTGTTTCTCCATCTGAGGGCTACTCCACACACAGATGCTCCATGGTTCAGTTGCTTTTGCCATCTTCCATCTAGAAGCATTGTGGCCTTCTGGCTGTTGGCTATTATGAATGAAGCGACACTGTACATTTTTGTCACATCTTTTTGTGGACATGTACTTATAGTTTCCATTTCTTGGGTGAACAGTCAGGAGCAGAGTCCACAAGTCCACTCACAAGCGGTGGGAGCGAGGGACCACTTGGCATGCCTGCACCAGCTAGGCCTCTCCTGAGTGGTTATGCTAAGAGGTCCCTCACTTCCAGCCAGGCGTGTGGGTGCCACCATTGCTGCCGCTCCATGCCCACCAGCACCAGGTAGCCACAATGCATTGAAGACACTCTGGAGGAGGAAGAAGGAACGGCACCTCCCTCGTCTACTCAGTGTTGACTGTGCACACTGCCTCTGCATGTGTAACTGCGTCTGGTGCCATCCTGGCCCAGGGACCTTCATTCTATATCATCTCCTACGCCCCCAGGAGCCCTGGGCAGGCTGAAGGGAAGCAGCTGGCCCAAGGCCATCACAATGCAGCCTCAGCCTCCAAGTTATTGGCCACTCGATGAACTACATAGACAACAGGGGATGTGAGGGTCCAGGCAGCCTCGGAGAAGGATGCAGGTACTATTGCCTTGTAGGGCCCTCATTCACCATGTCACAATAATTGCTGTGAACCTGAGGCCAACCTAGGCTGTCTAGAGAGACCTTGTCTCAAAAACAAACAAACAAACAAAAATCCTGGGAGGAAACAATAGCAACACACTCGAGTTCTCTCACTCCACACTGACCCTGCTCACCTGCCTGGCTCAGCCTCTTGGAAGGCAGGAATGCTACTGGTTCCTTGCTTGCTTTCTCTTTTTCCTCCAGGTCTACATCCCCCTCCCAAGGTCTACATCCCTACTTGCAGCCCAGGCATCCCCCGCCACCTCATGTAGAATCAAGGAGTGGATTCTGTCGGTGGAGGAGACTCAGGAAAATGCTATCTTGCTATCCCGGGGTCCTACTTTTCACAGACCCCACCCACCAGACTAAGGGCAGAGGGCTGTAGCCTGCATGTTTAAGAAGGTGGTATGCAGGCCTGGTGGTGGGTATAGGAACCATGGAAGGGATCAGGGCAGAGGAGGCAAAAGACACCCTCTGCAGTCCTAGGTCCTAGGCCTTGTAGAGCCATTTTCACATCTGCAATGGGCTCATCTCCTGTGATTGCTCCTACTGCAGAATGACGCCCAACAAGGACATTGAGAATGGGGGACAAGGGTGCTAGAGAGGCTCTGATGATGGTAACATCCTGGGAGGTACCTGAGCAAACAGTGGACAGAGGATGGAGAAGCAGGGTACGGGGGACACTGCTTTGAGGAGCATCACCATGTCCTTTCCAGGTAGGCTACCCCGGCGTGTCTCTGGGGACTGGTAGTCGTGGATCTGCACTGAAGACCTAGCTCAGCTCCCTGCCTGCTCTGGGGCCTTGCATCTCAGCTTCTTTACGTGATCTATACAGTGCTCAGTGCTCAGAAAGGAGCGGGAAGGAGACTGGCTGGGACTCAGGGCAGATGAGTTCAAGGCCAGCCTCATATACATGTGTGGGCCATCAGGGAAGTTTCCTCATTCCTCTGAGCCTCGCTTTCATCTGTTGGAGTTGGCAGAGTCTTGAAAGGTGAGAGAGTCCAGGGGCAGAGGACATCAGTTATGGAGCCAAGTGAGGGCACCAAGCTCCCTTGCCTGGTCTTGTCCTTCCCAGAGCCAATCTGAAAGGGTCTGAACACACAGCAAGCATACAAACCTTGCCCAAAGAAACAGAGACTTGGGCAGGAGCTGCCATGTGTGAGAAGCTACGCTGTGCCTGGGGTCCCAGTAGACCCAGGACTTCCCTCTAACATGCTGTGCTTTGGTTTCCCAGCTGCACACTGGACCTGGGAAGGTGACTATAAGTTGGTAAGCGGCCGTGAGTATGTTCCTGAACACGCAGGGACAGAGAAATCTCTAACACCGTGTCAAGTGTCACCGCCCATAGATTAACTAGACATCGGGACCTGCCAGTACTGCTTCAAGGTTGCTATTGTTCCACAGTCCAGGGGATGATGGCTGATGGGATTAGGTGACAGTGAGGGACAAGGGCATGGCCCTGGCATCCGGACCTTCCTCCTCTGTGGTATGGATCTATGCCAGGTTGGAAGAGAGCCAGCTGCCAGGCTCCACGGGCTTGAGGAACACTGGTATCCTAGCCAGTCTCTGGGCAGGTGCCAGACTTAGACTCCTCGCATTCACATCAGTCCCAACTCCTACACCAGAGTCTTGCCACATGCAGACACAGTGTTGTGACACACATACACACCCGAGTATGGATGCACAGGCGCTCAGCCACCACCCTGGTGCTCTCCAGGGCTGATCACAGGAAGAGTCCAATACACATGGCTGGTTTTGTATGAATTTTACATTCTAGCAGGTCATACTCATTTTCAGCATTGACTTAAAACATACACATTTAACTTCGCTAGGTGTAAATGTACATGTAGATTAAAAAGAGTCAATTTAAAGCCGGGCAGTGGTGGCTCATGCCTTTAATCCCAGCACTCAGGAGGCAGAGGCACACAGATTTCTGTGAGTTAGAGGCCAACCTAGTCTATAAGAGCTAGCTCCAGGATAGCTAAGACTGTAACACAGAAACCCTGTCTCAAAAAAAAAAAAAAAGAGAGTCAATTTAAAAACCATGAAACTAGGAATTTGTTCAATGGTAGAACACTTGCCCAGCTTAGGTGAGGTCCTGGGTTCCAGCCCTAGCTGGAATATATATATTCTTAATATATATGTAATATATATGTAATATATATTAAGAATGTGTGTGTGTGTGTGTGTGTATATATATATATATATATATATATATATATTAGGAATCCCAAGAAAAGGGCAGAGGCAGATGGGAGGCACAGGAGCATTCTGGCCAGGTTATGTGTAAATGGAGGGGCATGTTCAGACACAGGCAAATACTGCAGACACTCAGACCTCTCTTACACATGACCTTCTAGTGCTTATGGTGGCCCCAGATCCCAAACCTGCTATACATGGCCAGATGCTCATACACTCCGTGGTGCTCAGCCACACCCTGGCTCAGAGACACCTGCTCACTTGAGGCCTCAGAACCCCGTCTCTGTCTGAGCACTACCTACGATGCCAGTCGTATAAACTTTACACAGCCCTGCTGGGATTGGCACTGGTACAGGTAAGGAAAAATGAGGCTCCCATTAGTACCATAATTCACCCAAAACACACAGCAGAGAAAGAGGCAGGGTTGAGTTAAGCCAAGGCTGGCTAGCTGCAGAGCCCAAGTTCCAATCCCAGCCCTGTGCCCTGATGTGCTCTATGTGCCCTGATGTGCCCCTATGTGCCCTGATGTGCCCTAGGTGCCAGTCAGGCCACTCTGAGCTTCAACTTTCCTGTCTGGGAAATGTTGACAATCACCTCCTCAGCCACATGACTCCATGTGAACAGAGACATCTTCAGATTACCAAGACTTGGGGCACAGAGTTGAAGCAGGAAGACCCTGGACAGAGAGTGAGCCACTCCGGGCTTCCACCATCTACTCAGTGAATAGGGGTGACCCCACTTGTCTTTCCCGTGAGTTCTGGATAATCAGAGGCAGGGAAAGAATGAAGAGTAACTATTAGCAGATGCTTGACACATAACTAACCCACCTGAAATCTGGGACAGCTTTCCTTCAGATCCCAGGCTGGTTTTAGACCCTAAACCCATCAAAGGGGACAAAAACAAAAACAAAAACAAAAAAACCACACATGTTTGTTGGCTACAAAAAGAGACAGAAACACTGAATTGTGTGAGAGTCTTCTTCCTGTTTATTTCCGAGGCCCACCAGGCCTCTAACTTTCTCCTGTCACAGGAAGTAACCAGTGGTGTCGGGGCCAGGCACATCTGGCTCCCATTTGGGTTCCTTTGCTGGTGCAGAACCATGGCGGTTGAAGGCAGTTGTCAGAGTCTTGCCATGGTCATTCCATCTTCAAGTCCAACACCAGGGCACCCTGGTGGGAGAAAAGAGCTGAGTGACAAGGGGATTGGGAGTGATGAAAAGAGACACCCAGGCTCAGGAACAGATGGAACCAGCCATGGCCAGGAGATGAAAAGCAACACTTATAAGCAAAGGCCTTGTGACCTGGAAGGTACCTTTGCCCCTCTGAGCCTTCACTTTTTCAACTGTCAAATAGGAATATACCTTGTTACCTCCTAGAGTAGAGAGACAGCATGAGAGAAATGTCCACTTAACACTCAAGGCTCAAAGCCCAACATGCAATGAGAAGCTTGTATTTATTGAGCATTTACTATGGGCCTTCAGGTTCATTGTCTTAGAAAATCAGGACAGCTCTCTGAGGTTGATGTCCACATTTCAACCCAGAAATGGGGAGGGACATAGAGAGATTGAGATGACAGAGCAAGAGAGTGGTAAGATGGAGAATCCTTCTGTGCAGCCCTGGCCAAGGCCCTTGTTCTGGAACTGGAGAGATTACATCGATGGCCTTCCCCTTCCCCCACTCTGCCCCTACAGAGGCTAGCTCTTACTGATCTCCCATTGGCCAAAGTGTTCATTGGCATGGTCTCCCCCAGCCCTTCCCTCACCTCTACTATGTCCAACTCAGCCAGGTTGTAATTGATAGCCAGAAGGTCTGGGAGTGGAAGCCCAACATGGAGGACATCTGAGAAACAAACACAGGAAAAATGCTTGGCAATTAATAAGACACTGCCTGGAGCTGCATGGCAGGGTTAGTGTCATGATGGGTTCCTGAGGTCTGCTGGCCACACGGGCAGAGAGCACCTATCTGCCTTGCCTTTATATCACAGGCCAAAATCACATTCATGATAGGAGGTCAAAGGTCAGAGCCGAAATTGTGAAGTGGGCTTTTGCCTCCAGAAGGTGCCAATAAGCCTACTTTGACCTCAATGTTTGGGCATTGGTCATTTACTCCCAAAACTTTGAGACCACACAGGTGAAAGCTCCCTTTGGTGGCATGCATTCTGATTCTCGGAGAAGCCTCACCGTTCACCACAGGGATGTAGGCCTTCTGGAGATAATCAGTGAGGAAGTCAGTTAACTTCGTCTCCTGGAAGGGAAAGACAGGGAAACCCCCCAAGGCAGCTCAGCATCCCTCCTCAGCCTGCCCTCACTGGGAAACACAAAAGAGGACATTAGAGACAGCAAACAGCTTGTCTAAGCAGCCTCAGGCCTGGGGGCTAAGCCCTGCTCTGCTCCTAATCCCTGTTAAGGTGATGTGTGGGGCGATGGGTCTCGGTGCAGGAATGGGGACACTCAGGAGGAAGGAGGGGTTCATGGCCTGCACTCCTGATCTAACAGAAAATTCAGAGCTCATATTGGCCATGTGTCCACCAGCTCCTTGGGCCAATGAGTGTGAGTTATGGCCATGCCTACTCCCTGGTTCCCAGGAAGGCTCACATGTCCACAAGGATAGTGGCTGATGTCATATTAGTGCCTACTTGATTGGGTGCTGTGCAAGCAGCCCTGTGGCTAGAGACTAGTTGAAATAACAGCCTGGCCAATGAAGGCCAGTCAAAGCCACTACCATGGTAATGCTTTTAGAATGGATGAATCCATAGCGTTGTCCAAGTTCTATATGGGAAAGGGAACAAGGACTCAGAAGGGTTATGGGCCTTCATCAAGGTCAGATAGTGTCAGGAGCCCCAAAGAATGTGAGTGGCCTTGCTCTCTTTACTCTGATTCCATGGTAGGGCCTATCCCCTGTAAACTCATGCTTCCTTCAGATGGCCAGGCGAAAGCACGTGGGACACTTACATTGAAGTTGCCAATTGAAGAAGACACTCGGGACAGGCTCAGTAAACTACAAAGCAGAGGGAAGGATATGGAGAAAGCATGGTCAGAGCGACTCACTGAGAGAGGGGCTCTTCAGTGTCACAGCCCCCTACAGGTGTTCTCTCTGCCACCTGCTTGCATGTGATCCGTGATGGGAGGGTGACCACCACTCGTCCCCTCCCATTCTGTCCTCATGGCTCCCAGCCCTCCTGAATGGCCTCTCATGAACCCTGCTCTTCCAAACTCTGGGTCCTTGATCATGTATGCAGCTCCATTTACAATCCAGCAGGCCAGACCCAGATCCTTGAAGGACACAAGGGAAGTCCTTCCTTTCCCCTCCCCAGCATAGCTCCCAGGAGACACTAAAACATACCAGCATCAGGACAGGACACTGGGTAGGCATCTGGATTCTGCCTGGCCATGCCCCATCTTAGCAAAATACCCTACATCTCTACAGCCAACCGTGTGGGCAAACAATCCGCAGCCGAGACGCAGCCTGGGACCAGGCCACCCACGAGCACTCCATCTCTTGGTAACTATGATTGGTCTAGCCTTGCCCATGTGACCCAAACAAGACCCCAGGCCTTGGTGACTATGAGAAGAGTAGTACTAGACCAGGGCACCTCTTTCTGTTGGGGTCACCTCTTTCTGTTGGGGTCACCTCTTTCTGTTGGGGTCACCTCTTTCTGTTGGGGTCACCTCTTTCTGTTGGGGTCACCTCTTTCTGTTGGGGTCCCTTTACTACCTGCTGGTGGGGAGAGGCTGCCTGAGAATTTAGGCAACAAAGAGCTCAGCAGAGGATGGGAAAGAGGGAGCCAGATTCTTGAGAACTTTGAGTGCCTGGATCCCAATGACACATGAGTCAAAAGATTCCCTATCAGGCCGCAAAGCAGCTCCAGCTGGACTCTGACTGAAAGAGTCCTGACACAATTCAATTCAGATGAACTGCTGCGGCGAGCAGAGGAGTCAGTGAGTGGCTGAGTGTAAACCCTGGTGTAAGGATCCTTTCCCTGAGAGTGTAAGAATCAAGCAAGATAGTGGAAGTAGGGTGTGTGGCCCGTGCTTCACTAGAGGAAAGCACAGAGCTAAAGATGCCCTGGGGGAAGTAGCAGTTGAGGCCCTGGTTCATTTGGAAGAAATGGCAAAGGCCTATGAATGAAGGGGGCTAAAGACCAAATCCAAACTCACTACGGAAGAGCAAAGTGGATGAATAAGGGCGGAAGGAGATTTTAGAAAGCCTTGGAGTGGCGAGCTAAGATTTAAGATAAGACCACATAGGCAGTGCGGAGCTTAGCGAGGGTTCTAAAGCAGGCTGAATGACTAGAGTATCCTGGTAGTGTGGGTTATGGTGGATGGGTCTGGGTGAGTGGGGGAGAACCTGGAGTTGAAAGCCAATGGACAAGAGCAAGAGTAGACAATGGCCAGAAGCATGTGGTGACAGTGGCACAGCGATGCACTTGTGCCCCAGTCTGTGGTGGTAATGGTGATGGTGAGATAGAAGGGAGTGAGGTGGGGAATAGAGCCAGGGCTCCTACAGGGATGTCACCATGGTACCAGAGCTCCTACCTGTCCAGAGAGGTGGCCATCTGCAGCTGGTTCTCACGCACTGAGTAGTGCGTTTCCAGACCAAGGTGCTGGCATGGGGGAGGGAGCAGAGAAGGCAATGGGTCCTCCATTGGCACCTCTGCTTCCTGTCCTGTCCTGGAACTGAACCCAGAAGCCTCTCCACACCCCTCTCCCGGGATCCTTATCTCTCCTTATCCTGGATCAGCATGAACGTTCTTAAGCACCTGACCCATGGCTAATGTCTGCACATGGTAGTAACAGATGCTTCTCAACATCATCCGCTCCCCTGCATAGCTCCTGCTCAACCCTTCAAACATCTCTCAGCAAGCACTGGGTGTGGGGTTTCTTTAGTCTTCCACAGTTCTGGAGCAGGCTTTACTATCCTTGGGGGTTGAGGAGCGTTGGAGGGAGAGAGGAGACACTAAACCACCATATAGCTTGCTGTAATGCCTAAGATCAGGTCAGTCCATCTGTGCCTTGACTCTTAACTAAAATCCAAGCACCCCTCAGCCTGGGAGCTTCCCCAAGGTGAGAGGGCCCCACTTACAGTCTCCAGGAGAAAGAGGGATTTCGGGTGCTTGCCATGTCGCCGTGCTACAAACATCTCCAGGCTGCCATGAAGGTGCATCAGGCTCTTTCCAGCCTTCATGGTGACCTTGGGGGCTTTGTTTATCTTGACTTTGATCAGCAAGGGCTTTGGTTTGTGATAGGTCTTGGCCACCTGCAAAGTCCAAGGCATATTCTCAAAGCCAGCCCTTGGACTTCAGCCCAAGGGTGTCTCAGGAAGTAGCTGGTTTCTGCTGGAAGCTCAGTATGAAAAGGCCTGGCTGTGCCTCTTAGGAAAGGAAAGAGGCAAAACATGACATTTTAACTATTTCCATGATGAACACAGGACTCACAAGAGCTGAGCTGTCTGTGGCTGAGCCCAGAGAGTGCTCTGTGGAAAGGTTGGGATGTCTCCACATTGGGCAAAGGGCAGGCACATTGAGCGGCTGCCTCCCAAGCCAGTCTCCTTTGCCTGGAGGACAAAACGAGAGCAATGGTCACAGGTAACTGGGATACTCACCTTCGGGATGAAGCCAGCCAGTGTCCTAGTGGTGTGTGACAGCTTACCAACCTACAAATCAAAGTCAAAGTGGGCACTGTGTAAAGTCATTATCCGATATCCACCACTCTGCTTCAGGAAGCTGGGGGCCTTAGAGCCTCTTCCTTCATCTCACGTACAACTCTGTGATCAACCTGGGGAGAACCCTCCGTTCCCCAACCATTATTTACACACCCCAGCTCCCATGGCTCCTGACCCAAGATCAAATACTGAGAAAACCTTAAATGAAAAAGCAGGGAGATGGATGGGAGCATGGTCAGGTGTGAGGGACGAGAGGGCGAGGCAAGTATATAGACAGACAGGCAAATGGAAGGGGACACAGAACAACAGATGAGCGATGAAATGGGGAGGGTGGGTAGATGAGTAGATGGAAGTGGGGGGAAGGAACCAGTGTGGGTGGTAATGGGTGGGATGGATGCAGAGTGGCTGAGTGGAAACCAGATGGTGCCTGGGACGAAATAGATGGATCGATTGGTGAGAAGACGGATGGATGGCAGCAAGATGGGTGGTAATATGGTGTGTTGGAGCAATGGAGGAGAGGGAAGGGTACCCAGCTGGATGAACAGGTGGGTGACAGAAGGGACAATGGTGAGCCATGAGTGTTGATGGTGATGTAGAGGCGCACTTATCCACAGTCTGTGGTGTTGATGGTGATGTAGAGGCGCACTTATCCACAGTCTGTGGTGTTGATGGTGATGTAGAGGCACACTTATGCACAGTCTGTGGTATTGATGGTGATGTAGAGGCACACTTATCCACAGTCTGTGGTATTGATGTGAGGTGGGGAATAGAACCAGGTCATGAAGACACAGCAGATGGATGATGATTTGGGGCAAAGGAAAGTAGCGGTTGTCAGGGCATGAGAAATGTAGGGAGAAGGGTGTTGGGGTGGCACAGAGGATGAGACCTCCTGCCACACAAGCCTTGACCTGATCCCAGTGCCTGGAACCACCGTGGAAGGAGAGAACCAACTTCAGAAAGTTGCCCTCTGATCTCCACATGTACACTTATTTTTTTCCTTTAAAAAAAAATGTAGGTGGGTCACTAAATGGTTGATTGTGCAGACGGGTAGACACAGGTCACATGGGCAGAGGAGTGAGCAGTAGGCAGGGACAATTGCCTTCAAAGCCCCAATCAGCCTCACTTCTCCTACGCTGGTCCTGCGTCTGACCCCGGACCATTCCCAGGTACAGGGGCGAAAGCAGTGGGAGTGAGGGGGTGGCTCACCCTCTTGTCATTGAGGTTTACTTCCAAGGACTTCTGCAGAAGGGCCAGCTCAGCTGTGAGGAAGGAGGCTGAGAGCAGCAGCTGTGACCCCTTGGCTGCGTCCTCGGGGAACTCCGGGGCTGACCCATCAGTGGCGAGCTGGATAACTTGGCTTTCCTGAAGCTGCACTACAGGCTGGGGTACAACAGGAGGGACACTCAGTCATGTGGGAATGAGACCAGGGGAGTCTTGGTCCTCTGACCACTGGGACTCGGGTCAGATCTCAAGTCAGCAAGACACTGTTAGAGTGGAACAGGTGGCAGTGGGTAGATCTGGCTTGAAAAGACAAAAGCATCAGCCACTAGGTCCCCTGCAGTTTCTCCTAGGAGTGTTTAGGTCATTTTAGTGGCTCTGACTCTGGCTTGGGCCCTTATGTGTCCCACCACATCATTCTCACAAGCAAGGAGAGAGGCCCCAGCATGGCAGGAGGAAGCCACTCAGGCCCTCTCATCTACACTCTTCCAAGAGATTTGCACGTGTGTGTGTGTGAGCACCCAGCTCTGCCACAACATTGCAGAAGCCATTTTAACCTGGTCTCTTCCCAGTCTCAGTGTCCCTATCTGTACAATGTCAGGGCACAGCCACTCTCTGAGAAACATTGACTATCCTGCAAGAAATGAGAGCAAGTCACCAGCCCCAGCAGCCTCACTTTGAGCAGGGGAGTCCTCAAAGCAAGGCTCCTCCTACTCGCCACCTCCCAGCCACTTGTCAGGGAGAAGCAGCCACACCAGCACCTCCAAGCCTGAGCGCAGCACCCTAAGGACCCTCGCTACTTACACTAAAGTCCACCTGGATGTGGCTAGCTGTGGTGACTGGTGGGGCTGTCAAGGCATATTTGACAGTGCCCATCTGGTCCAAGGGCATGGGTTCTGTGGAGAAGAGCTTCCATTCAGTTGGGCAGCAGCTCCAGGAGCAGATAAAAAAAAAGCCGGAAGCAGCCACCGCTCCTGAGCCAGCCTGTCCCTCTATGTGACCCAAGAAGTGGCTTAGATCTTGGTAACCTGTTGTCCTGCTGGCCCAGAGTCTGAGCGTTCATTCGCCAGGGCTCTTGTAACCATGACAACACATATGAGGTTGCAATCGTGGGCTGTTCACACGTGAGGAAACTGAGGCTGAGGGAAGAGAAAAGAGTTCTCCCAGACCCCACTGCTGAGGACAGGAAGGCAGGGAGGGATCTTCAAGGCTCAGCCTTTGGATTTCCTTTCTCACGCCCTGAGGGACACTGTGGACCCCAAATGGTAGAGACAGCAGACTTCTTTAACAAAGGATTCAGGAACACCCAGTCAAGACAACTCATTAGGTCATGAGTCATTAGGGATTTTCTGCAGAGCAGCTGTCATGGAATTCAGGTAGAGAAATGAAAGGACCCAGGCACCCTGTGGGGTTTCAGACTTCTCATCTAGACAGTATGAGGACACCATGACCTCAGCCCTCCTCTTGTCCTAGAGACAGGCTGGAAACAGAGGGCATGGACATTGAAATCCAGCTAATGTGACATCCTGTGTGGAAGAGGAATGTGCTCACCTGTCAACTTGGTCCATTTCTTGTTCACATACACCAGGACAGCATCGATGGCTGGACACATCTACAGGTAAAGAAGGCAACAGCCTGAGTGGGTTATACACACAGGGAGACTCCACAATACTCCACAGGGAATCCTAAGAACCCCTGAGGACAAAAGCTGAGTGGGGAAGAGGCGCTGAGGCCCACGTCATGAGACTATCAACAGCAGAGCCTGCACTAGAATCCAGATGCTTGCACACGGTGCTGAACTACCAAGGATTCATTTTCTGGGGCTGGCCGTGAGCAGGGTGGTCAAGCTGGGACACATACACACTGGGGTTGCCTATACCTGTGCTCACGGCAGACATCACTAAGTGATCATTGCACTTCCCTCCTGAGCCGGCCAAAGACTCTGAACTCTCCTTAGCCTCTATCCACCCATCAAGGTCCCCGCCTAAGGGCAAATTCCCTGGCTGCCCTGGCCACAGTGCTGCACCAAGAAGGGCTGGAGACTTGTAAAGGGTCACTCACCAGGCCAGGAAGGACCTTGCGCAGGGTGCTGTCCACAAACTTGCTGATGGCCTTGCTGAGACACAGGCATGGGGGAGGGTGTGAACAGAGCACCAATGACATCAAGTTGGACAGAGGACACAGACGGACATGGTTATAGTTCAGCGGCTCAGGAAGAGGAAAGTTGGGGAGGAGCACCACGGTCCACCATGCTTCCCAGACACAGGACCCCCTTACTTGTTAGGCAGATTGGTTTTCACGCTGACCAGGATGACCTCACAGCCCTCGCTCCTGAACATGGGCGTGCCCGTCTCCTCATCCTGCAGAAGCCGATTGGTGGCTGTGATGTTCTGGACCACATTGATCTCCATGTTCCCTCCAGTGAAGCTGGAAGACCAGGCAGGCAGGCAGGCAGGCAGGCACTGTTGGTATCTCTGCTACTGGGGCTACTATCCCTACCTTCTTTGCCCACAACCTCAGCATCTGAGGATGGAAAGGGCAGGATCTAACCCTACATGATGAAAATTCAGGATGGGGCCTTCTCACAGTCCCACAACCGGCCCTCCCACTTCCACTTACTTTGATGAACTCTGACGCACCTGAAACACTGCTCAGCTGTAATCACCTCCCCAGAGCCTCCCTGACCTCTCTGTCCACTGCTCAGTCCTTTTCCCTTCTACCAATGATTCTGTCTGTGGCTCTGCTTCACCTGGCTCCCATCAAAATAGAAGCCAAGTCTACAGTCACCTCAGATCCCAGAAGTCACATAATAAAGAGTCAGTACACCGTGCATGAACATGGGAGAGTGAGACCAGAGGACAGTCTCCTTCCCCACTTCTCCCTTCCCACACCAACCTCTTGCCAGTGATGGTCATGCCTGTGGACACACACTGGAAGATGCCCACTCCAGGTACGAAGTTCAGTGTGATGACAGGTTCCAAGACATCCTTTACCTTCATACTTAGAGGGAACAGACACATACGGTGATGAGAAAAGAGAAGACAAGACCAATGCCCTCTACATGTTCTGCCACCGCCTCACTGGGAGGTCTCGGGAAACTTCTATCCCACATCTACTAGGGCCATCTGAAATGTAAACCAAAGGCTTGGACAGGAACCAATCTATGTACATAAAACCCTCATGTGTGAAGGGAGGCACACGCTGATTCTATGTGATCTTGGGCTAGTCCCTTTCCCTCTTTTGTCCTCAAGTTCTCCAACAACAAATTAGGGAGGCTGGATTGGATGCAGGTTTTCCAGCAATGTCACCTTTGATATTTGGGGCTTAGTAATAGCTCTGATCTCGACTCATGTATACTAATAGCACTGTCCTGTTCCCTCGCAAGTCGAGACAACCTAAAGTGACTCTAGGCAAATATGCCCCTGGAGATACTGCCACCTCTGGCTCAGAAACGATCATTTGAGAATCAATTTGAGAATACATCCACCTACCCATCCTGAGTTCTTAATAGACACTGCTAATCTATCTGCCATTCCAGATAGTACTCTAAAACCAGATAGTGCCTCAGAATACTCCCCAGGACAGCAGTCTGGATAGCGCCAACCAGCCATGATGGGGCTCGCAAGGAGCCCTTTCCTCCCGTTACTGGAAGACTGCCAATCCCTTTCCAGCCCCACCATTTGAAGACTTGCTTCCATTTGATTTTATGTGTATTTAGTGAGCTCACTTTCTCCTCTAAATGACTTCAGGAAGGAATGGTTCTCAGGGCATGACTGAGAAGTCCCAGGCCAAAGCAGGAAAACGCTTGCCTGCACCAGGTTCCTACCCATCCCATTCCTTGTTTCCACATAGACCCCCTGCTTACTTGCTGAGGCCTTTAATGGCCTTTGCCCCTGGCTGTGGGTTGCTAGCCTCTGCAGCCATCTTCTCCAGGATGTGACTCTCTTCCATGGCACTCTGGACCTCTGGAGAGGAAAGGATGTCAACTGACTCTCAGCCAGAAGGGGACAGTTGCCAGGAGGAGGTGGCAAATATCACCTGGTCCTTTGGAAAAAGACTGGAACTTTCCACTGGAAGTGAGGAGACAGGGCAAACAGGTCAGGCAGAGGGTGTGGCTAGGGAAAGGAAGCGGGGAAGTGAGTGGATATTGAAGCAGGGCCGGGTGAGGAGAGAAAGGAAGGAAGGGAAGAAGGAGGAGGGGGAGGGGGAAGAGGAAGAGGAGGGAGAGGAGGAGGAGAAGGAGGAGGAGGAAGAAGAAGAAGAAGAAGAAGAAGAAGAAGAAGAAGAAGAAGAAGAAGAAGAAGAAGAAGAAGAAGAACAAGAACAAGAAGAACAAGAAGAAGAAGAACAAGAACAAGAACAAGAACAACAAGAACAAGAAGAACAAGAACAAGAACAAGAAGAAGGAAGAAGAAGAACAACAAGAAGAAGAAGAACAAGAAGAAGAACAAGAAGAAGAAAAGGGGCTGAGAATATTTGAGAATATTAAAGGGCAGCAAGAGTGTAGCTAGGAATCTAGCTAATGGGTGAAGAAGCATATACAGAATATAGTCATGGGGACCCAGACAAACAGCATAGTAAGTGACCAGAGCACTCCTCTGGGAACTGGCTACAACAGCTTTGAGCCCAGCACCAAGAGAGACTGATTTCCCAACCCTCAGGTGATAACCCTGTTAGAAACCGCGCCAGCAGAGTCACTGGCTAATTTCCAGAGAAGGAGCAAATACTGAGTAAATGCCATTGACTTCTCGCACCTGACCTCAACTGTTTCACGGAGCTGGGCATGGGGTGGAAAATGAGGCACGATTCCTTGAGGAAGTTGTTCCCACATATCAACTCAACCCTGCCTGGGAAGAGCTGGTCACCTTGTTTGTATTTCTCTACACAGACAACACAGACAGGGCACAGGACTTGCCCAGGGTCACAAAGCAGGTTGACAGAGCTGGGGTTTGACCCTCACTTGTCAACCTCCACAGCCCACACATGGGCACCAGCCCCTTTCATTGGAGAAGAGGAGGGACTGGAAGGGAGCAAGATTTCTGACTACATCCACTGGAGGGAGTTTGGGAGGTTGGCTCATTTTCTCTGGGCCTCCACGTCCCCTTCCGTAGAATGGAAGGGCTAAGAGGAGCTTGATGCTTTATAGACTGGAGATGCTCAAGGCCAGCAGACTTGGGAAATCATTACCTATCCATCTGCCCCATGTCCCCCCTGGTGCCAGCCCAGGGCCCACCTACTCACCGTGGTTCATAATGTCCATGCCCAACCTCAGAAGAGTCCCAGGGTCAGCTCGAGTGCCAGCCAGCAGGCCGCAAAGGACCAGGCACAGGATCCACAGCATGCCTGCACCTGTACAGAGGGCATGGAGTCACACCAGGGATTGTACTCTCCAGAAATCCCCTTTTCCCATGGGCACAAAGCAATGGGCAGCTTGCCATACGGGCAGTGAGAGGGTTAGCTGCAGATCTGCATGAGTTCAAATGCAGCTCAGTGCCCACAGTGCTGGACTCACAGAGGAGCTCCAACCCATCTGTATCCAGGAGCTCGACCTGCAGTGTGCACATACCCACCAGGTCCCTCGCTTACTCCAGCCCAGCCTCACTTACCGCTGGAATCCAACACTCTAACTCAACCCCCGGAAGTCCCCTGAAACATAGTCTTGCCAATAGGGAAACTGAGGACATAAGAGGCCTCGTAGCCAGAGAATGGCAAACTGAGTAATGAGCTCCTATCTCGGTCTCTCACTTCCCAAGAAAGCCATGCTCGACCCTGGCCCTCCAGAATTCCTGTCCTCTACTTACCAACTCCTGAAGTTCTCCCAGCAGAGGCCAAGTGTGCAGTTCTGGCTTGAGCTATGACTGAAATGAATCAAGGAGGGGGCCATGCAACTAGCCTGTGTCTGCCTGGAGAGGGAGCAGCAGTCAGACTCACTACAGCACCCTCAACCCACGGCTCTCCGACCCCCCAGTCAAACCTCCCTGGGCATGCCTTCCCAGTTCAGGTATGAGCTTGTATCCATTCATCCATTCACGTATTTGTTCACTTGCTTGTTCATTAATTCATCTATCCATTCTTCAGTTCATCTTTTCACTCCTATGCTTATTTGCTTACTCATCCATTTATACATTTATTCATAGATTTATTTGCTTATCTAGCCATTCATCAACTCATTCACTCCTCTATCCATTCCTTTATTCACCCATGAGCTCACACATTCACTCATTTATCCATCCACCCCCTCATCTCTTCACCCATTCATTCACCCATTTATTCATCCGCCCCCTCATCTGTTCATTCATTCCTTCGTTCATCCATTAATTCAGACATCCACTCATCCAGCTCCCACTTAATACTGCCGCAAGGTGACCCCAGCAGACAGACCTACCACTCCCGGATCTGAAAACCAGGAGGGCAAGCTGATATAAAGGGTTAGAATGACAAAGTGGTCAGAAGGGCAGCTAAAGAGCCTGGGACCTAGGGGATGAAAAGAAGCAGTTCTGAAGAGCAGCCCTATAGTCCCAAAGTGAACGTGAGATCTATCAAACTCTCAAACCATATGGGCCCAGGAGTTCCCTGGCCCCTGTGAATCACATGTGTGTGCCCCAAGCAAGCGCTCGTGTCTGGCACTCCAGGACAAAGCTCTCTGAAAGTTGCCGCAAGGCTCTGTGCAAGGACAAAGGAGTCCAAAATGTCCCTTCCAATGTCACCCATCCCACAGATGGGCAGACAGCCCTGCCAGAAGATTTCCCATGCCCAGGCCAAAGTCAATGACATATTTCACTGCTGGCTAGGCACAGTTTTTACCATTCTTGCTGTCTAGGCACAGTTTTTACCATTCTAGAACTAAAAGGCCATGCTGTGTTCCCAGGAGACACAGAGATACCCAGATTCCGGTGGCACTTTTGCCTGAGCTCTGCCTCCCTTCTACAGACCCTGCCCTCCATCTACCTACCATCTGGCCGCCCTCAAGGGCTCCTTTCAGCCCTCACCTCCACCATCAGCTCCCTCTCCCACTTGCAGCCTCAAAGGCTTCAAAACCAGTAGGAACTAACCACCATGCTGCCCCTGCTCCCCACCCCCCCTTGAGGCCCAGGTGAGCTCTCAGCTCCCATAGCTCAGACTAGACATCCCTCCTTCCTCTCCCAGGGCCCCAGGATGGAGCCACAGAGACCTGATGATTCTGCTTTCCACTTGGTTACCATAAGCCCTATGTGTTTGAAGACAGCAGTGTTCAGAGGTTACCTGTGAATTAAAGCATCAGACAGGGGACAAGGACAGAGATACCCCCTCTTCACTGAAAAACTGCACATAAGTTCCTTCTCCTTCTGCAGCCTTTGCTTTCTCATTTATAAAATGTCAGTTCTGGATGAGGCACTGAGGGAAAAGCCAGAGGTGGAAGATTGTCCTTACCTTGCCAAGCTTGGGGAAGTTCAACAGCTGCCTGCCCCTGCCTCCAATCCTTATGAGGAGGAACCCTTATATTCTGGAGCCTGATTAGCTGCTTGGATAATTAAGGGCTTAATAAGGGACAGATAATTATCTAGAGTCACAGAGAACAGGAGACCCAGAGCTCACATGAGCAGTTACTCTGTTCCAACACAAATAGCACAGAAGATGAGGGCGGCTAGGGAACCCAAGAGCTATTCTAAGACCAGTATCAGAGACAGATGTGACTGTCCAGAGGACATCAGTGCCCCTGGTGTCCCCTCTCTCTAACTCACACCTTCCCCAAGGCTGAACACACACTAGGTACTCTAGCCAACACTAGAGCGCCTACTGTGTTCCAGGCCTAAGCAGGGCATTGGAATGACCACAGTAAACAAGACAGCTGGGGTTCCTGTCCCAAAATCGGCACTATGCAAGTCACCAGTACAAGTCCACATCACTTCTTGGGGGAGGCAGATAGGAGCCACTAAGCCAGGGGGATAGGACAGATGGAACGACAGGATACTGTGGGTACTGGGAGAACCCTGTAGAAGGGACATTTTTACTGGTACCTGAAAAACCATGTCTCTGGTGGGCAGGTATAAAGACCAGGAGATACTGGATGAACCTGGGGGTACTGTCCCTGAGATTCCCTTCTTGGGGGGACTTGAGGAGATAATTATCAAGCTAAATATCCTAAGAGAAACCCTCCTGGAAGTGATATGGGGACGTGATAAGGGAGCCCTGTGCCTATAAGGGCAGAGTTGACTCCAGTCACAGGTCTCAAGGTGCCCAGCTCCAACTTTGGTCCCCAGGAGTTCCTGGGATGGCCTAGCCTGGGACACTTCAGGGGTGAACAATCCAAAGAGTTAATGTGCCCTGGGGTTTTCCCGTTCCTCCTTCATTGAACACACAGTCTGGAAGCGGGCAGGAGCCACTGTGCCCATGGTCACATGGGGCCTTGAGTAGATGAGACCTGATGAGTCATGATAGGGTTGATACAAGGCAAAAGACAATTCCAAGCAGCCTGCTCAGGCTCCAGCGTGATCTGCAAGGTGCAGCAAGCATGTCTCTGTCCCCACCACTACTCTACACTACACAGAGGCCAGTTGGGAAACACCCACTGTCCCTTGGCCAGACTGGGCACTTAGGAAGGTAGAGGAGGGCAAAGGAAGGACATCGGTGTGGGAAGACACAAGAAGCGCCTTATGGGGTTGAGGGATCTGAAGGCCAATCCCAGCTGCTGTCCTCCCAAGTCATGTTGCCCTGGCAGCTCTCCTATCTCCTTAAGTTATGATTTCCTACAATCTAAGTGCAGAATTATATGATTCCGACAGTGATAAGTGACTGTCTGCTGATCAGCTCAACTGGGCAAGAGTCAAAACTACCCAGGGAGATAAACATTTTGGAAATCTCTCTCTTTTCGCACATGGAGAAACTGGGCCTTAGACAGGCCAAGCCATTTGCCTAAAATCACATAGCAAGTGATTGTCCTGGCTAGGGTTCACTTCTGCATCCAAGAGCTCCAGAACCCAGCCAAGACACACCCAGTGGGCTCCTGCCCACCTTTTCAACACCCTTCACTGTGTTCTCTGCCAGGACCCTTGTCCAGCTGCTCCAAGTCCAGCCACCCTTCTCAGTCAGAGGGACTTCCTCTTCCAGAGAGCTTTCTGTAGCTTCCTCCTCCTTCCTCTCAGACTCTTGAGGCTCCGGACCCTTCTTCCTTCCCCTTGGGCCCTCAAGGACCCAGCAAGGGCGATTCCAGCCCAACAGCCTCCATCCACCCCAGATGACTCCCATACATGACACCAGCACAGACACATGCGAGCAATTCACCCCTTGAAAACTTACGATGCAACTGCTGGATGCTGAGCTCTGGGAGGGGTCAGAGTGGAGAACCAATGTGAAAGAAACCCCCGCTGTCTAGCTCAGCTTCTCCAATGACGGCAGACTGCAGTTGAAGGACATCAGAGTGACCTGGAAAGAAGCCTGAGGACTAAGGGACAATGCACTTCAGGACCCATCCTCTGTGGCTAGCTAAGGCCATATTAGAGCTGGTGACCAGATAGCATCAGGCTGTGGTGCATAGCCACAGAGGGCACAGAGACAGCAAAAGCCTCACAGGAGCTGTGCAGGCTCCAGGTTGAAAGTTGAAAGGGGACCATGCAGAAGGACAATGGCGTCTTTGCCAAGGAGCCACCTGAGCTGCCCTCTGCTCCATGGTACCACACAGCGATTTGCCACCACTCTGCTCTGAGGTGCCCATCTGTGCTGAGCTGTGGACCTCCTCAATCTCCACACTGTGGTGAGGCTCACTGCTGGGAGTGCCTATTGCTGTGCTCTATGGTTCTCTCTTCCACCTGGCTCCTCACCGCCACACTCACCTCACCTCTCAGAAGCCAGTGTGCCCAGGAGGCAGTAGGCACCTGACGGAATACTTTGATGATGCCAGTTGGAGATCAGGCCAGTTCCTTTTGGGGAAGTCATGAGCATCTTTCTGGATGGGAGAGTTTGACTAGTTTTATCCTCTTCCTCTCAAAGGAACATGTTATAGAACTAGGTGTACCATGACTACAAAGTCTGGCAGGGAGGAAGGAAAAATGGAATAAATGGATTGATTAAATTGATAAGAAGGAAGATGATGGATAGGGAAGGGTGGGAGGGGTATTTATGTGGATGGATGATGGGCAGGTGAATGGATGGATGGATGGATGGATGGATGGATGGATGGATGGACAAGTAGATGATGGATGGGTGGGTGGATGATGGGTGGGTGGGTGGATATATGGGTGGGTGGGTGGACGTATGGTTAGATGGATGGATAGATAGATGGATAAATTATTGGATGGATGAATGGACGGATGGACAGATGGATGGACAAATGAATGTAAGAGTATATGAACTGACGGGGGAAGATGGATGGATGTTGTATTAGTGGGTTGACTGGATTGGGCAAGGTGGCACACACCTGTAATGCCAGCACTTGGGAAGGTAAGGCAAGAGGAAGCTCATAAATTCAGTGCCAACCTAGACTAAATATTACTGTAAGACCCTTTCTTTAAAATGACAAAAATACAGGTGGTTGGATAGATGAAAGGATGAATAAGTGAGAGGAAGGGAAGAGAGCGGTGGGCAGGTTGGAGCCTGCATATTGAGTGCCTGATTTTTCTCTATGTCATTAGCTTCCTTATGGGCTTGGCCTATGTTGTGGCTTGAATGTGAACTTTCTAATTCCCCACTGTCAACACCCACAGGCCCTTGTGTTTGAACACTTGTCCCCAACTGGTGCTGTTTGGGAGGGTATGCAACCTTTGGGTCATGGTGCCTGAGCCACTAGGAGAATGCCTTGAAGGTTACACCTGCCTTCAGCTCTGATTAGCTCTCTGTTCCTTCTCAGCCACCTTGTAAAGAAGTGACAGCCTCCAAGTTTCTGTCACAATAGGAGCTGTGTCCCTGCCATGAAGGGTAAAGTCCCCTGAAAGCAGAAGCAGAATCAGACCCTCTTCCTGTAAGTTGCCTTTGTCACTTCCTGCCTCGCAGTGAAGAGAAGAGTCATCAACACAGTCGTATCCCAGAGTTTTGTCTCTCTAAACCCCAACAACCTAGCATAAGGTGGAACCTACACAGTAAATGTAAATTGATAAATTAACTGAGCAGCCCCCCAAACTAAAAGGCACGCTGTTATGGGTGAAATCGCAAGGAAGGATTTTCTAACCTGCTCTTTTCACTCTTTCATTCTGACTTCCTCTCATTACCCAGGTGGAGCAGAGTCTGCTCACTCCCTGCCACAGGTGACCTTGCAAGAGGCAGGTGGGTGGAGTGGCACCACTCTGTCCCGAGGCTTTGGTGGCTGAGGTTGAAAATCCAGGCACCTTCAACTTTCCCTGAGGAAACACACAGAACGTGAGCCCTGTGCTCAGCCAGGAAGGAGTTTGTGGCTTAGAGATTAGCCTATCAGGGAGAAAGATCACAAGGCTTTAGCTCACTGAGTCCCTTGCTCTGCCCAGCCCACACTGCAACGCGCTGCAATGCATCACTGTGGGTCTCAGAAGCTCTCAGAGAGTTAGACATGTGCCTGAGAGCAGAGCCTCGAAGCAGTTCTTGTTCTTAGAACAAAAACAGTTGCTTGTGACAAGAAGCTAAAGATGCAAAAGGGTACCTGAAAAGGTCATGGAAATGTCACCTGAAATTTTGGAAACAGGGACAAAAATAGGCATAGGAGAGGCAAATAAATGGGGGCAGGAACTGTTCAAACTCTTCAGATGCTAGAAGGTCAAATAGTCTTGGATCTGTCCAGCTCTGGGGCTCTGGGTGTGTCCTTCTCCTCACTGGACATTAGTAGCTGCATCCCTCAGAAGAAACTCAGAGCCTGCCTGCCTGCCTGTCTCACAGGGCTTGTCTGACCTAATTACAAGGCAGGGAATGCCACCAGGCAGAGGGCATAATACCTGAACGTGTGGCTACTCATAACCTTAGCTCATCCTTGCCACCCTCCAGGGTCCTCTTTCAGAATAGGAACCTCCTGGGCAAGGAGTGAAAGCCGACAGGCATGATCAGCAGAGATGAGCTCCCATCCTCCTCCTCTCTGGGGCAGTTTGGGTGGCTCGGGACCCAGGGGCTGCACACAGAGAACTGGCTCAGGTACACAGTGTCAGTTGGGAGTTGCAACTCAAGAAAAACATTTAATGCTGAAGTGAGCTTCACAGCTTGCAGCCAGCAGCCTCCTCCCCAGGAAGGGCCCAAGAAGGAGGAAGGAAGCAAGAGAGAGACCCAGGTGTCCAACAAAGATTAAGGAGCCCAGACAGGAATCTGGCTTGCTGCTGATGACTCTACATGGCTCTGCCTCAGTGTCCCCAGGCTTGGGGAAAGAAAGCTCTTGAATAGCCGGCTCTCTTCATGATCCTGGCTCAGCATTGGTAGGCGAGTCCACTGGATATCACAACATAACCCTGGAAGACCAAAAAAAAGCTATGGCTAACTCAGAGGCTTATGGGGGAGCCCCTGGTTGCCACCTTCAACCTCTTTCTGAGTAGTGTTCTTATCAGGAGTGGCCATCAATCTCCTACTCTGTCACTTAAGTAGTGGCATTTGCAGGGCACTGGTGGCGCCTGCCTTTAATCCCAGCACTCAGAAGGCAGAGTCAGGCAGATCTCTGTGAGTTCAAGGCCAGCCTGGTCTACAGAGAGAGTTCCAGAACAATCAAGGCTGTTACACAGAGAAACCCTGTCTCCAAAAAAAAAAAAAAAAGTAGCAGCACTCACCTCACAAAGCTATGGAGGGGGAGCCCTCAAAATGTGGGTCAGCATGAAACTGGCACATGCTCTATGCTCCAGGCATAGAGCCCATGCCATTGTTGTTTCCTGACCAGGAATGCAGAACCACTCGGCTCCTTCTCCAAGCCTCAACTTCCCTACCAGAGCCAGGCACTCCCTGTACCTCACGTGTCCCACGCTGCACTACTGAAGTGAACACTCCTGCAGGCTGTTAACTAGTCACCGTCATTTATCTACCCATCCAATCATTTGCTCATTTGTCAAGCCTCCGCTGAGCCTCTAGCACAAGCCAAACTCTCTAGAAGATGCTGAGGACTCAACAGAGAACAAATGAGACCCGGTCCCTGTCCATAGGTAGCTCAGAGTCGAGGGTAGTCTAGTCTAGCAACCATTAACCTCGTGTGACTAACATGACCATTTATTTTTAATTAAGAGAGGGGAGAAGAGGCCTCAGATTAGCCTCCAGCTCTCTACATAGCCAAGAATGACCTTTCCGAGTCCTCTGTGTTTTGACCGTTCCTCTTTTTTATCCTTTTTTTATGTCTGTCTGTGTGTGTGATGTACATAATTGCCTACATTCACGTTCACATGTACGGAGGCTGGAGGTTGACCTCTGATGTCTTCCTCAATTGCCCTCTGCTTTATTTATTTACCAAGGCAGGCTTCTCGTTGAACCTGGAGTTCACATCTGATTAGTCTTGCTAGTCAGCTCACCCTAGAGAGCCCCGTCTCTGCCTGCTGGGTGCTGGGATTGCAGTTGGGCTATCACATCTGACCAGCGTGAATTCTAGGACTCTAAACTGGAGTCTTCACACTTGCAAGTACGAATCTACCGAGTCATCTCCTCCATGCCTAAACTATCCATCTTCATGAGAGTGGATCATCAGAGCCTTGAGGCCACCATTCTTAACGAACCAGGGCGAGCATCCTCCCTGAACTGCTAAGCCCCACTTTGGACTGTTGTCCCATGTCCTATCCTTGCTCAGCCTGTTGAAGGAATTTGTTCTGAGTTCCCAGATGAGACAGGAGGAGATCATAGGGAGTCATTCTCTCTCTGTCAGGATGAATTTCATCCTGGGCCTAAGATTCCAGACCCAGGAACAGTAACCATGGAAGGTTCAGGAAGTTACCCACCTAGCTGCAAAAAAAAAATCTCTCTACTGTTCACCTTAGACACCAAGAGGCCAAGCCCATCTCAGGACTCAGAATCCTGAAACAGTTGAAGACCTAAAGTCTCTGGTGTGAGGTATGGTGAGAAGGGAGGGCCTCCCCCACCATGGTCTCTTGGGTCCTGGCTCCTCCATCTCATTGCAGTTAGCATTTGCTGCATGGTCTTGGAAGATGCAGGGTGAGCTCCCAGAGGGGTGACACTTCCCCCTCTCTAAAGAGGCTCCCCAGTCACTCAACAGCTCTCACCTCACAGATGGAGACCTCAGAGTGGACATAGTGGAGATTGAGCACGCTTGGGAGAGCAATTCCCATGCCCAGGAGAGCTGCAGCGAGACAGAAGTATCTAAGTTAGTCAGAAGGAAGAGTCCCAGCTGCAGCCAGCCCTGTGCTGGGACCTAGAGTGGGAGGTGGAATCACCTGCACAGCACAGAAGGGAAATTAAGACAGGATCGGAGACCATCTATTGGCTACACAAATATGTACCACAAGGCAGAGGCAGCTGGCCTCTAAAAACCACCCCCTTAATCTTTGAGCCTGAGAGGGTTTGGGAACTTGGACAGGGCTCAAGAGGGCACCAGAGCAGCGGAGAGCAGGACTTGCCATTGAGGTGATCCAGCAGGGGCTTCTGGAATACAGTGCTTATGAGTGTGTACACTTGATCCATCTGCAGCAACAGCGAAGGGTTGGGTGGGGTGGAAGGACCAGCCCCAGGAAAGACAAAGAGAATGCAGTTAAACATACAGATGGACAGGCATCCGAGACACAGGATGAGGGAGGGTAGATCTCCCACATCAGCTGACCCTAATCAACTCCCCAACTGGATCAACCTTGAGTCGGGCAGCCCAGGGAAAACTCTAACCCTCATCCCAGAGTTACCAACAGGAGGGCTAGCCAACAGATGCCTGATGACAGATGGAAGTTAGGCTGGCAGACTGGCAGCTGGGTGGATGACTTAGATATACTAACTCACATCCCATGCTGCGTGGGGATAAAGGAATGTGTGCATGGTGGCAAGAGCCTGACCATGTGACATGATGGGCCAGCCAGTGCCAGATGTTCCACTGACCAATAAGCTCTGACTGAGGGCCGAGCTGATGAATCAATCCTTGCCCACAGACGAAGAAATAGGCAAGGGAGTGGGGACAAATGGAGAGCAAGGAGGTCCCTGTCCCCAGCCATCCCAGGGAAGCTATGGTGGCACTGAGGTGTGTGTATCATTCTCACTCTCCCACAGCCCTTCCCAAGGTTTAAGGCAGTCCAGTGCTCCACTCACATCGATGGAGCCCACATTGGAGGTGGCCACAGAGAACTGGAGCCCCCTGAAAGAAAGCAGGGGTGGGCTCAGCGTATGTCAGCTTCCCCTGAAGCTCACACCACTATGTCTGAGAGCATACTGGGGTTGCAGGGTCAGAAGGCCCACTTACCCTAGCATAGAAGTGGTCCCCCGAAGCTTTGCCTTAGACACGGAGAGCTGAAGGTTCAGGTTCACCATCTGGGTGTTTAAGGAGAGCAAGTCAGAAGGTGCGTTGTAGAGCCTCCCGCCCCTCCCTGGCCAGGGCAGACCACACACGTCTATGGAGCTGGCTAAATGTCAGGTTGTGGCCTGCACTTTATGAGCAACAACAGTATAAAGAAGACAGGTGGGGTCCCTTCCCTTCCTTGTGGGGAACCTTCCAGAAGCAATCAGACAGGGGCTTTCCCAAAAGCGGAGGCTGTCACAAAGGCACAGAGTGATGGGGACCTTCTCACGCAGGGTGGCCCAAGAAGGCTGCTCTGAGCTAAGAACTGAAAAGTGAAGAAGAAGTAGTCATGCCAAAAGAAAAGGGAAAGAGTGCCAGGCAGAGGGTTCCACATGTGCCACGGTCCTGAGACGGAATGTCCTGGCGTGTTCAGGAGAGAGATGTGAATCAAAGCAAATGAGAAGAGCACAGAGCGTGTAAGGTCTCGAGCGGAACATCACCCCAGCCCACTTGTCCCATCTGGCCTGTCACTCACCACATCCAGAGAGAAAAGGAACTGCAAGGCTGAGCTGGGGGATGCAGCGAGGACCTCTACAATGGGCCGCAGCTGCAGAGTGGAGTAGTTGGTGTGGAGTGTGACCACGGGTGTGGCACCCAGCTGCACCTTGAGCACCACGGGCATAGGTTCAGGGAACTGGTGGGCAACCTGGGACATGGGAGAAGGAGAGGGAGAGGATTGTACACGCTCCTGACTGGCAGTCTTCCGTGTTGGATGTTGATAAACCATCACCCTCTATTCCTGACTGAGTTCACAAGTGGGTCCAGTCCAGGCTTCTGGACCAGACTTGAGCTCCTCGGAGGGGATTCTTGTGTTGGTGTTTTGCTTTGATTTTAAGGCAAAATTTTGCTATACACCCCGGCTGGCTTTGAGCTGGTGATCATCCTGCCTCCCAAGTGCTAGGATCACAGGTGTGTGTCACTCACTCTGAGCTAGATTTTACAGGCAGGCAGGGAATAGAAAAGAGAGTGAAATGGACCATCAGACTCATAACAGGCAGAGAGAGAGAGAAGAAAATGCAGCTGCCTGGGATGGGCAGTCCCTAAGATCAGGAGAGAGGGCTAAAGACAGGTGCTGACCACCCCCCCCACACTTGGGGTAGAGGGAGACCATAAAGGTCCCACCCAATCCCTGAGCCTCTGGCTTGCTATGAGCAGAAATGTCACTCACCTCAGGGATGAGCTGGCCCAGCATGGAGGTGTTCAAAGGGTTGTTCTTTGAATTCTGAAATCAGTCCCCATCAGGACAGAGTTTAAGGCAGTTTCACAGTCAAGGCCACCACTTGGCCTCACGGGTAGAGTTTCTCATCCATGGGTTCCTTCTGAGGGCCATCCTGTAGCCCCAACTCTAGCTGCCCACTGCCCATGACTCTACATCTACAGGATATCACCAGAATGGGCCACAGGGCACCCAGCCACAGGACCTGGGTGACAGATCCAGCCCTCACCAGCTGCCCTGTGATCTCCAGGTTGAGGGATCCAGCCTTTTGCAGCATCAGGAGGGCACAGTCGAACAGGTGCTGGGAGAGCCCCACTGTTGCCATGGCACCTTCAGCACCCAAACGCCGTGGCAACACAAAGGGGTGAGCACCATGCAGAGGCAGGAGGATGGGCTTGCCGAGCAGGAAGAGAATGGCCTGGATAAAGGCAGGGGCACACATGCAGGGTAACAAGAACGGTAGGCCTGTAACAGACCCAGGACCCCCAGGGACTAACCTAGCCATGAAGACGTGGCCCGCACTCCCACCTGGAGTACCAGCCACCTTCTTCTCTTTACCCTCTACCCTCTTAGGCCACTTCCAGGATGCCAGCCCCAGACTGACTGGGAGGTACTCACTCTGACATCCATAGACATGTAGTTACTGGTGATAGTGGGCGTGCTGGTCACCGAGTAGCGGATCTGGGACTCAGGGCCCACAGGACTGAGTCCTTCATGAAAACAGAAAAACGTTGAGCACCAGGCCCTCACTGAGCCAGCAAACGGTTACCAAGGACCTTTCTGAACCACAGCCAGGCCACAAACTCATCAGCCGGGCTAGGCCTCCTTTGAAGGCGTGCACCCAGCTTGCTGACTGACTGAGGTGCAAGGCTAGCAGGCATGTTTGCTAACATTCCCAATCAGCTAAGGACTATTGAGCTCAGATTACAGAAGGAGAAGGCTCAGCCCAGGCCCAGTCCATCTAATGGAGGCATGAAGAGTACACGGGAAGAAGAGAGTTCCCACTGGTCAGCCAGACCAGTCACTTCCTCTGTCTCTTCTCATCACCACAGAGTCCACTCAAGTTTCTCTGCACACAGTGTGGTCAGTTCATTCTTGCCCAAGGAGGGATGCACAGCTTTGGCCCCTCCACCTGACCACACATCTCCCTCAGGAGTTCAAACACCAGAGCAAGGACACCCAGATCTAACTTCATCCGAAGCCTCAAGCAGCTCTCAGGAAGCACAGCACAGAGGCCTGGATGTGAGTGGACTCCCAGGTCAGAATATTCTGCCTATGAAGATTGCACAGGTGAAGGTCAACACATCCTCAGAGATGTCAGCAGTGCGGCAGGCCAGAATTCAGGGCTTAGGAGGGCCTAACTCAGCCCTCAGTTCTACCGTCAAAGCCCTAGATAGCCCAGGGTCTTTTAATTGTTTTATTTTTTTTTATATGTATGGGTGTTTTGCCTGCTTATATATCTGTGTGCCACATGTTTGCCTGGTACCTGTAGAGGCCAGAAGAGGGTGTCGTGTTGAATTCCCTGGAACTGGAGCTACAGACAATGGTGAACTTCCATGTGGGTGCTGGGCACTGAACCCATGTCCTCTAGAAGGGCAGTTAGTGCTCTTAACTGCTAAGCATCCCTCTGGTCCCAGTAGCCCAGTGATGGGTGATGTAGGTATATGTGGGCATACATGTATATTTTAAATACATGTATATATTTATCTACCCATTCATTTTAAAATATCAATTATGGGTCCATCTTATGTGCTTTGTATAATTTTGTTATATTTAAGCATGTAAATATTATTTAATATTGTGTATGAAAATAGATTATGTATTAAAGTATATATTGTATATATGTATTAAAGTATATATTGGTAAGTATATATCTCCTTTCAGCTTTCTGTTTTTCTGTTGGCTCAGCTGGATTTAATTTCATTTTCTCTAATACTTTTAGGATTTTTTTTTTTTTTTTTTGCAAAAGCAACTCAGTATGACTCCTTTCCTGGTCTATCAGTGGGTCACATGGTTTGGAGGCAGGAGGAAGGGGCAGGAGGAAGGATGTGGAGATTGGTAGACTGCCCCTTCTCCTGAGTCACCTATCACTGCATTTGTCAACACTCTGGACACTATGAAGGTGAAATTGCTGCATGTTTAAAATGAATAAAACATTAAGGTCATGGTGTATATTTTAAAAATATAACCAGGTGGTGGTGGCACATGCCTTTAACCCTAGCACTCCAGAGGCAGAGAAAGGTGGAGGATTTCTGTGAGTTCAAGGTCAGCCTGGCCTACAAAGTGAGTTCTAGGACAGCCAGGGCTACACGGAGAAACCCTGTATTAAAAAAAAAAAAAAGCCAAGAGAAAACAAAAAAAGGAAAGAAGGAGGGAAGAGGGAAGGAGAGAGAGAGGAAGGAAGGAAGGAAGGAAGGAAGGAAGGAAGGAAGGAAGGAAGGAAGGAAAGAAGGAAGGAAAGAAGGAAGGAAAGAAGGAAGGAAAGAAAGAAGAAAAAAGGAAAGGAAAGAAATATAAGAGAGGTGGAAGATAGAGCCCAGGATCCCAGCTGAACTCCTTTTTCAATGTTTTCTTACACCATAGTAAAAGACACTTTTGTTACACAGCCTTCCAGAGACATGTGGCTAACCGACACACCCCTTTGATCTGTGCTTTTTAATGGACTCTAGATATTTGAGATGATGGAAATGTTAATGTACTTGATTTAACTCTTCCACTCTATATCCATTATATTAGGATTATATATATACATTATATATAGGGCATTACTTTATACACTGTAAGTACATACAGTCCTACATCACAAATTTACAATACAAATCTTTTGTCAATAGAGTAAAGAAATCCCAGTTGTGCAAGCCTCACATAATCGTACTCCAGGGCTGGTGCCATGGAATCCCTTTATTAGATTTTTTTTATTATTATTCCTCAAGACAAAGACAAGAGCTGATCTTTGGGATAAACACAAACCTAGGCCATGCTGAAGGTAAGCTTCCTGAGGAAGGAGAAATATACACTTGCTTATTAAGCCTGCCGGGACCCAGGCCTTTAACCCATGCTGTTTCATAAAACCAACAAATTCAAGAAGTGGGAATTTTCATCCCTAATTTCTGGATAGAATGGTGTGGATGAGTGACTTCCCTAAGGTCACACAGCATGGGAACAATGTGACTATAATTCCAATGTGTGCCCTTTCATTCCAGTCCAGTGGCCTCAGCTGCTTGCCACCTCCTAGTTAAGGTAATATGGAGGTTGATTGGGGTAGGGAACCAAGAAATCAAGAAGACAAGATAACTTGGAACTGGCCAGAGTGGTGGGTGGATGCGTGTGGAGGGAAAAGCAGCACGGACCTGTCCCTACATAGCTCCAGCCCTCTGCTTTCCCATGGTAACCTGGGGCTGATGGCAACAGAGCCTGCCTACTGAAGAACCCACCGTGGGTAAAGTCAGGCTCTGCCCTGTGTCCCTGGGACAAGCCCAGGCTCTGGGTCCTCTGTTCTCCCCCACCACCCCTCACACTGTCCCAGCTTGTATATACTCATTAGCATCCCCGGGGCAGGTCCAGACAGACAAGGCCAGTCACAGCACCCTGAAAAAGACACCAGTGACAAGACAAAGCTGGTGGGCCCCAAGCAGGTGCAGCTTCAAAATTGCTCCTGAGGAATCTGAAAAGTCCTTGGTAAGTCTCAGACCGAATGGGTTCCATCCATGACGGGAGAGGCTGTGTGGGATCTGAGGCAAATAAGATGCCCTCGAGGTATGATGTAATTTCTTCTGAACTAGTCCTGAGGTACTGATGCCTATGACTAAGAAGATACAACAGGCCTGCTCTCCAGCCTTCAGATTCTACCACAGCTAGTCTAGGAAGACACATGGGTACCTTCCAGTGTTCTCAGACAATAGTGCAGATCAGTGTGGAGACAGTGGAGAATATTGAAATATGACCCATGACAATTGTGGTTTGTGGGTGAGCACTCAACTCCTGTATGCTAAGGCATTTCCACCCAGTCTCAAAAGGTACCGCAGTGAAGTGAGAGACTGGGCCCCAGTTCTTCTTCTTCTTCTTCTTCTTCTTCTTCTTCTTCTTCTTCTTCTTCTTCTTCTTCTTCTTCTTTTCTTCCTCTTCTTCCTCCTCCTCTTCTTCCTCTTCTTCTCTTTCCTTTTTTTCTTTTCCTCCTCCTTCTCTTCCTCTTTCTCCCTCCCTTACTCCTTCCCTGTTCCTTCTTCATTTCTGTCATTGTCAAGACTCAGAAACCAGAACTAATGATCATGTGGTTCCCAGGGGGATGGACATACATGTGTCCTTTTGAGAGGGTTGCAGAGCCAGTGTCCCCATATCCAGGTAAGGAGCATACATCTTCATACCCACGGCCCACATGATAGCCAAAGCAAGCCTTAGGCCCAGAACCTCCAGTGATAGACACACCCCTCACCACAGTGCCCGACCACCCTGTAATGGTACAGAAGGGTTCCCTGACTCTGAGGATCTGTTTCCAAAACCTCCGAGACTCTGACAGTGAGAATCTAGATCCTAAGAGCCAATGCAGCTTAGTTTCTCCAACAGTAACATTCGTGGCTTAAACATTCAGCTATATTTTGATTTTTGGCAATTTGACCTAAAATAGGTAGATTCTAGGATCAAAGAATTCATTCTGGAATCTAGAGGATGCCAGGTTCTGTGTACAGCCATGTGCTTTGGGGAGTCCTAGGTAACCTTCCCAAAGGCCTCCTTTTTCTCAGATTAATTGAAAAGAGAACACTATTTATAATCAGAAGCCAGCAATGAAGACAATACCACCAGGTCCAAGGGAGACATCTTTACAGGTTCTTAAGACCCACAGGCCCCACCCTCCCATCCACTGGGCTCCAGGTCTTACCGATTAAAGTACCCAAATGGACATTGAGGTCCTGAACCAGGCCAGAGACTTGCAAGCACAGCTGTAGCAAAAGAGAGGCAGCTGTTGTGAGGGCGATTTGGAGCTGTGGGTGAGGAACAGTCAGGCTGCAGGCCCTTGCCCCAGCCCCCAAAAGCCTCCCAGGCACACAGCAAGCCTGGAGTCCTTTCCTTTTCCTCCTTGAAATGGCTGGCGTCCACCCCTCTTAGGGTGCTGAGGAGGCAAGAGAAGCTGCCAAAGGATGGAGAGGAGGACACGGGCACTTGGCAAGGAGGGGACTGCAAGGCCAGGGTGCTCCTAGCCTGTGAATATTGCCATCACCCCTGGGGTGGAGATAACACACACTAGGGAGACATTAATTTTTGCTGGCTCTGCAGTCCACAGTTCTGAATTCCTTCCCTACCTTAGTACCCTTAGTGCCATTGCACAGCCTGGGGGAGGGGGCATCAGGCTTGTCTTTGTTCATTCCAAATTTATCTCCCCCAAAACATTTCCCCTACCCCCACCTTCTGACATGGGATCAGGACTACTCTGGAAAGATTTGTCACTGTCTCCCAAGCTCCCTAAAGTCCACCCATGCCTGAGTACCCCCACTCCTCCTCCTCAGCACTGAACATGGGCCTCTTTCTTGTTCTCACGAAGAAATTGGAAGTACCCCATGAAGGGCCTTCTATTTAAAATAATATCACGGACTGAAGTAAAGTCTTAGTGAAAGATTATGAGATATATATATATATATATATATATATATATATATATATATATATGTATATATCACCATTATATTACATGGACACACATGCACACAAAACACATATACAGTACACTTACATGCACTGAAGCCCACATAGGCACATCAAGATACAATGTCCCTCTCCCAAGGCTTGTAGCCCCACTGCTCATACCTCAGGCATTCTAAGCTACGTCATCTGCCGGAAGCCCCTTACCATATTGCTCAGGTCAGCTTGAATGTGCTCCTGCACCAGGTCCAGCAGCTCCTGGGAGGTACTGAGGAAGTGGTACAGAAAGTGTCCCTGAGTTCCCTGGGCATGGTTCTTAGCAGAACCACACAGACAGCTGGGACAGAAGTCTCTATCCCCAGCCAGCAACCCAGAGATCCCATCTGAGACCTCGCCACGTTCCTGACAGTGTTAGAACAGTGGTCTGCACCCCCACAGAGGAAGAGCTTGAGACTCAGAGAAAGGACCCTTCCTCTCAAGGTTTGGAAGTGGCCTAGATGGTGGTAGTGGGGGCCCGGCTCAGGAGAGACAGATATAAACACTGGACCTTGGAAAAGCCCCACGTGGCCTGTTCTCAGCCAGCTAGCTCCAGAGCTACTAGGGCGAGAAGGCATGGTGAGTGGAGCTGGGGTCCCAGATCCCCTTGTAATTTAGCTCCAGTGCCCTGTGATGCCCTGTGATGTCTGCCTAGCACTGGACTTCAGGCTCCCCTCTGAACGAGGGTGTAAATCGGCATTTCTCAACGGCAGCCCAGAGGATCTTCTGTTTGATCTCAACCACAGCCTGCTGCACTCTGGGGGGAGAAGCTATATCTCTGTGTTTATAGCTCCCCTCTGCAGCCAGGAGAGGCCAGCATGGCTGGATTCCTGCACGCTCACTGCTCTCCGGGGAAAAGGTCAAGCTTTGGGGGACACTTCTTTTAGGACTTCCCGGTGCTCAGTCACCTCAGAGTGGACGAAAACACGGAAAGAGCAGGCATAGTAAGGGCTCCCAGGCAATAGGATGGTGAAGTCTGCCTTGAGTCTCCTGTACTCTGGGCCTCCAATTTCTTCCTGTGGCACAGGGACCCTGGCAAGCCCCAATCAGTCACTGTGAAGCTCATGGAGAAGACTCCTGTGAAGAGCCAAGAGTGGCATCCACAGAGCAGGCGCAAGGGGCAGCTGCAATTAGCCTTACATGCTGACCTGAACAGCCACCTGCTATAGAGCTTGACTGGTCCTACCTCACCTCCCATCCCTGGACTGTCCGCCTCTGCAGGGCGGGATGGCCTGTAAGGGCCTGAGCATCCAGACTGATTGGCCTCATCGTTACTAGTAAGTGTGCCCTGGTAGCTGACAAAGAGAAGTGCTCAAGACGCAGGCTGCGTGGCATCAGCCAGGTCCCTAGTCCTCTCTGGGCCTCTCTGTGCTAAGTCATAGGACAGGTGTGATTATGGAGCCTCCTTGATCCTTTGTGGCCACTGGATGCAGTCTTGAGTGAGAAACTTGAGTAGTGGTCCCATAGCTTTGGTGTCGGGAACCCCTGAGACCCAGTGCCCTCAGGAACCCACCTGTTGCTTCCATCCAGTGTGCTGGCTGGGCTGAAGAGTGAAGAGCAGGTGGAGATGCTGAGCACAAGGGTCCCAATGGAATCCCGGGCCACGTGCACATCAGCCAGCAAGGCCACAGGCAGCACCAGCTCCATGGGCTCTGGGACTCTGCAGGAGGTCAGACCTTAACCCATCCTGGTGTATGAAGACTGCACATACCCCCAGGCCTGAGCCAAACTCCACAGTACAGCAGTTGAGTATGACTTGGGCTTTCTGGGGCTCCTGTGACAGGGCTCCGGGCCACACACTGACTAAAGTGAGTCTCAGCTCTCCCTTCTGTGAAACTGACATGAGAATGGGTGTGTCTCCAAGACCTCACCCTGTGAGAACATCAGCTCTATGTCCAGTCACAGAAAGCACCCATAAAGCACTATCTCAGAACTCACCATCAGCACTAAGGAGCACTCACCATCAGCACTAAGGAGCACTCACCATCAGCGCTAAGGAGCACTTACCATCTCAGCACTAAGGAGCACTCACCATCAGCACTAAGGAGCACTCACCATCAGCACTAAGGAGCACTCCCCATCTCAGCACTAAGGAGTACCCATAACATCACAGTGCTAGGGCAAAGCAATAAAGATAAAGGATTCCTTGAAATGTCAGCATACAACTTGAGCGTTAAATGCAGTTACACAAGAAGCTGCCTGGCACAGAGAAATAATGCTGATAACACAATTTATTAAGAATCTACTCTGTGCTTTGTACTGTAGAAGAGGCAAGATGCCATAATCAAAACACCAAATCCATTCAATTCAACCTCACAGATCCCTGCAAGGTTCATCTCACCTCAGATAAAGAAAGTGAGGGTTGGAGAGATTGAAGCAGCTTCACTGGCTGCACAGTTATTGGGGCTGGACTAAGTTCTCCAAGGTTCTCCCCTGTCTCAGTCCCCCAGAGATATCGTTAGTCCCCTCCCCTCACTCTTCCCTGGAGACCCTGAAACTCCTGCCCTCCAACAAGGACTCTCACTCACCGAAAGACTTTGATCGTGAAATTGGCTGCTGCTGATAAGCGTATCCCAAAACCAGCAATGAATTTCAAGTGGAGGCGGGGCAGGTGGACATCCAGAATCTGGACCCTGTAGGGTTGGAATCCAAGGGACAAGGGAACTCCCATTAAACACAGAATCAGCTCCAGGGAGGCTTCCCTGAGCCACCCCCACATGCTGATGTTATAAAGAAGGGCTTTCTGGTGGGTGAGGTGGTAAGCACTCCAACATGCCCAGCTAGTACGAAGGCAAGCAGAGGGGCCTGGCTTCAGCAAGATAATCCTGTGGGGTTCTAACTGCTTCTGACCATTTCCCAGGAAGACAAAGAAGAGACACTGAGATCCCCCACAATATTCTAGCATCACCTTTGGCCCCCAGCAACAGGAAACACCTAGCGAGTACTCCGTGACTTCCTTTTTGCCTAAGTGAAGTCATTTTCTCCCTGGCGGGGTAAGCTTGGGATGATTCAGGCATCAGTAAATGACCCCACTTTCAAATGCCTCATTTTAACCTGGGGTGACGTGGACCCACAACTGTTCTCACTCTACGAGCCTGTCTTAAGCCTACAGTATTCAGCTGCAGCCATCCTGGATACTCTCCTGCTGAAAGCAAGGGTCTTCTGGTCCAGATGGTTCCGTACCTACCCAGTGCATTGTTAAGGTCATAGCCATTAACATATAAACAGCACTCACTCCAGCCCTGCCTCAGAGGTCTCAAACTGTTGGCCCCAAGCTGCCTGTCCATCGACCTGTACACTGTTCTGGGGTCTAAGTTTTTGTATTAGCAGTATTTCAAGGCCCTGATCAGCTGAGACAGGAAGATTTCCAACCTTAGCTACATAGCAAGGCCCCGTCTCAAACAAAACAGGAACAAAAAAAGAAAATTATAGCTGATAGATAGGTGAGTACGTAGGTAAGCACATAAAAAGCAGCCGATTTCTCAAGTGTCCAAAACTCTGACAGTAGCCAGTTTGTATTCCTGTAGGGATTGGTACAATGGCCACTGTGTTTGTTTAGGTGTCGCCATCCCTTTGGGTCTTTATGCATTAATGGGCAAGCACATAGTTAAGATTGTCCTTGTGTCTAAATTTGGTGTCCAACATTTGGAGGAAGAAGCTGATAGCCTTACCAGATATGTGGACCCAGGGCCAGTCTGAGCCCCTTAGTGCCGGTAACCAAGTGACTCAATCAGCCAAGACTTCTTATAACCTCACCCGCTGGTGGGAGCCTCTAACCTGGTTGGGTTTACTCACCTATGGATCCGTATGCCCATCTGAGAGTCCAGCAGATGGGAGCACTTCGTTAGGTAGAGTATCTACCTGACAGTTGGAGCACTCCCTCCTAAGGAGCCAAAGCACCACTCCCTTGGCCATCGGAACATTCCAGCTAGCAGCAGCAGGACTACAGCACTCTCTCTGGAGGATGGGAACACTCACCTGGTAGACTGAAGCACTGCATCACTCCGATCCAGGAAGTCAGAGACAGTGACCTGCAGGGCCCGCTGGAGAGGGACTGTCCCGATGTCCGACACTGTGGGTCCAGGGCATGGTGAGGTCAAGTGCCTGGGTCCACCAAGCATGATGACCACACCACCTATCACCTGTCCTGCCCTTCGGGTGAAGGTGCTCAGATACCAGGTGGCGCATAGGCAGAATGGCTGCTCCATGCAAGCCCATGAGGTGTGCCCTATTATCATGCCCTCTCCCATTCCTCCAAGACCATAAAATACTTAGCCCTCTCACAAATCTCCATCTGAGCCCCAATTGTCCCTAGAGCTTCCCCAAGTCACCAAACTGAAGGAGCCACCCACCAATCCTGAGGAAGCATCCCCTGGGAGGAGACAGGAGGGACAGCTTCATCCTGATCACATGTGCCCCAGGTGCTGGACCCAAATCCCAGCTCTGCTGTTCACAGCCTGCATGGCTGCTGCATACCTTGCTTTCTCCATCTATGTGCACTAATTGTAACGCCCATCTCTCAGGACCATGGTAAACAATCAGTGCACAGGCACACTCTTCATGCCGAGCCTGTGTACCTTTTCACTAACACACTAACGGTAGCTGTCGCCACAGAGTCCTCCGTGTGTGCCACGTGCTGTTTTGAGCATTTTCTTCTATTCTTATGCCTAGTTTACAGAGGGGTGAAGACACCTGACTGAGAGAAAGAAAGGCAGACCCGGATAAAGCAGCATAGCTCTGAACCTGCTGGCTTCCCCCTCACCTGTACTATCAGGCCCCAGCTAAGTAGACAGTGGAATCTAAAAGAGAGACAATGGTTCTAGAAGGAAGCCTGAATTTAAGCCAAGAGGCTAGAACTTGGCTCAGACTCACTAGCATGGTGAATGTCTTTGACCCTATTTGAGCCTCAGTTTCCCCGAGCAAGAAGAAAGGTCACGGACTCTGTGTTCCTGGTGCCCACCCAAGTCTGGCCATGTGTGGCTGAACTGAGACTCCATCCACAGTGCTCCCCGACACAGGGCCTGCACTCTGGGGAGGGAGGACACCAGAAGTCACTCATCCAGACTTGGAGGCACTGTGGGCTGCACAGGCCTCCTGCCAGGTTTCCACCCACAGAGAATAAACACAGGCAGATGAGCCCGGGAGGACTGGGGACAAAGGAGCCCAGCACAGAACAAGCAGAGGGCAGGGCAGACACCTCAGGAGGCCACCCTCAGGTCTCTGTCCCAGGCATCCATTCCTGCTGTGTGTGAATTGTCCTCCTACACGGATCACTGACCACTTTCCTTGTCTGCCCATCTGCCCGGAAGCAAGGTCCTAGAGAGCTGTGTGCCCTGGCGGAAGCTATTGACTGACAGCTTCGCGTTCTGGCCATTAAGGTCCCTTCTCTGGTCTGGATGGAGTCCCTCCACAGGTTAATCCAGTTGGATTTGACCTTTGGGAAAGCATCTCTAGACCCCATTTTGGTGGAACAGTTTCCTGAGAGGCAGCTGAGGGGAAATGAAGGTCTCCATGCTGGGATCTCGGGTTTTTGTGACCTCGTTCTTCCCTGTGGGGCCTCAATTTCCTCATTGGGCCTTTCCCATGGGAAAGAGCAGGACTCAAAAGCACCTAGCAACAAAGCCACAGGGAGAGACCTGTGCCCCCCCTTACCTCTCACCTCCCCCGCAACCCTCACCACTACCTCCCCAGCAGCAAGAGCAACTGGCGCTCTGCTGCTGAGCCCTGCAGAGATACAACTCCAGGATGCTTCTTGCCTTGCTGCGCTTGATGCCCCTCTCCTTGGTCCCTGTGTGAGCACAGACACTACACATGTACATGTATGCACTTAGGGTGCAAGGCACACCTGTGCCCACACATTCAGACACATGCCTCAGACACACACCCTCCCCAGTGCTCAGATCACATCTCCCTGGCACTCTAAACTCACAGGAACTCTCAGGTACAAAGTCAATCACTCAAGTTAGTTAGCCCAGGTCCAGGTAGCTCATGCCTGTAATCCCAGTAATTGGGGAGGCTAGGGCAGGAAGATCGAGAGTTTAAGACTAGCCTGGGCTACCTAAGGAGACTCTGCCTCACACACACATCAAAAAAAAAAAAAAAAAAAAGTTTAATGATTAAAAATAAGTCTTTTTGTTTGGGAGGCGTTTGTTTATGTGTTAGGGGACATGTTTTTGTTTTTAAGAATATGCCTACCTACACAAGGCACAAGGGCACAGCTGTGTGTGTGTGTGTATGTGTGTGTGTGTGCTTGTGCATGGTCACACTACTTGCTCACCCAGACTCCCTAATTAGCCACTGAGCAGCAGGACACAGTGACACATACAAACCCAGGTCCTCTGCCAGTACACACCTCAATCCTAGCATCACAGGTTCTAGGCCAGATGGGATGCAGTTCTAGGCTGGGATTCTGCTCTATGGTGGAGCAGTTGCCCAGCGTGCATTGGGTTCTCGGTCCCATCCCAAGCACCACAGAAATAAGCAACATACAGGTCCTCTGAGACACCTGTGTCCATTCAGATCTGGTTCTCACCTATACACTGGGAGGCAAGTTAGCAGGTCTCTTACCATAATCCAGCATTGCCTTGTTGAGTCGGACCACAGTGACAGGCAAGGAGACACTGACCACAGCCAGCAACAGCACCAGCAGTGGTCCCAGACTGCACACCCCAGCCATAATTCTTCTAGTCACTACACCAGGATCTGTGGGCCAGGGTAGGAACAAGCATCAGGGAGCTTGAGCAGATATCCATCCACCCTTGGGCACTCATGTCTCATCCCAGCATGTATCCAGGCTGAGTGGTGGCCAGAGCCCTGCCCTGCTCTAAACCTCAATATATCCATTTTTACATTTCTATGTTAGGAATTACCTACTTTGTAAGACACCACAAGAGTGTCTTAAAAATAGACAAGACCCTCAAGTAAACATGACCTTTCCTGAAGTGACACAGCAAACAGGATTTGGGGGAGCAGTGCAGAAGGGCAAGACCCAAGCAGTGTCAAAAGAGACTGGTGGGGTCGTGCTGTGGATACGGAAGACAGTTGCCCGTCCTGTGAAGAGCACTCGGCCCTAGCATCCCACAGTCCAGTCACTTGAAGTCAGGTACCCAGTCCATTGTGCCAGATTAGCCTGGTGTTTAGTTGTCTAGATCTTCCCAGGGATAACCCATCCCCATGATCCAACTGAGGAATATCCTAAGAGTGGCCCAGATCCCTCGAGACCACACCAGCCTAATGGTCAGGTGTGGACCCAGCTCTGAGAGAGGGGGACTTGCCCCGGCTGCAGAAATAAGAAGTCAATGCTCTAATGAGCTACCTGAAACCAAGCAAGATGGTGCTTGCCAATGTTCTTTGCAAGGCCAGGGACAGGTGGTGCCTGTTGCAAGGAGATGACTGGAGGTGCATCCCCACAGACCAGAGGGAGAAGTAGCCACCCAGACCATTCCTACCTCAGAGGTTCTCAAAGCAGACGGACACTCCGTCTTGGGATGCTTCGCCTGGAGAGCAAGTGCACAGGCTGCTTTTTGAGGCTCCCCCACTGCAGCCTGCACACCACAAGGGAGTGGCAGGTTTGTTTGTGGTTGCAAGTGTTTTCTCTGCAAACATGGCCTTGTCAAATGTCTCCGTTCCCCGTGAGATGGGTCTGCCACGTACGCAAGCATGGCTCCCAGCTGCTGGCTATCTGGACATAGAACTCTTCACACCTATGTCTGGAACTGGGCCGTTTCAGCTCAAGGATCTGTAGCTCTCTGAAGGAGGACGCCTCCCAGGAGTGTTCCCAACTATCCCAGGCAAGCCCAGTCAAGGTTCAGGAGCAAGGGTGCCCAGAGGGCAAGGGGATAGCCTTGTGTCTCCATGCTCTTCCAGAAATATGATTCTTGGAGGGAGGGCAGGAGGCTTTCTGAGCCCTGACCCCCAACAATGAGCCCTGATCTTGGTCACATGTTGGTCCTTCATGCAAAAGGGAACAACAGAAGACAGTGGGGCTGGCCCAGAGTTCCCTGTCACACCCGTCACTCTCCAAACGCACATTAGTCACAGTGGGCAGGAGAGTCCCATCGTGTGTGGGAGAAGAGAGGGCATGTATGTGAGCATGGGGTTGCATATGCACCATTACACACACACACACACAAGGTCACAGGGACTGTGTCAGAGGGAAATGGGTGTCTGAGGATGAAGAAATGTCATGGCATGGTGACATCTTGGTTAATGTTGTCACTTCCTCGACACAGGTGTGAACAGTTCTATGCACAGATATGCTGAGCTACTGGATGATGGGACTGTGGGTCTAGGATAGTGATTTGAGGTATGTTTATATACACATGTTCAATGGCCTGGCTGCAGGAACACCGTCCATCCTTCTGAGTGATTCACCGGGGCCACAGACACAGATGAGCTGGGGGGATATTATACCAGGCTTAGAGCCCAGAGCCTCCTGGGGCTGGATCCTCACTGACACCTATGGAACTAACTGCAGGCACCATCGAGTGTTCCTGGAATAGCCCTGCCTCCCAGCCAGTGCTCCCAGTCGGGTTCTCAGAGGCAGAAAGAACAAAGCATCAGAAGTAGCTAACATCCCACTCCCAGCAGCGGTTCGTCTCCCGTTGCCCAAACCGGCTCCTTTTGCTCACTCATCAGACACAGTGAAGAGATGTACTAATATTGACCAGTGCCCTTCTCCATGTTTGCTTTTGACATGAATACTTCCTCCTCTTCAGTTCTTTGAGCACAAGGGACACTTGGGTAACATCCAGGTGACATAAAGGGAAAGTCTTCACCAGCACTTTCTCCAGAACCTGTAGCCTGGATGCAGCAACCCAGGTCCTGTTCACCAAGCACTTCCTACCTGCAAGGCACTCAGCCCACAGGCCCAACCCTATGCCCTATGCTGGAACGTACTGAGTGCTAAGTTACGTTTAAAAGCCTTGTAAGAATTAGTACCAGGATTTGAGTTACCCCCTCACTGGGCATTCTCAAAGGGTTGCTATGACAAATCACCACACATATAGAAACTCAAAGATTTATCACCTTCTTTTAATATGATGTCTCATTATAGCCCAGGTTAGCCTCCAGTTTGCCAGTAGTCAAGGATAACCTTGAACGTCTGATTATCCTGTCTCTGCACCTCCCAAGTGCTGGGGTTACAGGCACACATCCTATTTTGTTGGGCACTGAGGATAGAAACCAGGGCTGCATGCGTGCCAAACAAGCAGTTTACCAACTGGGCTACATTCTCGACACCCAAATATTCAGCTCTGGAGGTCAGGAGCTCAAGCAAGTCTTCCTAGGAGACATCACTGAGGTGCTGGCAGAGCTGTTGTCCTACGCTAAGACCTCTGGAGAGGGCTGTTTCTTGCCCCGGGTTCTGAGGAGAAAACACAGCCCTGCCCAGTGCCATGTTCAGGACCCACACGCATGCCTGGGGCAGTCCACCCTGGGTGCTGAGGACAAAACAGAGGCACACCTGGTACCTTCTGGCACCAGGCAGTCAAGCCCCATTATAGTGAGCAAACATATGGTGTTGTGTAGGAGAGAGAGACAGAATGGTTCGTTACCTGTGGACAGAGGTGGAAGCAGGGAGGAGAGGACTGAGGTGGGTGCCTTGATTGCCACCCTAGAGCATGGTGATGTCTAGGCCTGGGGCTGCCGCGAGTGCCCATGTCTGGGTTCATGACCCTATTGCAATTGCGGTCTGTGTTGTTGTCCATGGCTCCTGATACCACCGAAGGATGAGAGGACAGGGCTGTACAGAGCTGGCCCTGCCCCTCATTGAATGCCACACTAGGGGAACTGGTCCTGCCCCTCACCAGCTGCAGCACTCAGGAGAGCAGGTCCTGCGCCTCACCTGGGCAGCACAGTAAAGCTGTCGCTGTAGACAGGGCAGGGGTGAGCAGGCCCCGAGGGCTGGAGAGTGAGATAGCTGGTACGGCCCTCTTGTCTGCGGTGTGGCGGTGAGGGCAAGGGAAAGATGCTGAGCCGCCGCTTCACCAGCCACAGCACTCAAGAACGCAGGTCCTGCATCTTGTCTGGGCAGCACAGTAGAGCTGACCTTGTTGATGGGGCCACAGGTGAGCCGGGACCATCAACATGAGGGCGTTAGCCCCTTTGCTCACGATATCGTTCCTCCCTCTTTGTGGCTGGACTCCTGGAGTTTGGCCCAGTGTTCAGCTGTGGATCTCTGCATCTGCTTCCAGAAGGTTCTATGATGATAATCAAGGTAGGCATCAATCTGATTACAGAAACTGCTGACTCGAGCTCGTGGAAGCTCACTGACCCTGGACTGACAGCTGGGGAACCAGCATAAGACCAAAGTAGGCCCTCGAATGTGAGTGACAGTTGTGTGGCATGGGCAGTGGGACCAATATGTAACCCTCGTGCATGAACTGGCTCTTTGGAGCCCATTCCCTATGGAGGGATACCTTGCTCAGCCTAGACACAGGGTGGGAGGGCCTTGGTCCTGCCTCAAGTGATGTGATAGACTTTGTTGACTCCCCATGGGAGGCCTCACCCTCTCTGAGGAGTGGATTGGAGTGGGGTGGGGGGAAGGAGGAGGGAGTGGGAAGATGGGAGGGAGAGGAAACTGGGATTTGGTATATAAAATAAGACTGTTTTAAATAGTAAAAAAAAAAAAAAAAAAAATTAAAAAAAGACCATGAGGGTGGGAAATCTAGCTCTGCCCTACATCTGCCATATGGTGGCATGGGCAAGGGAGAAATGCCCCCCCGGCCCTCGCCACCTGTGGCAGGTAGGAGAGCTGAGCCTGGGGTCCTAAGAGCAGGACTGTCCCTGCCCCTCACCAGCTGCAGCACTCGGGAGAGTGGCCCCTGTGCCTTGCCTAGACAACACAGTAGAGCTGGCCCTGGTGATGTAGGTGTTGGTGAGTTGGCCCTGAGGGCGTGAAACTGGTCCTGGCCCTTGTTCGCTACTACATAGGGTGAACTGGCCAGGGCAATGCCAGAGAGCTCACCCTGGTGGTGAGGACGGAAGAGAGCTGGCGGGCTGACCAACCTGAAACTACCCAGGCCTGGAACCAATACCCACCCCATCTATAATCTTCTGGAGCACACGGAGGGGGTGCATCCTGTGGACCCAAAGCTGCAGAACTCCACAACAGGGCAACAACAGGATATACAAGAGGAGTCCCAGTGAGGGCCCAGCATTGGTGGTGCAGCCAAAACCAGAGGCCATTATACCAGACCAATGACTGTTTGCCATGTACACTTGCAAGAAAAATATATGAACTAAAGGATATACTATACTGTGTGAGTCACTGGGCCACAGCACAGCTTCCACAACAAGAGTTTTCTCTTTTTTTTCTCTTAAAATTTATTTTATTTGGGGAGGGGGTTGCAAGGGCAGGGGGTGGATATGAAAGGACGGGGAGATGAATGAGATCAAGATGCATGATGTGAAAGACACAAAGAATAAATGAAAAGAACATTTAAAAAAAGCAAAGAAAATCAATTCACATGCAGTCTGAAAAGTCAGGAAGCCCAGGAAGCTTAGGGCAGCAAAAAGTCTTAGGAGCAAGGAGGGTGACTTGATAATGGGCACCTTCATTCTTACCTCTGCCCTACCTCTGCCCTGGCATGGCCCTCCCTGGCTTACAACTTCACCCTTCACACCTCCAAAATGGAAAGTCAGTCACTGTGGAAACCTCTGAGGGGAAGTTCTGGAGATGGGCTGCAGACTCGGGGCCCTCCATCCAAGCGGTCTGTGAAGTCACAGAGCTGACAGTTCCACCTGACCCAGTAAATTCCATGTTGCCTTCCAAGGGATACTCAGAGGTGGTGGTGGCAGTGGTGGCCACTTCTTCCTCACTGACTCCCTTAGATCTCCATCCTCATACTTCATCCTTAAAAAAGGAAATCAATGCCCCGGTCAAGGAACACTGGGGACCTATGTGTCCAACCTGAAGACACCAGTCACTGCACCAGGCCCAGGAGGTGAGGCCAATAGCTCCTGCCTTTTCCCAGCCCATTAGTGTTCTTGGGGATAAGCAGATCTTGTCAACTCTCCTTACAGAAGTAGCTGCTGAGGACAGAGAGGCTCAAAGTAGCTTCCCAAGGTCTCCTGGCAACGGCAGAGCGCAAAGCACTACCATTCCAACAAGTATTTGCTGAGGACCTGCTGTGAGCTAGCAGTGTTTGCAAGCTCACTGTCCTAATGCACCTCAGGCTAGTGTCGGGGACAAGGAGACAAACAGCTCTACCTCCCTTGTCAAGAGTCACCTGGTCGCAGGTGACAGGAATTCCAACTTGTAATGATGCCTACTTCCTAGAGGGCATACAAAACAACCCATGAGGGAAGGAAGACATTCTTAAAAACCACAACATTTTAACTCATCTTCCTGTATAGTTATCTCATCCCTTGAGTTTAAGTTGGCACATAGTAATTGCATGTTAATCGGGTGCCATGTGGTAATCTGGTACGTGTGGCACATGTGTGATGGTGAAGTCAGGGTAATGAGTCGGCCTTTGTATTGGGAACCTTTAAACTCCTGTCTTCTGGTTATTTTGTGATACACTGGTCACACTGCCATGGCCACACAGACCTCAGGAATGTGTGTATCTTATATTTTTGGGAGGGCCAATAATACGTCCGCACAAGTAGCCACTGTGTGAGACTACATTCTCTCTAACAAAGCGCCGGTGGTAGCTTTAAAGAGAAGAGGTTTGACTCGTGGTTTGGAAGTTCTAGTCCATAGTCAAGGGCCCAGTGGTCTTTGTGGCAAGAGAACACAACAAGAGAGCAGGAAGGACAGTCACTTCATGAGTCAAGAAGCAAAGAAAGAGAGAGGAAAAGACTGGAACCCACAATCCCTTTCCAGGCTACATGTCTTCTCGGGATAAAAACCTCCTACTAGGCCCCACCCCTTAAAGGCCCACAGCACCTCTAAATACCTACACTCTGGAAATCAATTCTTTAACCTAGCTGGAGACATTTAGTATCCAAAATACAATAGTTTGATGTGTGATTTCTTAGTAAATACACACAAATATAGAGAGTGTCCAATTAAAAAAAATGTTTAGGAATTGCTGTCTTACAAAATAAAGATGTTTCTATTTCCCTAACCAAGAGAAGCCAAGGTGGGGATAGTGTCAGAGTGAGTGATCTTGAGAGTTCTCTGATGCTCCCCAACTTCAAGCTCCCACTGTGCTGTGGCTCTCTCTCTCTCTCAGCACCTCCTGTGGCGGGTCACCAGGCTACCTCGGTCCAGTGTCATGGAGAAGCACGGCTGTCCAGGGAGGGAGGAGAGTGGGCCTGACCTCTTATGAGGTTTATTGCAGCAAAGAGAAGCTTTTATCATTCCCACAGCCTCAGAGCTACCCACCTCCCTTCCCCATGGGAAGACCATGACAGGCTTTGACCAGTTAGGACCGTCCTATGATAGCCACAGTACCCACACACCTTGTCTCAAAAGAGACCCAGATCTGAGGTCTATCAGAGCTCATCTGTCCCTGATTCATGGCTTCTCAATCTGAAACGTGTTGACACCATGGACCTTGTAGGATGTAAAATGTGGTTGTGAACCTTGTCATCCCCAGGGGCGTCCAAAGAGGCCACATCAGCAGAACGACAGAGGCAGCCTCAGCAAACATGAGTGAGCAAGAACAGAGTCCTGGGGCTTCACTGGCACCTGGCGCAAAGTTGGGGGTAGATCAACTGAGAGGCACACACCAAGCCCGGGACCCCCAGGTCTCTGCAAGCCCATGTCTTGAGGTCTATGTTCTTGTGGTCTATCTTCTCTGCAGATGACGCTTCCCTGTTGTTTTCCGGTATCAACAGCCCAGGTCCCAGCCTAACCCAGTTCATACTGGGATATATGTGTATGTATATATATGGAAGAACTAGCTTAAGTAGTAGGAGCCAGGGAGGGGGAGCAGCTTCAGACCAGCCTCTTCTAGAACTCAGGTTGCCCTGGGGTGGCAGGGTCTCCCTGGAAGGGAAAGTAAAAGGAAACCTTGCTGGCATAGGAGGAACTGTCCCCAAGTCCTTCTCTACTTTGGCTCCATTAATCCACCCACTAATCATCCAATATCCATCAATACACCCATCCATGCATCCATTATCTGTCCACCCACTCACCATTGGGCCATTCGTCACTTGCCCCTTATTTTCATTTGTTAATACAGTCATCCCTCTGTCCATTCATCAGCCCTCTGGCTCTCCATGGTCCCATTCTACTGTCTACCAATCTTCCAACCCAAGAACTCACCCTCTTTTTCCTTCTCCCTTCACTCATGCATACACCCACCTTCTCATCTATCCTGAACCCCTACTTACTAACCTAAGCTATGTCACACTCCAGAGATGAACCCTAGAAGGACACAGCCCTGGCCAGGCTCCTGGTGTCCAGGGATGGCATTAGCACACACCATCCTTTGTGCTGCCGAGTGTTAACACTGCCAGTCTCTGTTAACTACCATCTTCAAGTAAGGCTTGCCCATAGGCCTTGAACTTACAGCTTCTTACATAAGCTGAGACAGGGGATATCCTGGGCTCAACTATCAAATCAAGAGGGTCTTGCAGCTCCAAGGATAGTCAGTGAGTACTTACAATGGGACCAAGATGAGGGTACAACTCCTTGTTGCCATCCTGTCTCCTCTTCAGCCTGGCTCACCTGCCTGGCCTGCTTCCTGAGGACTCAGGCCCAGCAAGTTCTACTTAACACCTGCAGGTAAACAGGAGAGGGGGAGGATGGCGGGCGGGCAGTGACAGCGCCCTCATTAGTTTGGCTCTTCCCCTGCTGGTCAGACCAGATGAGCCATCCTCAACCTGGCTTTTCACATCCCCCATCTCAGACCTTCTGTGGCTTCCCCTTGCTCAGCTCCCCAGCATGTACCTTGCCTGACCCTTCTTTTCCTAGAATGCCCTCATTCTGCTTCGTTCCATGGAACCACAGGGCCTGCAAGGCTGGGGTCCTCACTCCCTGAATGCCTCTCTTTTGCCAGTGTTCTTCCTGGCCAGAATAACCTCACCCACACCCACTTCTCTCCCTGTGCTTACTCAGTCTATATAAACCCCCCTTCTGAGATGCCCACCTCATTCATTAATTTAAACTTTACATTTTAAATATTACCTAAAGGCTCCCCTGGGCCCAGCCTTGCACCACCTCCACCACCACCATGGGCTTCCAGCCAGGTGGGAAAATAATACCAGGCTAAGATTGCAGGGTGGCACAGAGACAGCTGACCTGAGCTCATGGGAGCTCATGGACTCGGGACTGACAGCTAGGGAACCTACAGGGAGCCAACCCAGGGCTTCTACATGTGGGTTACAGCTGTGTAACGTGGTCTGTTTGTGGGGCTCCTAGCAGTGAGATCAGGAGCTGTCCCTGATACAAGCTGGCTTTTGGGAACCTTTTCCCTGTGCTGGGATGTCTCACCCAGTCTTGATGCAGGGTGAGGAGCTTGGTCCTGCCTCAAGTCGATTTGCCATGCTTTGTTTAGCTCCCGTTAGAGGCCTTCCCCTTTCAGAATGGAAGAGGATGGATGAGGGGGTAGATGGGAGGTAGGGGAAGGGAACAGGAGAGGAGGAGGGAGGGGAAACTGATTGGTATGTAAAGCAAATGAAAAAAATTTAATTAAAAACAAGAAAAGATTGCAGGGTGAGGTGACTTTGGAGGTTCTAGAAGCGGGGGGGGGGGGCATTAGAGATGGTCCCTGAAGAACGAGTTCAATAAGGAGGGAAATAGGAAGGGACAAGGGACAGATGGAACAATGGAGCGAGGGGAAGGGGAGCCTGCCAGACTGCAGCTGACCTTGACAGTGGCCTCTCTGCTTCTCAGGTGCAAGCTTCTCTGCCAGAAACTCATGGAGAAGATTGGCCTTTTGGTCCTCTGTGCTTTTGGTGCGTCTCCAGGGCCCTGCCTAGGGGAGGCAACCTCAGACTTAGGCTCATTTTGGGAGAGGGAGAGGTGACCCTGTCTCTCATGCTGTCCGTGAGTGCTGCCCTGCAGTTTAAGAGCAATAAACAGTCGTAGAAGCAGCCAGTGCTTTGAAAACGTTTTAGAGTCAAGAACAGTGAATATGTTTTAAGTACTTTTAAATAATAGATTCAAACCAGCCTGGAGCTCATAAAATGCAGAAAAGAGCATGTTACCGTCTCTCAGTCCACATGCAGTAGAAGGAGGTGTGTCCTTTACTTACGTGGCAGACATCTCACAGAGGACTTGGCTTGAGCACGGTGTAGATATTACTCTATTCCCATCTTACAGAGGAAGACCCTAAGCTCCGGAAAGATTAAGTGACTTCTCCTGATGTTACACACCCTAACTTAGATGCCTTAATTCCAGAACCCAAGCTTTCAACCTGAGTTAAGTGGGTCATTCTTGTTCTGTGGCCCACAGGCTTCTGGATGTTTTCCATGCATTTACCATCAAAAATGGAAGTCTGGCAGGTGAGTGTGAGCCCCCCGCAGGCCCCCTGGCTGACGGACCTACCTAAGCCAGCAATATCCCTCTGTAGTTCCTCTCACCGAATCTGGATGATGCTCCGTTCTTGACTCGTCCCAGATCCAAATGGCTACCTTTGTCACCCCACCCACCGGAACCCTTCTCCTGTATGTGACTCACAGACCACACAGTCATCCCTCCACCATCATGGGGCTTTCCTGTCATTCACCCCACAGTGACCTATCTCCTTCCTCTAGACCACCCCTAAACTAAGGCATGAGGAACCACACTGTTCTTTCTGCCCTCTCTGCTTCAGTTAGTTGAGACTCAACAACAGGTTTGGTTTTCTGGAGAAGAAGGAAGAGGAACCCAGTGACAAGAGCTACTGATAAAGTCACAGAGACCCATAGAGAGCGGGTAGAGGGCGCTGGAGGATGGGTCTCTCTTCTTCCTCTCACCCTGTGTAAACTTGTATTTTTTGAGGTCTAGTTGAAAGATCACAGCCTCCAGGCACACCAAAAGCAAAGGAAGTCACCTTTTTCCTTTTCCTCCAATTTCTGTAACCATGACCACCTCTCCAACTGTACCGGCAACCCCTTATAGGAAGCAAGCAGGTCTGATTCATACAAGCAACAGCCATGTCAGTGCTAAGCACAGGGGACTGACTTTATCAGTGCTGGATGTCTGGTTACCAGGCGGGAGTGTGACTAGAGAAAGCATGGATAGACGATGGAACGGACAGACGGATGGATAATCACGGAGGGGGAAAAAGCTCTGAATTTGGATAGATGGCATTCGGGTGGATAGATGGGAGATTAAATATGAAGGTGGAGGCCTGGGCAGTGGTGGCACGTGCCTTTAATCCCAACACACAGAGAGAGGCATGCAGAGCTCTGTGAGTTCAAGGCCAGTCTGGTCTACAGCTAGCTCCAGGACAGCCAGGGATGCATAGAAAAACTCTGTCTCAAAAAAAAAAAAAAAAAAAAAAAAAAAAATATATATATATATATATATATATATATATATAACATTAAATACGAAAGTAGATGAATGCATGGATTAATGGCCATGAGAGAGCAGAGATGAAGCTCTTATCGGGCCCAGATTAGGTCGCCTGACAGAGATCCCTGCTTTCCTCAACACTGCACCAGGATGACAGCATAAACAGCCCACTGCAGAGCCTGAGGTAAGCAAACTACTTACTAGTCCTAGAGCTGGAATCTGGGGCATATCCTTAGCCAAAAATATGGGCCCGCACTCAGACCACCCTAGACATGAATCCTAGCTCCTGTAAATTCTATGTGACTGAACTAATGCGAGTCATCTCTTTTTTCTGAACTTTTGACTCTTCATTTGTGAGATGAGACATAGCTTTCATGTTGTTCCGGGTAAACAGGCATCAAAAAAAAAAAAAAAAAAAAGGCATCAAACATCCTGAATAGTTATTGACTCGTAATTGGTGCTCAGCAAATGATAGCTGAGACGAAATAACAAGTCACTGCCTAGTGACAGCATTACACAGACAAACAATACTCATGAACATTTTGGGAATGTTGAGCTGGACTTACGGATTGTTCCAAGCAAAAGGAAGAGAAGGAGTAAAGCTTTAAGACTAAGAACCTGAGAGTGGGGGGGGGGCGGACCCAGGAGAGTAGAAGGTTTAAAAGGTCATTAAGACTCACTCACAGAAAGATAGCAAGAGCAGCATCCAAATCATAAAGCAGTCAATTCTTGTTTTATCTCCTTGTTGATAAGGATGTACCAGGAGAAGGTACGACATCACACTGGAGAGATCCAGGACCTACGAGGTAGCATGAACCAGCTCATTGCCAAACTCCAGGAGATGGAAGCCATGTCTGATGAGGTGAGATGCTGCCATTGGACCCTACACCACACAATGTCTTCTTGATGCCCTGTTTTTTATATGCCAAGCTATCTTCTTCCTTCGTCTCATCCCTCATTTTGGTAGAGCATATATTCCCCCAACCCTCGCCAATAACTTCATGAAAAAGAGTGAAAGAAGAGTGTTATATTTTTCCTAGTTTTTTCTTTTAGAATGTGCACATTTTAAAATATCCTCATCCTATACTTAACGCCTAACTGATAGTTTTGCTAGGTATAGAAATTTAGAAAGTTTCTCCTGAAAATTCTGAAGGAAGCCCATCATATTCTAGTTTTACCATTGCTACTGGAAATTGTACCATTCTGAACTTTCACCCATTGGGTCTAATATGGTGTTTGTTTTGGCTTTATTTTCATTCCCAGAAACTATAATGTTCCTTTTGTGTCCAGTATAACCTGTCTGGGGGTTTGATATTATTGAATATATACATTGATGTTCTTCAAAACTTCTTAAAAGTCTTTGATTTTAATCTCTGAAAATATTCCTTCTTATCCATAAACTCTTTGTTCTCTTGTATTCTGATTATATCTATGCTAGACCTATGGAGTGGGTTCCAAGTTTTTCCCACCTGATTTATTTCTTGTTCTTCATTCATTTTCTCTATGCCCTAAGTTTTGACAGTTTTGTCTCAGCTTTCTTCAGACTCACTTGCAATCCTGTATTCTGTGTATAAACTCAACCATTCGTTTCATATATTGCATTATTTCATTTTAGAATTCATATTCAGCCAGGTGGTGGTGGCACACGCCTTTAATCCCAGCACTCGGGAGGCGTATCTCTGTGAGTTCGAGGCCAGCCTGGTCTACAAAGGGAGTTTCAGACAGGCTCCAAAGCTACAGAGAAACCCTGTCTCGAAAAACAAACAAAAAAAAAGAATTCATATTTAATATGTTTTCATTTCATAGAGTTAATTCTACCATCAATTCACCATTTGTCTGTGTTTTCTTTTTTCCTTTAAGATATTAGTCATGGTTATTTTTAAATCTTTGTCAGCTAACTCCAATATTCTATTTCTGTTTTATTTTTCTCACTTTGCATCACCTTTTGATCTTACCTATTAATGTCTACTTATTTGGGGTGTTTTCTGGACATGATATAAAAGAACTTACATAATTGCAAATATCACTGTGGAAATATTCTTTGCTTCATAGGAAAAATGAAGTAAACATGTCACTTCTTTCTTGGTGAGTATTAAGCTGGTTTAGATAGACAGACACAGATTGAAATTTTTATAAGATTTATTAGAGGTTTTTGGCTGATTTGGATTCCTGCCCTGTCATCTTTCAAAACTTTGTCAAGTGTCTTAATGGGAACGCCTAAACATATGTCTGAGGGCTCTTAAGCTTTCTGGTTTGTCTTCTAGCCCCACATGAATATAAAATCCCTGACCCCAGTGGCACCTTCCTTACCAGAGGCAGATTCCATCCTCCTGGCATCTCTGTCTTCTGTGGCTCTTCACTGCTGCCCAAGCTTCAATCTTACAGCTTCACCCATCAGCCTGGAGATTCTGATCTCATATTTACCTAGCCTCCAGGTCCTCCTTTAAAATCAGGGTGGAAACTTCTGTGATTCTGTAATTCTTGTATTCTTTACAAAATAACCATCATATGGGTGGTGCCAAGGTCTGCTACAAGCTCAAGGAGAAGCCAGGTCTCCCTAGACCAGGGCTATTGTGGTCTCTGAATGCCTAAGTGACTGAACACGGTGGGACCAATCCTGGATAAACACTGTCTTACACAGTCCTTTGTGAGCAGGGTACCCCAGAGACACTTTCTTCTCAAGGATCAATCTTAAAAATGAATTTGTTCTTTCATATCCTTGTACCTGCTGTGGTGGGGGTCTGGACAGGTCTTGAGATCCCCTTAAGACCTCACTGCTCTTGTCCTGATGAAAAGCACTTGGTTTCTTTTTAAGAATCAGAACCCCCCTTCCTCACTACTTTAAGTGTGCCCTTTTCCTGGCCAAATCAAGTACTTCTGCTCTGTTCTTTGTTACCAATTCTTGCTGTAACCCTAGCTGAAAAGCAGCCAGAAATAGCTATGTCTTAGAACTCCCCGCCCCCCGAATAGATTGGCTAACCCATCACATTTAAACTCAGCCTTCCATAAAGAGGAAGAAGTTCCATACAGTGGAACATGGAAAAGGTAATAGATACATTCATTACCAGAACATAACAAGAAACCCCCTGGTCCAAATCCTGGTAGAGTCCTCAGTCTCGTCTGAAACCTCATTAACATGGCCCAGATGCTTGTCTTCAATATGATTAAGCTCTGTAAGCCTTAGAACATTCTAGGACTTCTCTAGCCCATTTTGACAAACTCTTCCAAATTCCTCCCTCAAGTCAATTTCTAAGGCTTAAGAACCACATGGTCAGGTTTAGCCACAGCAACAACCTCATTCTTCTGGTACCAATTTTATGTGTTTATTTTATTGTCATTATGTCTAAATATATAGTGTAACAACTTAAAAGGAGGGATCATTATTTTTGGCTCAGGGTTTTAGAGAACTCAGTCAATTCTTGCTTGGCACAGTGTACTAGACAGAACATTATGGTAGTTGGAGTGTGTGACAGAGGCTGTTTAATTTACCTCGTGGGCAACAGGAAACAGAGCAGAGCTGCAACAGGAAGGGGACAGAGCAAAATAGAGTCCCCAGGGACACAGCTCAGTGACTTATTTATTCCAGTTAGACTCAACTCCTAAAGTTTCTAGAACCTCCAAAAACAGTGTCACCGCTTATGAACCTCGTGTGGAGAACACATAGTCAAATCATAAACACCATTCATTAATCAAAGCACCCACAAATGACCTGTCACATGACCTGGCTTCCTCACAACGTGACTTTGAGACCCCAGAGGTACAAGCAACATTATTGTAAGCCCTTTGGACCCAGTCACAAAGCATCTTTTCTGCCCTAGTTCACACTGATGGGCAGCGGACCCTGGACAACTCCCCACAACACATACCTCTTTGAGAAGATAGCAGTGTCAGATTGAAAAATTAGAGCATGGAACAGGAAACCTTGTTGCAGCCATTGTTGGACAACAGAACTGGCCTCCACTGGAGGTGTCTAAGCAGAATAGCTGACTGTAACTGGGCATTGACTGTGCGCAGAGCTTTGCAGTATTCCTCTGCCAGGTCAGGGGAGTGCTTAGGAGCCCAGAACCCACAAGATGCTGGCTCTGCTTCTTACAACTGGGTCAGCACCAAAGCTTTATTCCTGTAGCTACAGTATTCTTCCCTCGAAGGTGGTGTGACAATTGCCCAAATCTCCCCAGAAGGCCATAGGGGATGAGAGAGAACAGGATGGAGGAGAACAGGTCGCACATAGTGGGGCTTCACACAGCTCTCTAATACCTAACAACATTCCACAGCCATGGTGGCAGACAGGAATTTTGCCCCATCTTACAGACTTAGAAAATCTAGATTCAGAGGCACCATATTGCCCAAGACCCACAGCGGTAAGGTCTGTCTTCTTCCTGAGGCCCTACCTTTGACCTCCCTAAGTCTCTAGGACCTCCATATGACATCTTGCCACATGAACTTGAAAGGTCATCACAGACCCAGAGGATGGGGTGCCTTCGTGTCTCGGGTTTCCTCACAGTATAGCAATTGGGTCATCCTACTAGGGGCCATCCACAGCCTCTGGAGGTGGGAGAGGTGTCCTACGACCACCTGTCCATCTGTCAAGGACACACAGATGAGGCTCGTAATTCTTAAGAATGTAACAGGACATGGCCTTCGTTTTCTGCCTTCTCAGCAAAAAATGGCCCAGAAGATAATGAAGATGATACAAGGTGACTACATTGAAAAGCCAGACTTTGCCCTGAAGTCCATAGGTATGTGACCTGCCTCCCCCATCAGCCCACCACAGACCTGAAATCCATAGGTATGTGACCTGACTCCCACATCGTGACCTGACCTGCCGCTCCCATGCACCCACCACCGACCTACCTCAGAAACCTTCCATGAGGTGCCTGCCCGCACTGCTGCTACCCTGAGGCCCAGCCTCGGAGCTAATCTCCGCTCCCACCTGGCTTCTTGCTGCTCCCACCTGGCTTCCCTTCTCTGATAAGGGTGGGCAACAGAAACCCATGGCCCTCAACTCTAGACACGCCCCTCCACCACCCCTCACCCCTTCCATTCCCCAAACCTGGGGCTTGGTACGTGGAGGGGACCCTGCGGTAGAGAGGCTGACTTTGAAACCAGCAAGTGGACCCAATGGCAGTCAGGGAGTGAACTCAGGGAAACTAGAGCAGTTGTGTAGGGAAGAGGAGACCCCTAGCCTTGGGAGACATTTGGCTTGAGACCTAATGAGGAAGGAAGGACATTCCAGCCAGGAGGATGAATGTATAAATTGTCCATGGGATGAGGCCACAAGAGAGAACTCAGGCTGCTTGAAGGTGGGAGTAGGGCCCAACAGCCAACACCAGTTGACCCTGGCCCCTCAGACCTCAAGGAAATGTGGGATCAGATGAAAGAGCCCCTCTCCAGAACCAGCCCAAGCCTCCCTCCACTTTTCAAGACCGGCCCCCTCTGCACCCTGCACATACATGCAGTTGTTTCTAGCACACCCGACTAATAGCTGGGAAACATCAATGCATTAGTTCCTTTGGCACACAGCCTGGGCAAGCCACTCTTATACTACTAACTACAGTGTTCATCCCATCGCCTAGAGGGGCACACTGAGCTCCAGAGATGGCAGGGATTCAGCCCAAGCAGAAGCATGCCCTCTGACAGAGGCTAAGACACACACACCCCCCTCCATACAGGAGCCAGCATCGACTTTGAGCACACGTCAGCCACATACAACCACGACAAGGCCCGCTCCTACTGGAACTGGATCCGGCTGTGGAACTACGCACAGCCCCCGGACGTGATCCTCGAGGCAGGGGGCAGGGCAGGGGACAGCAGGAGGGCAAGGGGAGGGGGCAAAATTGAGGGCAACAGCAGGAAGGAGAGACGAGGCAAAGACAAGGTAGGCGGCAGTGGACATGATGAACGCTGTGGGGAGGGAGGACAAGAATGGAGCCACGGGGAAGCTTCTGGCAGGAGGACACGGTGACCCCCACCCAGTCCTGACACTTTGGGGTTTGAGAACTCGCAAGCCATCTTGGGGGTTGCGGGGGCGAGATGTACTTCCTTTGCAAAGGAAGATACCAGGCCAAGAAGCCAGATCACTTGCTCATGTGGTATGAGGCAGAGTCAACATTCAGACACTCAGCCCTCTGAAAATTCTGCCTTACAGTTGGGGGACCTGAAGCCCAGAGAGGGGAATGCGCCTGTCCAAGTCCCAGAGCAACTACAAACCACTGAGAGCTCATCAGCTTGGGGCAGCACCACAACCACAGGCCACCTGTCTATGGGTCCCACCCTGAAGGAACTCTCAGAGTCCACCTAGGACAGTGGCCTCCCAGGGGTAGAGAAGCCTCCTGTTGGGGTGGATGGAGACAGCAAGGTCCACTGTGCAATGAGTTGCTAGTGAGGACCTGGGACATGGGAAGGAATCACAGAACATAGCGAACACTGACCGGGGAGACAGGTGGTGCAGCCCAGGCAATAGAGGAGCCAAGTCTGGCTGGGAAACACTGGCTTCAGTCAGGTCTGAGGCAAAGTCTCTGCCACCCAGGCGTCTGCACCTCCAAGCCTGGCCAACCAGCACCAGTGTCCCAAGCCACCAGACATACTTGACTTCCCTTGGGTTGGCATGCCTCTCCCAACTGACCGCTACTCTCCCTTGTCCCAGCTCCTGCAGGAGTCCTTCCAAGATCCCCCCAACCTTTATCCTAGCCTCACAGCTCCAGATCAGGATGGAGCATACTGTGTCTTCAAAAAGCCCAGCACCTACTGGATGAGTAGCTTTCCTGTGTGCTGTGAGATCAACCCTCTTTCCATCCTGGGCTTCTGTCTCTCATTTTATGGGTCAGACCATGGTGGTTACCAGCAAGCCAGTTCCAAGGCCAAATTGTCAAGTTACATTTACAGCTCTTGATAATCCTGGGCCATTCACTTCCCTGCTCTGAGCCTCAGTTTCCTCCTCTGCAGAGGGAGAACACGTTCATGTCTGAGCCCCAGGGTGACAATGAAAGCATGCAAAGAATGTTGGGAGTGTGGGGTGACTGAGCGAGGAAATGAATGGATGGACGAGCAGGCGCGGAGAACAGGACTGGGAGGTCCCACGCAGGCCCAGCTCTCCCTGAACTGCTAGAGCCAAGCTCTGTAGGCAGAGGATGGTCACCTTCAGGAGGTCAATGAAATGTGAGGAGTAGGGAAAGAGGGACTCCATCCATCCAACCCAGGCCCCTCACACCTGCCTCTTTCCAGCCCAATGTGACACCTGGCAACTGCTGGGCCTTCGCCGGCGACCGTGGCCAGGTGACCATCCGATTGGCCCAGAAAGTCTACCTGTCCAATCTTACACTTCAACACATCCCCAAGACCATCTCACTGTCGGGTAGCCTGGACACCGCACCGAAGGACTTTGTCATCTATGTGAGCACACGACAGAGAGCCAGGCTGGGCTGAAGGGACCACGTTGGAAGGTGGTAGTCCAAACCTTGAGAGAACCCATCCACATAGCTGAGGGGATGTGGCTTAGCTAGGTTAGGAATGGCCAGAGTGGAGCTCGTCTCAGTCTTCCAGTACCAACAGAGACACCTGTCTAGTTCAACCAAGGCTTTCCTGAGGTGAGAGAGACCATTGGGCTTTATTCTGCTGAGGCAGCCCATAGAGGTATCAGTAGAATGCAGAGAAGGACTCAGAAGCAACCTGACCCTTACTGGTGGGGCTGGAAGTAGACCTCAGCTTCTGGCTCCTCACGCAGTGTTCCTTGCTGTCCCAGACACCAGGCTGTGACACTGTCCGCATTGATGGGGAGCCCCCTCCCCCATTCCAGGAGTTGCACAAGTCTTAGCCTGCTGTATTTCATACCTCATTGTCTGGTTCCACAGGGCATGGAGAGCCCCCCCAGGGAGGAAGTGTTCCTGGGGGCATTCCAGTTTCAGCCAGAAAACACCATCCAGATGTTCCCACTCCAGGTACCTGGGGGAACCGCAAAAGGGCATCTGCAGAGTGTTTCCTATGTGCAGCTCTCCCCTGTCCCCTAAGCCCTGAGGGGTGCATAGTCATGCTAGCCCACTTGACACCTGAGGAGACGGAAGAGACGTGGAGCTGCTGCCTGGGGCCCTGAGTAGCACCCAAGGGGAGCCCTCTGGCTCCGGTTAGTCTTTCCCGCTTTCTGGTCCCTCCAGGAGTACTCTTGCTGCATCTCTTTCCTAGATAACAAATGTTGAACACAAAGTGCCCATCAAGTATGACTCCTGGCTCCAAACTTACAGCCTCTATGCTAGGAGCCCCCTAGTCGGCATCTGGTCTGGCTGTAGGAGGAAGTTGGGGACAGACAGAGCAGGACTGGATGAGCTGGCAATGTGACTGTGTTTGGGGTCTGCATATTGACGACATCCAAATCTAAGCCTCGTCAGACCTGGGCTCCAGGCTTCAGGATCCCTTCTGCAAATCCCTGGGAGGCTAAAACACATACTGAGTGTCGGTTTGAGTTTTATAGCAGGACTGAGGGGTGAACCTAGGATCTCACAAGTGTTCTGCCGCTCAACTCCATCCCCAACCCTCTCTTTTAACTTTGAGACAGAATCTCACTATGTGGCTCAGACTGGCCTCACCAGCAGTCGGGATTAACGGCCTGAGCCACCAGTCCTGCTTTGCCTTTTCCACAGTGGGCATGAGACTTGATAGACACCATCTCCAACCACTGTGGGCACTGGGAACGGAGGGGCTAAGTTTGCAGAGAAGCCATGACATGCCAGGGGCTGATGAGCCAAGAGCTCCTTTCATGTCCACAGTAATCCTGGAGCATAACTATTAGCACTCCCATTTTACAGAGGGGAAACTGAGGAACAGAGAGGCAAAGTAGCTTGTTGAGGACCCCACAGCATCACACTGCCAAGTTCCATGACTGAGCATCTTCCCTACAGTACTGAGTCTGTGCTTTTGGCCTCAGCACCTTCCATCCTAGGCCCCAAGTGCTGAGTCCATTCCCCTCTCAGACTCCATTCTCACACCTGTGAAATGGGAAAGTTCCCTTCTTCCAAGGCTCCTCTGCTGGGTGGAGCAGAGGCCTGTTGAGGAGCTACCACTCTCTGTCTCTGTTCCAGAACCAGCCGCCCAGGGGCTTTGCTGCAGTCAAAGTGAAGATCTCTAGCAACTGGGGGAACCCTCGCTTCACCTGCCTGTACCGTGTGCGTGTGCACGGCTCTGTGACCCCTCCCAGAGACTCGCACCTAGCACCCTTGTCCTAGAGAGTAAAGTATCTCCTTTGGTCCCAGCCAAGTCTGAGTGTCTTTGAGCCGTGCTGTAGTGCAGTAGACTGACTTGGGAACACTGTGGGTCACTGCCTGCCAGGCACCTGGGTATCTTCCTAACAGTCCCAACTGTCCCCTTTCCACATAGGAGGACAGTGACAGCTCTGAGTAATAGGTGACTTGTGAGAATTCACAGCCAGCAAATGGCAGTCCCTGGAACACACCCTAAGCAATCTAACTCCTGCACAAAGACACCTCTCTAGACTCAAATAGACCTCTGTCTCCCCCTATGGGTTACCTTCAACAAGAGCCCACCTTCCTAGGGCCTCAGTCTCCACATCTGTACAATAGGGACAGGATGAAGGCTATTACAACATAGTAGCAGATGAGAGGTCCCAACTCTGCCCACCCTGTGGTGTTTCAAAATCTTTTAAATTATTTGCTGTGTGATATTGAGTAAAATACATACCCACTCTGGACCTCATTTTTTCCAGGTACACATATACCCAAACCTCAGGCTCCATATTTTACCTGTGTATCCTTGCCATGGCTGTTTAATCTGCCCCTTGCTAGCATTTACTTGAGAGCACACAGAAATACTAGAAACAGTGCCTGCTATTGCTGTCAACAGTAGCTCGGGCCATACAAGTCCCAGCCTGTACCATAGCACACAGCAGATGCTGGGTGGTCACTGGCATTACCATCAACTTCTGCTGCAGACAGGCAATAACAGAAGCAATTCTCTCAGAAGGACTCTGTCCTAGATAGAACAGGGCCACAGTAGGATGGGAGCCATGGCAATTGGAGCCTGCGGGCAAGAACAGGGAGGTAAAGGCTGGCAAGGGCCCAGTTGGGCATTGGAAGGGTGGAGAAATCGGAAATGGGTTTGTCTCCAGGAAAGGCACCCTGGGCAGCCCTGCCCTGATGTAGAATCTGCCCCCTGGGTCATATCCCAGACCTCCAGACAATCTGGTTCCTCCAGCACCAGCCTTGGGGCCCTTTGGGTCTCCACAGTGGAAGGGACTTGTAGAGACAATTCACACTCCCACTGCCCTGCCCAGCAGTAAGTCTAGACATCAAAATTTGTGTTCTCTTACTCTTCTGTGTTTTCCTGAGGCAAGCTCCCCGTGTCTCCCAGACTGGCCTTGAGCTTGGTAGTCAAAGATGACCTTGAACTTCTAATGCCCTTAGTGCTTGCTGTCTCTAGAGTACTGAGATTAAAGGCATCCTGGTTTATGTGGTTCTGGGAATAGAACCCAGGGCTCTGTGTGTGTGTGTGTGTGTGTGTGTGTGTGTGTGTGTGTGTGTGTGCTGGGCAAGCACTCTAACAACTGAGCTACAGGCTCAGCCTGTGCAAACTGTTCTTGTATGACAAACACCCCACTCTGAGTGGTTGTCACCTAGAAATGTGTCCCACCTGTGCTCTAGTGAGTAGCCTTATCCTTCTAGCATCTTCTTGGCTGTCCCTTTGTGCCCTTTCCAGACAAAACAGTGTCGGCTTACAGCACTGCTCACTGGATTTTCAGCATCTTCTAGTAAGGGTCATCTCTTTCTTCATATGTATTATGCGCTTTTCTTGGCAGGTTGAGTCCTGGCTGTCTTAGATGTTCAGGACTGTCGCAGGTGGGGTCTTTACCCTCGGTGACATATCCCATGGGGCAATTCCTGCTGCTTGTCACCCCTGCATTTGGCCCACCTTGGTTCCCACCCTCCTGCATTCAAGTTCATTCTCTGAGACACTCACATGATCCACAAAGAAGCATAATCCACTGTGTGCTCACACCCTGACAAGGCACTTGCCAGGGTCAGCCAGCAAGTGAGGTGCAGGTATCAGTCAGCGGGAACTTGCCCTGGCCTGGGGTACCTGGGGCACTTCCATAGCCACTCACAGTTAGAGAAGATTCCAGGGCAGATGTGCATGGGGATGACAGTGGCTTTGCCTGCTCCACCCTGGAGAAGAGTGCTCTGATCCCTCCCCTGGGAGGACACAGGTCATAGCTGGCAGACCCTCTGCAAATGCGATTCCCACTATACCTGTGAGAAGCACCCCCTACCTGCCCCCTCGCTGCCCTCAGCCCTGCCACGCCTGCTGATTGGCCAGCCTCTGAATCACTCCCTATCATCTGCCAAGGCTAATGGCCCTAGGGCAGAAGATACAGGTCCCAGTGCACCTGGTGTGCCCAGCAAGGCACAGAGGTCGACTTATTTGGGGGAAAGCCTCTGTTGGAAAGCAAAGGTGGCCCCTAAGCCTCCTTCCCACATCACCCCAGGTCCTCACCACTCAACCCCATCAGCATGAATAAGACCTGTGGGCTATGAGCCAAGGTAGGAGTCAAGTGTTCCAAGCCACTGAGACAGACCCGGAGGTACAGGATGCCAAGTCACCCCGAGGCCCCCAGAGTGGCGCCTCTGATAAACCCAGCTCGAGTGTCAGGATTTAGTTAATCCCCTTAATCTCTGAAGCCAAGGCAGTGTGATTGGGGAAAACTGAGACAAACAGACTTCTGGAGAGAGAGGAGGCCCCTGGTTCCACCCTTGCCCTGTCCTCCCTCACTGGGTCTCCCGGCTGAACCAGGAGACGCTAGTTTTCTCCACTTTCTGAGAACTGAGGCCCTGGGTATGGGGTGAAAGGTCCCTGACTGAGGTGGTGAACGAGCCACCTAGCAAGCACACCTATAATCCCAGAATTTGGGAGGTGGAGGAAGGATTAGTGAGTTCAAGGTCATCATCAGCTATGTAGATCGAGGTCATCCTGGATTGCGTGAGACCCACATTCAGAGAGAGAGAGAGAGAGAGAGAGAGAGAGAGAGAGAGAGAGAGAGAGAGAGAGAGAGAGAGAGAGAGAATGAACTGCTTGGAGCACAGTGAGGAAGAACCTTGTTCCTCCAAATGAACATTCGAGCCTGGACACACCAGCGACAGCAGGAAGCCCATAGCTACCATTTCCTAGGTCTCTGTCCCCTCCCATGTCAGCTCTGGACAGTAACCCTGAGACTCTGGTTATTTTTCCATCATTCTAAGATGGTCTCCACCCACCCCTTTCTCAACATGGGGCCCCAAGGTTCACAGGAAACTCTAAGCTCCAAGCTCCCCCAGGGCCTGTGGTCACACGGAACAACAGCTCCTGCTGCCAACAGTCTGTGGGATCTGCCCGGTTCTGGGGAGGAGACAACTGTGACCAAGAAAGGGAATTAGACAAGTTTTCTGTCTCTGAGGCCTTCCCTAGGAAAGGTCAAAGGATCCCCCAGTTTAAGTGCCCTTCTAGCAGAGCTGGCCTAGACAGGGAGACGTAACAGGGTGGCACCTAAGAAAGGACATTGTAATTGTGCCACTGTGGAGGGCTGGGGCTCCCATCCCAGAATGTGTGTGCCCAGGTAGACAAGCCACTTGAGAACATAGGGGTCTGTGGATATTCTTTCCTGGTTCTGAGCTAGCCACCTCTCCTTTTGGAGGGATTCTGGGCCCAAGTCTGGCTAAGAGGGGCTGCCTCATTTTCTAGATGAAACTGGGAGAGATTTAAAACATCAGCCCAGTGTTACCCAGCTAGTGTGGAGAGCCAGGAGGGCACCTGGTGAGTATAACGGCAGAGATGAGACCTGGAAGGTCATCCTGCTCTGGGTTCTGCATGTGTAGCCTCTGTTCTCTCCTATAGAACAAAGGAGAGTTGGGCCACCCTCTGATATACACAACAGAACAATCACCAGATATCACAGACTAACAAATATAAAATGCAGAACCAGGAATGGGTTACCTCTTTGGGAAGTCATTGGCCAATGAGGTCCCATAGAGCCCTAACACTACAGGCTATTGCTAGTGCTCTTGATTACCCTCTAAGAGTTGACCTAAGACCCTATTGCTGAGGACAAAGCATATGTAAGTTGTAGAACACAGAAGCTGGTATTTGCCTGGAAGCTTCATTCCCACTGGCTAACTTTCATAGTCTGGAATCTCTGTACACACTACCAGAGGTGAAAAGCAATCACCAGTCTTACCCATCTAGAAACCTTGTAAGCTATCATAATGACTGGCCAGCCAAGACATGCCCACTGGTGCAAAAGTAGCATGAACGTCATAAGAGTAACCAACCACTTTCAGATTGAATTTAAGGTCCACTCTATATTGAAATCCACATGGGGTCAAAAATCTACATGTAGTTAGACAGGTCATAAACCCTAAGGGAGAGCCTGATAATATTACTCTGCTAAATGTGCCTAGTATGACTAATGACTTACCATCAAACACATAGATTGGTGCATCTCTCAGCTTTCATTAGAGAACATTTTTTTAGTAGATGGTGATTAACAGAACCACAGCTGATCAACATTCAGAGAATAAGAAACTACAAAGTGCTTAATCCTAAATGTGATGTCTATATCACATACCTTCTCCAAAGCTCAGGGATCCTTGCAAAATAGAGGGCAGAAAGATTGTAAGAACCGCCAGTAGTAGACGACTACAAGGAAATGGTGTTTTCAGGACACACCAGTACAAGTGCATATAGGTACTCACAGTGGTTGTGTGTGCCTAACTCATGTGAAGCCGTAGAATGATCCAGACCTTCCCAGCCCCCCAACAAAGAGTATCAAGTCATGACCCTCTATCCCCACAAAGGTTGTGACTTTCTGTACATGGAGAACTCTTACCCAGAGAAGTCTCTTCCCACCCCTCTCTCAACAAATAGTGAACATCAGAGCTATTTTTAAAGAAACATGGCTGAGGAGACAGTGCTTGTTATACAAACATGGAAGACTTGAGTTTGATCCCTACATCCAGCCAGGTGTTGTAGTATGTGCTTGTAATTCTGACGGTTGGAAAGTGGACACAGGTAGATACTTGGGATGGTTTCCAAGCCAATCTAGACTATTTGGTAAGTTCCAGAACAATAAGAGATCCTGTCTCAAAAAACAAGGTGAACATCATCTAAGGAACATCAAATGTTTACCACTAGCCTGCACACTTATGCATACACATGCATGTGTCACCTAAACACACACACACACACACACAATTATCAGCACCAAACAGAATTTCTCTTTGGGTTCATCAGAAGAATTTTTAGAAAATTGAGCACTGATGATTCTAGCTTTCATGATCAAAAAAAAGAAGATGCAATTACTAACAACAAATTAAAAGGGAACATCACTACAGATCCTACAGACAACAACAAAAAAGGAAAATTTGTGAAGAGCTTTATGCCAATAAATTAAAATGTTTCTTAGTGAAATAAACCAATTTATTTAAAAGCGTGAATGACACAGCTGACTGTAGAAGAGCTAGCAGCTAAGCAGTCATGGCAGTGTAGCCATCATCCCAGCCACTCAGGAGGCTGAAGCAGGAGAATGGCAAGTTCAATGCTCAGATGCTAGATGATTATCTTAGGGTTCCCATGGCTATGAAGAGACACCATGACCATGTCAACTTTTTTTTTTTTTGCCAACTCTTGTAAAGAAAAACATTCCATTGAGGTGGGGCACTTACAGTTCAGAGGTTCAGTTCATTATCATCATGGTGGGGAGCATGGCAGCTGGGAGTATGGCAGCATGCAAACAGACATGGTGCTGGCTACATCTTGATCAGAAAGCAACAGTAAGTACACTAAAACACTGGGCAGTCTCTTGAGCATAGAAAACCTCAAAACTCACCCCCACAGTAACACACTTCCTCCAACAAGGCCATACTTATTCCAACGAAGTCACACCTCCTAATACTGCCACTCCCTATGAGTTTATGGGGACCGATTACATTCAAACTACCACAATTACATAGAGTCTGTCTCATTAAGAAAATGTCAAAATGACAAAATAGAAACTATTAAAATAAACTTCAAGGCCAGATGTTTTTCACTTACAGAAGCTATGGAGGCCTCCTTGAGCCTCTTTTTCATGCAATATGACTGCTCAGCAAAGTTGAGTATACCGCAGTGGGTTACTGCAAAGGGCATGTTTGACCTCTCAGCATCCCCGACATCTAAATCCAGAGTGAGCTATGGACCTCAGCATCCCTGATGTCTGAATCCAGAGTGAGCTGTGGACCTCAGCATCCCTGACGTCTGAATCCAGAGGGAGCTGTGGACCTCAGCATCCCTGACATCTGAATCCAGAGTAAGCTGTGGGATGAATCACAGGTGTCCTCTGAGCTTGTTTCCTAAATCGAAAAATTGAACAGTGACTGAGCCCTCATCTACCTTGGAATCCATGAGGGGGAAACATTCTCAGAGGGGTAGCAGGACATTGCCCTACAGAGCAGAACAGCCACCAGATGGCACTAAAGACCAGTAGACCTAACCAACTCCCCCAGGGTGATCTCAAACCTACCCCTCTGAACCACAAATGAGACTAAGGGAACTCCAGGAGTGCCCTGCTCTCACGTACAGCTGCAGAGTCCCACTGTGCCTTGTGCCCAACACATCAACTCCCAGTCAGCTTGGGTTTGTTTCCCAGCACCATAAAAAAAATATAGTTGCCATCTTGCCTGTCAGAGGGCATTTTAAGGTAGGAGAGGTCACAATGATTTAGACATGCAAAGATGCACAGAGCCATCAGTAGTCACCAGAAAGGTATGGCAGGCAACCTGTCTGGTACCTGTCTCATCTCTGGTCTGACTTACTGTAATTCTCCCAGAAAGGATATAGCTCCCTCTTTTGGCCATGGGGAAGAACTGCAAAAGTCTTGGCCTGCTGATCACAGAGCTAGCATCAACCTTGGCATCAAAGTTCTGTCCTGAGTGCAACTGCTCCCAGAAGTCATGTGCCCTTCCCTGCTGCTTATTATCTGTTAGAATGTCATTGCAACAGCCCACAGCTGCTGGAGATCTGTCCATCCATTCCCTCACTCCTCCCACAACCATCCCTACCCCAGTCAGACAAGACAAAGACATGGACTGTTTGGGAGTTGTATGTTCTTGTTTTGTTTTGTTTAAGGCCCAGAGGGCTTAAGAGATGGTTCAGTGGTTAAAAGCACTGCCTGCTCCTCCAGAGGACTGGGGTTTGATTCCCAGCACCCACATGGCAGCTAACAACTGTCTGTAACTCCAGTTCTAGAGGATCCACTGCCCTCTTCTGGCCTCTGCAGGTACTACAGACATATGGTATGCAGACATAAAGGCAAAACATCTATACACATAACATTTTGAAGATTATTTTTCCAGACAGGGTTTCTCTGTAATGTGACCCTAGCTGTCCTGGAACTCTCTATAAGCAACTCTTATAAAAGAAAGCATTTAATTGGGGGCTTACTTACAGTTTCAGAGGTTTAATCTATGACCATTGTGAGAAGCAGAAAGGTGTGACACTGGAGCAGTAGCTGAGATCTGCAGGCATCAGGCAGAGAGCCTGACCTGGGCTTTTGAAGCCTCTAAACCCACCCCATGGTATGCTTTATCCAACAAGGCCACACCTCTTAATCCTTCCTAAACAGTGCCACTAACTAGGGCCAAGCATTCAAAGGGGTGAGCCTATGGAGGCCATTCTCATTCATCACAAAGGGAAAAGGAAGGGCATTCACTGTTTACTCACTTGGCCTTCCCTCTTGCCAACGAGTTAATTCACCCCATTCCTGCCACTGCTGACTTCTTTGCTGATATTTCTGGTCAGCTTCCAATATGGACTAAGGACCAGTGGCTCTTCAGGAACACTTAAGAACTTTGGTAACAGAACTGGACTGCTGAGATACTTAACTTCATGTGCTGAACAACTACTAGGCTCCTGGCCTTCCAGATGTGAGACAGATGTTGTTGACTATTTTGACTATTACATAGGCTTCCACCAGGAGGCACAGTAAACATCCCTTTGAAGTGGAAGCTAAGCCTTCCCCCTGGACACTCTGGCTCATAATGCCCTCAAGTCAGCGTGGTAGGATTTGTGGTTGATCAAGAACTTCTTCTCCACAGTGGAAGGAAGAGTATGTCTTAGATGGAAGAAATACGATTAAGGTCAGTGAAAACTACAGCAGCACAGTCCAGGAAGGGTGACACATGTCCTACAGCAGTGCTTCTCGACCTCCCTGATGCTGCAAGCCTTTAGTACAGCTCCTCATGCTGTGCTGACCCCCAACCATTATTTTTGTTACTACTTCAAAACTATCATTTTGCAACTGTTATGAAATGTACATATCCGTGGTTTTCCTGTGGCCTTAAGTGAAAGAGTCATTCAACTTCCCTGCAAAGGGTCACGACCCACAAGTTGAGACCCACTGGCTTAGACCCCTGAGGAATGAAGATAGGAGTAATTTCTCCAGGTAAAGAACCAAGTGGGAGTGGAGGAAATATACAATAGGTAGTAGGAGATGGAGTCATAAATACCAACTAAGGTCACATGACCAGTTACAGAAATGACTGTCATTGGCATGAATGTTTTTGTCTTATTTGTTGAGGTTGAGCTTACACATATATTAAGTAGATGGTCATGTTTTCTTCTCTTTATCATGCGATGTTGATCGAGGCATGAGTGCTTATGTTATAAAAATATATAATAATATTTAAGTTATGGGATGTTAAAGGATAAAGCATTGCTCGAGGGAGTTAGAACATTATAGTTCAAGCACCAGATGTTGGTCATTGGAGCTACAAACTTTGATCTTTTCCCTACTGGATTTTACTTTTCCTTTGGTGTATTTATTCATTTGCTATGACCTTCATTTTCTCTTCTGTAATAAAGAATATTTGCTTGGTAACATTATATGTTGGAAGAATGTAATTTGTTTATTATATTCATAGGAGCTTATAGTCAAGAGATTTGGAACTTTTAAAGTACAGGGATTTTAAAAAGATTTGGGGGACTTTTCAAACTATATTTGGGCTGGAGAGATGTCTTTGCAGTTAGGAGCACTGACCGCTCTTCCCAAGGACCTAGGTTTGATTCCCAGCACCCACATGGTTGGTGGTTCACAACTGTCTGTAACTCCGGTCCCGGGGTATCTGACCTCTGTAGGTGCTGCACACACATGGTACACAGAAGAGCACATGCACGCACAACAGCCAGCTACATAAAATAAGCAATTTTTAAAAGGCTAGACTAGGGGCTGGAGAGATGGCTCAGAGGTTAAGAGCATTGCCTGCTCTTCCAAAGGTCCTGAGTTCAATTCCCAGCAACCACATGGTGGTTCACAACCATCTGTAATTGAGGTCTGGTGCCCTCTTCTGGCCTGCAGGCATACACACAGACAGAATATTGTATACATAATAAATAAATAAATATTTAAAAAAAGAATAAAAGGCTAGAGTATATATTATAACTATAAAATAAACATGAGACTTTGGGACAAGGGATGAAAAGTTGTGGTTTTTAAAGCAATGTGTTTCTGTGTCAAGCTGACAAGGGGTAGGCTGTAATCGTTGGTTTTAAATGTCCACTTGTCCCATGGAGAATCACCTCAGCAGGGAGCTCAGTTTAGTCACCGTCTGTGTTAGGTTACCCGAAGGGTTCATCTCTGTTGAGAGAGACATGAGCCGCCAAGGCCCTGGGCCTCATTTTAAGGCTCTCTTACTGTAGATTTATCTTTGTTAGGAATAACCTACAGTATAAACTTGAAGCCGGTGTGCCATGGAGGGCTGCTACCCCCAGTCTGCTCAGGAGGCCCCAGGACCTCCTGGCACACTAGCCAAAAGTGGGTCTCAAACTTCTCGGCACTCCACTCCCACAACACCTGACCCAGGACTCGGCACATCCCACACATAGACATGTGAGGGTCCGGGAGATAGCTCAGTGGGTAAAGCACTTGCCATGCAAGCATGAGGACCCACATATCAGTGAGTTCTGGATTCAGTTAGCAACCTTGCTTCAATATAGAAGAGAAAAAACATCGCATAGCAACCTTGGACCTTGCACAAGTTCACGCACACATGAAAAGGCAACTGCAGACATGTGTGTGACTACACACATGAGAACACACACACGTACCACACAAACACAAAAATTTAAGAGAACATAAAGAGGTTCTCTGTGAGGAACTTGCTAGCCCTGATGCTTGGGGCTATTGGGAGGTGACTTGGTGCCACATCCATGGCAAGGATGGGCCTGAGGACTGTGCTCTGCCCAGAGCCACAAGGCAGGCTCCTGAAAAGGCCCCCTGTTCAAGACAGTGAAACCTCATGCTTCACGGCCTCTAAATAGAATCTTCTGTGAACAGATGTCTACACATGCCCTGGACTTGACATTCTGAGAGGGCCAGGGGCCAGGCAGAGGTTGGGACAGGCGCTTCTGGCCAAGAAGGATGCTCCAAGTCCAGAGGAGGGGCCATTTGATACATACTCAGATATCCTTAACACAAGGCACAGAACAGCTTCCAAATACTATGCCTGGGGCTGAAGTGCCTGGTAGCCAAGGAGGACAGGAAGCAGAGACAAGGGATAAGCAGACACTGTCAATATAGAATGATTCCTATGAGGCTGAATCAGGCTGCTGAGCCATCCAGCATCCCTACCATATGATATACCTGCCATGCCACACAAAGCCCCGGTGGGGTGGGCCTGCTGCATGGCAGCCAAACACCCAGGGATCCTGAAGTACAGCTCCCTCTGTGTCTGCCCAAGGCCTTGCCAGGCATTATGGATTGTCCCAGCATATCAGGGACCCAAGCAGGTGAGAAACATAGCCCAGCCTTGTCACCTGTAGGACACAGGAGAATATTTATTTTGCTCTCCAGAATTGTACAGAGCCAGAAGATAGCTGGACTTATCCAGAGAGAGGCAGTGTGGAGCCCCTGGAGAAAAGGCTGCATCCCCTGGGTCTGGCAGGGAGTGAGCCAGGAACATGCAGGACTCTGTGGGTCCCCTGCTACAGAACAGAGAGAAGAATGGACACCTCAAAACATGAGGTGGGAGCCCCACTTCACAGAGAACATGAGGGTGGCTCCCCCAGGCTTCGGATGCTGCACGAGGCAGGGAGACCCTGGTATGGCAGTTTCTGGCCTTTGCGGGACAGACTCAAGGTCTGGGGTGATGTGGACGAGCTAGACTGTCCTGGAGAGGCTGACCAGGGCCTCAGCAAGGAGACTGAGGAACGGGGTCTCACGGAGGTAGACAAGTTGGAGTCCAGAACCCTGGAAGCTGATGCTCCCAGGGAAAGCATGGAGAGGGAGGAAGGGGTCGCAGCAGGTGTGCTGCTGGCTGCCAAGTCCATGAAGATCTGGCTTCGGATAAAGTCCAGCTCGCTCCGGATATCGCTAGCCACCCAGCGAATGTGCCGGTCCTGGTGGTCCAGGACCTTATGCATCAGGAAGTCAGGTTGTTGGATTGGCTTAAGGTCAGTGAAACACAGGCTTTGGTAGATCTGAGGGGAAATCTGGGAACAGAACAGGAGGTGAGTGTCTGTTGGAGCTGGTGGTACCAGGGACTGAGGACAAGCTTGCATCAAGGGAGAGCCCTCAGGTCTTCCCGCGCCATGTAAATCTCCAGGGCACAGCTATGGAACCCACACAGCCTGAGCAGGCCCACCTTCCCACTCTCTCCTCCCTACACTTGTCTGTGAGCTGAGCCTGGCACCGGGACTCTTCTCCTTTGAAGCAAGGCCATGAGTTAGACCTCAAGTGGGGCCTGATACAGAGTCCTGGATATACCTCAGCTCTCCCATTAGCATTCCCTGAGCTGGGCTCTGAGGAGCCTCCAGAACCCTCTCACACCAACCTCCCCAGTAGAGTTGTAGCCTTGGGCATCATGGGAGACAGAGTCAGGCAGGCTTTTAGAGGCCAGTCACCTGACTGGATTAAATGGGGAAAGGAGATTATGGAGTTGATTCTGATGTAATTTCAAGGTACCAATGGAATCTTTATGGCTCCTGTTGTCCCATCAAGGTATACTGGCTTGGAGTCAGACTGGCTTTTATGAGTCTCTGATTCCCCTTTCCACACTGAAGGACAGCCATCCCTTTGTGTGTCCCCACCTGTGCACCCAGTACCCACACACCCTCATCTCCTTTTGATTACCTACACTCATGGCTACAGGGGCAGTTAATATGCTAAAGAGTAATCAGAGAATATAACTGTGCTCTGGGGGATAGAGACAGGAAAGGCCAAAGGAGACCCAGCCCTCCATAAGCCCAATGGCCTGTGTTCCCAGAGACAAGATTTCTGCTGATTGAAAACATGCCAGCCTGGCCAGTTTATGCCATAGACAGAGAGCATAGACCAGATAGGGTCTGCTGACCTCAGATGGTCCAGCATCTCAGAGGCAGTCTCATTCCCAAAGACAGAGAGCATGGACCAGATAGGGTCTGCTGACCTCAGATGGTCCAGCATCTCAGATGCAGTCTTGTTCCCATAGACAGAGAGGATGGACCGGATAGGGTCTGCTGACCTCAGATGGTCCAGTATCTCAGATGCAATCTCATTCCCTCACCTGCTGCCTCATCCAGCTATACTGCACTCTGGTAGCCAGGAGTTTGGAGTTCCGAACATGCTCCTTGGGCTTGTAAGCTGTTCCCACGATTTTGCTCGCCTGCAAGAGTCACAGATAAGAACAGTAGCCAGAAGCTGGGTTCCCTCCCCTCCCCCAACTGTCCCCACCTGCTTGTCCTTAGTCCATTGATTCCAGCTCTCCTCGATGTCTTCCACAGAATGCTCTTTGGTCCATGGGGCTTTGCGGGACATCTGGTGCAGCCGGACACGGGCCTTAGCTTCCTTCTCTGCTTTCCCGTGCAGGAGAGCCATCAGTGCCGCCTGCTCACGCCGCTGGTACACCAGGGCTTGGGCCAGTTCCTTGCTGTGAGAGGCTTCCTTCAAAACACGGGTCTCCTATTTCCCTTACAGCCCCCACATACACCCTGATGCCAGGTGACCTCCCCTTTCTGGGCCTGCCCCTCTCCAACCCTTTCCTGTCTCCTGACAGGGCCCAGCACTGAGCAAGTACTGTCTAGCATGAGCAAGGCCCAGATATACTAGCCCAAGATCTGCTGTGTTTTCTTCCATTCAGGCCTCAACTAGAGCTCCCTGGCAGGGTATGCAAACATCCCCACCCCAGGGAAGCTCTTGCCTTGCCTTGTTTTATAAAACCCCACAATACTGTCCATCGAAAGAAGAGTATGCCTTGATGGGACAACAGAAGCCATAAAGATTCCATAGGTAGCTGAAAATTACATCAAAATCAACTCCACAGTCTCTACTATGAAACCTTCCTCATTTAATCTGGTGGGAGAGGGGGGCTGACCTCTCAATAACCTCTCTTCTTGCTATTCCCAACAACTGTCAGATGAACCTCAGTCATGAGTTTTCATATCCATCTCCCCATGTAGACTATAACTTCTCTAGGTTAGACCAGGTGTGATGGTACTGGGTAAAACCCAAGGCCTTATCACTAGAGGCACTGAGCCTTATCTCCAGCCATCAATAAAGAAAAAAGAAAAACAGATTTTCTTTTTCTCTTTTTCTTTTCTTTCTTTCTTTCTTTCTTTCTTTCTTTCTTTCTTTCTTTCTTTTTTTTAAACAGGGTCTCTCTAAGTAGCCCTGGCTGTCCTGGAACTCACTATGTAAACCAGGCTGGCGTTGACCTCACATGCCTCTGCCTCCTGACTGCTGGAACTAAAAGTGTGAGCCACCATGCCCAGCCCAGCAATAATAATAATAAAAAAAAAAATTGAAGGAACTGAAATCATTTGAAATTTAAGGAATAAAGATGGCGTGGGTGATGTGGGTGGGTGGGAGGGAACCCAGAGGAAAAGCAACAGCTGAAGGAACAAGCCTCTCCTTCTCCCATGTATCACACAGCTGTCTGCTCTGGACCGTCACCTTGGGCATTGGCATGGGCAGCCCTCTGCCAATGGTAATGACCTCTACAGGTGTCACTGCCACCCTGCAGATCTCAATCTAACTTAGGAGCAGGGCTCTTCCTGGCTGCTGGGTCTTGCCTCTGAGATGGTTAGATGGGGCCACAGGTTAACTGCAAGTCCTAAGCTTCTCGCCCCACCCCAGTGAGAGACTTCTGGGAGCCAGGGAGCCCCAGGTGACCATAGGAACGCACTGCAGCTCCAAGAAGGATCTCTTGAGGGTGGTGCCAGCGAAGTCGGGCTTTTCCTCTGAAGTTGCTGCCTGCTCCTGACCATCGTCCATCGTGGCCTCCTGCAGCCTCTTCCAAATGTTCAGGCCGAACGTTCCTGTGATATGACCAGACCCTGTTCAGACCTAGGACTCTCTGAATCCACTGCTTCTGCCCCTCCACTCCAAGAGTTGGTAAGTGGCCCTGTGCTCCGCCCCACCCACTCACCCAAACACTGAGTGCCTGCTGTGTGCCAGGCACTATAGCGGCTACACAACAAATCTCTAGATTTGTCAGACTCCGGCCCTAGGAGGTACTGGAGCTTAGGTCTCAGGCATCCTGCACTGTGTGTAGCTTGGCATGGGGAGATAAGTGTGACAAGGGTCCAGTAACCCCCATTCGGGCTCCCAGCGCTCATGTGTGAAATGACAAGAGCATAAAATGGCCAGGATCTATCTAGGTGAGATTCGGAGTGGAGCAGAAGACGGGGAAGTCAGTGTCCTGCTCTGTTTCTGTTATGGATGACCTGAATTTAGTCACAGACAGAACTGACGTGGCAGAGTTCTGTAAATTCTGACCTCCACATGTACATAGTGGCACAGGCATGCCATGCCATGTGTGAAACCACCGCTCCCTGACACATACACAATAAATAAATAAAAGTAGGCCATTCTCCTGCTATGGAACTATGAAAGTAGGAAAGAGAAAAACCAAAGAGCTCCAGCAGCAAATAAGAGAGCAACTAGACTGACAGACAGGGACGTCTCTGCAAGAAACACTAGTCTAGGAGTCACTGGCTTCTCCAGGAGTTCCTGGTGTGGGTTGAAACTCTGTGAGAACCAAGCTTGGCCTAGACAGAAGGATGCAGCCGTGGGACCAGCTGAGCTCCTGCCAGCCCTGCAGCTGGCAGGACTGAGTCTTGTCCTAAAAGCACTAGGGGTGGGAGGGATGGGTTAGGATGGGATCAAGCGAGAGGGCCTCACAAGAAGCCTCGCCATCTCCGTTTTGACATACCCAGAGACAAGGTAAACTGAGTCTACCCGAATCTGCTTTCCAGCCCCTCAAGCTCAGACCCAGGTGAGTGAGAAAACACACGCTCAGGGAAATTAATACCAACTCCAGTCTTCACAGATCAGTTATACAACATCCAGAAAAATCTCCTTGTGCTCTGGTTTTGAAACATAGATTGGCAAACTGTCGTCCTGAGCTCCCTAAGAAGTTGACTCCCGAAGCAGGGTGACCCACCCCCAGTTGTGTAGCTCCCTCCCCAGCGGTAACTCAAGCATGTTTATCTCAAAGTCTCCTCCAAGATCCCTGTCCTGAAGCATCTGACCCCCTAACTGTACAGGGAGAACAGCAAAACAGCAAAATAGTCTAAGAAACTTATGTAGCCAACATTGCTCTGATACCAAAGTTAAAAAAAACACTACTGGCCAATATCCTTGGTGAACAGAAATGAAAAACCCCTCCACCTACTCATGGAGGTGGAATCATCATAAAGTCAGCATGAGGACCTGAGTTCAATTCCCAGAGTCAATGCAGAAAGGAAGGTTCTAAATCCCCCAGCACTAGCGAGGCTGGGGCAGGCAGACCCCTCGGATTAGCTTACAAACACCAGGCTAATGAAAGGATCTGATTCACAAGACATCTCCACATGCATGCTCTCACACGTGCACACTCACAAACACACATATCACATAAGAATACATTGTAGCAAGCCCAGAAAACAACCAGGGAAAATTTCTAAATATTAGTCTCAGCAATGACTTCTGGAAAAAAACAAACAAAAAAGGCAAAGATAGAAGCAGAGCTCTACAAAAGCAAGACAAAAGCTTCTGGGTACATACAAGACAACCTACAGAATGGGAAAAAATACCTTAGCACATACTAACACGAGCCAAGCTAACCACTAAAATATGTAAGACTATGTAAAATATGAAGACTAATAGCAGGAAGACCTAATTTTAAAATAGATAAAATACTTGAATAGATATTTATTCAAATGAGATCTGCAAATGGCCAGCCGGCTGTGTTAAAATGCTCAGCACCTCTACACGGAGAACAGAAATACACCTCCCACTCATTTGTGGGGTGTTATCAGAAGAGCAGGAAACAGGCATCTCTGTATCAGTTAGCATGCAGAAAGGAATGGAAACCCGGGTAACTACTCTAGGAAGTGGTGTAGCGTTCCTCGAAATTGAAACGAGGACTTCCATTTGATCCAGTCACCCACTTCTGGTGATTTTCCCAAGAGAACTGAAAGCATGTGGTTAACCTCTCTGAGGGGCAGACAGGGGAATTGTAAATTTGGGGTCAATCTGGCCTACACAGTGAGCCCCCCCTGCTTTACATATGCACACACATCCTGAAAACAGGATCATCTGCCCTCCGCTCTCAGGTGTCAGTGCAGCATGCATTGACAGATGGGTTCAGATGACACATCTATGACGGAATGCTCTTCAGCCTTAGAAAAGAAGGGACTGTGACAATGGGGATGAACCTTGAAAACACAAGGTCCAATGAAATGAACCAGACACAAGGCAACTGCATAATCTCATGGCTGTATGGTGTCGAAACAGTCAGGCTCATAGACAGGATGCAGAGACCAGGATGGAGAAGAAGGGAGACACTTAAGGATGGCAGAGTTCAGGGTTCTGAGTACGAGTAGCTAACTTAGCAAAGTGCTGCGACAAAGAGTGTTTATACTTGGCCGATGAAAGAACCACTTCAAAAGACCACAGGGAAATAACAACTGAAACATATATATATATATATATATATATATATATATATAGAGAGAGAGAGAGAGAGAGAGAGAGAGATTCCTGATTAGAAATAATCTCCAGATACCAAACTGAAATGCATATATTTGTTTATTTAAAACAATTACAAGAGTGTTTATAGGAGTATTATTCTCAATCATGTAAAATAGCTAGAAAAAGTAACATAGGATTAGCATGGTATTTATTGCGGATAAACTTCACAGCTACACTGTTTAGAGAAAGAAAACAGAAACAAAGAAAAGATCATCACATGATCTCATATGTACAAAGTAAAGAAACAATCTAAGTTTAGAAACCTGACCAGGGATAAGGGCCCCTACCTGGGACCCAGCATTGAAGAAGACAAGAGAGTTCAGAATCCAAGACCAGCCTGGGCTATCATATTGAAATGCTGTCAAAAAAAAAAAAAAAAAAAAAAGTCGGGCAGTGGTAGCTCACACCTTTAATCCCAGCACATTCGGGAGAGGCAGGTGGATCTCTTTGAGTTCAAGGCCAGCCTGGTCTACAAGAGCTAGTTCCAGGACAGGCTCCAAAGCTGCAGAGAAACCCTGTCTCAAAAAAAAAAAAAAAAAAAAAAAAAAAAAAAAAAAAAAAAAAAAAAAAAACAGGGTACAGAGAGATGGCTCAGCTGGTAAAGTGCCTGCTACAGAAGCCTGAAGACAGAGTTCACACCCCCACCACCCACATTGTAGGCAGGACGGCTGTGCACACCTCCATCACTAGAACTCACTGTCTAGCCAGCCTCACCAAATCAATGAGCTCCAGGTTCAGTGAGAAACCCTGTCTCAAAAATGAGGTGGCAAGTAAGAAGAGACCCAACATTGACCTCTGGCCTACACAAACGAATTCACACGTGCACATGTACCCACAAACACATGTGCTCACACCTGTATAAGGCTGTACATATACCACACCTAAACATATACAAGAAAAACCGTCAGGGCCTGGAGAGCTGGCTCAGTGGGTGAAGGCACTTTCCACCAAGCCTGCCCATCTGAGTTCCACTTCAGGGACAGAACAGGAGAGAACCCCCTCCCACAGTTGACCTCTGACCTCTGCATGCATTCCATGGCATGTGCCTCTCCCAAAAAATAAAAAATTGTAAAATTGCTGGGAGCCGATTGAGTGGCTGCCATTACAAGATGGCGCTTGGCCCCGGCCTCGCTTGCTGGACAGCTCCATATTAGGCAATGCAGTGGAACCGTGCCTCTCGTATGTGCAGTGACGATGATGTGCTTAGGGCCAATCCCGTGGCCAGGAGCATCGGCAGGCGCGCATCGGCCAATCCAGGCACGACTCGTTCCCTTACCCCCTATATAAGCAGCTGCCGTTTGGCGCTCGGGGGCCCCTCGCTTCCACTCTCCCTTCAACCAAGAGGCTCCAATAAAGCATGATTTGGGAAGAATCCTCGTCTGGTGGTCGTCCTTTCCTGCTGGTCAGGGAGTTCACCGCAACTGGTGCCGAAACCCGGGATGCTGGGACAAGCTTTGGTACCGAGTGAGGGGCCAAAGAGGATTCAGAACTCGACACGCGGAGCGGCGACGTCGGTGAGTCTCCCAGGTATGATGATTGCTGGGGTTGCACCTGAGGTGTTTTGCTTGATCTTTGTGGCCCTCATAATTGCTGTTTTTCTGTGCTGCTTTTGGTTGCACAGGGAAGGGAGGAGGGCACAGCAAGCACACCAGGACAGCCTATCAGAGTCGGATTCAAAAGGGGGGGACTTAGGCAGGTCTAGACAGAAAAGAATAAAGATAAAAAAGGATAGTAAAAAAGAAAAGGATAACAAGATAAAGGCTATACCTAGAGAAGAAACTCAAGAGGACCCTCAATGGGAGGAAGGGGATGAAAAGCAGAAAAACCGGCTTTACCTACTCCTCACCGAGTTCACTGACTTAAATTTGTCAGACGATGAACTCAGCTCACAGGAAGAGGGGGAGCTAGAGGAGGAGGCTGCTAAGTATGAGGAAGAAAGGTATGAGCGGGACTATCACCGTCCCCCAGCCTATAACCCACCCCGTGCTTGCGCACTGATGGAGGGTGTGTCTCACCCCTCGGCACCACCATTAGGTGCACAAGCGGCTGAACCAGGAAGGGGTTGCCATTATATTAGCCAGAGCACTTGGGCACGCTTAGCCTCAGCATACCTGGTGATGGAGGATCCCGTCACCCATGTCAAGACCCACTGCCTAGAGGCCTGGGCGGCTTGGGGCAAACCCACCCGCCTTAAAACTGACAATGGCCCTGCTTATTCCTCAAAAGGTTTCCGTGCCTTCTGTGCACAGCTTCAGGTGGAACATTCCACTGGCATACCCTACAATCCCCAAGGTCAGGGAATTGTGGAGAGGGCAAATAGAAGCCTTAAAGAACTCCTACAGAAACAGAAAGGGGGAATAGCGGAGATAGCTTCCCCCAGGAACAGAGTTGCACTGGCACTCTTTACTTTTAACTTTTTGATAGTTGACGGCCGGGGCAGGACAGCTGCTGATCGGCATGCTGCAATGACCCTTGAAGATAAAGGAGAGGCCGTCATATGGAAGGATGTGTTGGATAACAAATGGTATGGCCCGGATCCTGTCATCAGAAAATCCAGGGGAGCTATTTGTGTTTTCCCGCAGGGTCAAGAGGTGCCTCACTGGGTTCCGTGCCAATTGACAAGAACCATTAAGGATGATTCAATTGCTTCCCAGCCAATGGAGGAAGGCCATGATCCAGTCGAAGATGACGCCGCTGCTGTTCCTGATGATGGTGGCGATGACAATCCGGATTCGGGCGGAGCAGAGATGGGGAATACTGTCTGCCTTCCCTAAGCCAATTCCTGTTCGCCACAATGCCGTGGTTTCCCCCTGCTTTTTTATTACCAACAAGGATTTGGGCCTCCCCATGTTACAGGCTTTTTGGTTCAATGGAACCTTCTTAAAATCTGCTAACGCCCTATAATAAATGGCTCCTCTGCAGGGTTAATGGCAATTGCTCTGATCTCTCCCCTTTTTACTTCAGGGAGGGCAGGCTGGACAGAGCAACTTTAGTTATGCTACCAATACTAATAAGTGCAAAGTGAGTAATGGTACAGGCTATTCTGGGCCTCAATGGGCCCCCGCTAATTTCACTAGAGGCTTCAACAAAAGGTTTTCAGATATAAGGATTGTTTTTTGCATGCTGCATGGGAGAATGTATAGTCTGCCTTTGGCTAATATGCCACCTCCGAGCTCAAACATCTCGAGATAAGGTTGCGGTTCTACAAGCATTAGCTGCTTTGGAGAATGGCGATTCACCCCAAGTATGGTTAAAAGGCCAGTTGATTTGTTCCTTGCATAGCCTTTGCACTCTCAGGGAGAAATTCTCCATTGCACTGAGGAAGGTATGCATTTTTACTCTGAGTACTGCCTTTGCACCTCCCAGGAGTTTATTCCATTGCACGGGAGAAGGAGTACCAGGAGTTTTGGGCCTCCTTTGATCGGTCCTCGCATCATGAGGTGAGGACCTGAACGGGAGTAAGACCTTCTCACTGGCCTACAGAGAAAAACAGAAAGGGGGAGCTGCTGGGAGCCGATTGAGTGGCTGCCATTACAAGATGGCGCTTGGCCCCAGCCTCGCTTGCTGGACAGCTCCATATTAGGCAATGCAGTGGAACCGTGCCTCTCGTATGTGCAGTGACGATGATGTGCTTAGGGCCAATCCCGTGGCCAGGAGCATCGGCAGGCGCACATCGGCCAATCCAGGCACGACTCGTTCCCTTACCCCCTATATAAGCAGCTGCCGTTTGGCGCTCGGGGGCCCCTCGCTTCCACTCTCCCTTCAACCAAGAGGCTCCAATAAAGCATGATTTGGGAAGAATCCTCGTCTGGTGGTCGTCCTTTCCTGCTGGTCAGGGAGTTCACCGCATAAAATGCTGTAGGAAATCCTATAGCCAGTAGCCTTTAAGTTACCCGCCCACTGGGGTGTGGCCTCTTATACTATTTATGCCGATGTAAAGTGTTTGCCCAGTCTCTTTTCTGGCTGCAGGATTCAGTTGCTATTCTCCGTTCCAGCAGAGGATATTGATTTGTGAGTCCTACCCCTAATAAATAACCAACTATTATTCTCAATTCTGAGCTGGTGTGGGATTTCTTTTAAGTGCCCCTTTTCAGTAAAACACACACAGTAGCAGCAGCAAAAGCAGGGGTTGAAAGAGACTCTTGGATGTCTGCTTCCCAATGTGGGCTATACAGACAGGCAGATGTACATACACTCTAGAAATTAAAAGTGGAACACTTTGAGTTTCTGAGCTTTTCTTCATGTAACATCAGAATTGTGCTTATTTTCTTAAGAGAAAAGAACAGAACTTACCAGTTACACAATTTTCTAAAACTCACCAAGACAAGCAAAGCTGGGTGGGTGAGTGAAAGCCTGGAAAGAAAGCTGACGGATGAGTGGACAACCAGACAGATTCACATCTCGCAATATTCTCTGAGCAGCTGTAAGGCCCTTCTCCCCATGGGGCATAGGCCAGGGTGTGTTCTGTCAGGGACAAGGACAGGAGAGGCCATGCTTTGGCGGCACCCATACCTATGGCATCACCAGAGAGTTTCCAGACCTTGACGTCCCCATCCAAGCCAGCACTGACAACCAGCTGGAAGATGTCCACGTACAGGATATCGGTCACGCTCTCCAGGTGGCTACTCCAGGTAATCAGAAGGGGTGGGGGAACCAGAGAAATGGTCTGGCCATCCACAACCTGTAGGGGGCAGTAGAGGGTGACTCACATCATGCTCTCACAAAGACAGTACCCTAGCACTTACCTAGGGCCCAGAGGAGCAGAGTCCAGGGAAGAGCACCTGGACACCAGCTAATGAACCACCTCTGGGCACTTCACATTAACTGGCTGCTGCTGACCCTTGGTAGGTCTCAGCACTTCTCTGGCTTCAAGAGCCCCTTTGTTAAAGCCTCACAGTCTGTCTCATTGGAACCCACAACGTTATATGCCATAGAACATGTTCACCACTTTACTAAGAAGAGAGAATCAAAGATATTCAGAAATCAGCCTGAAGCCAGAGAGCTGGAAAGTGATGGGACAAGAATATAAGCCCACACATCTCCTAACTCTCCTCAGCTGAGCACTAGGACAGACTGCATGGGGTGGCTGGTGACACAGGGGACATCACACTAGGAAAACGGAAAAACATGTGAGAGAAAATAACTCTATATAACTGGGAAGTGTGTGAGTGTGTGTGTGTGTGTGTATGTGTGTGAGTGTGTGTGTGTGTGTGTGTTTGTAAGAAAGGGGATGCATATGTATATTCATGTTTGCCTGTGTTCGGCCCACATGTGTACATGCATGTATATGATGCAGGTGGAGGCATGAAGTTGACCTCGGGTATCCTCCTTCATCTCTCAGGATCTCTTGTTGAACCCAGAGTTCGCCAATTCCAGCTGGTCTAGCTAGCCATCTTGCTCAGGGATCGCCAGTCTCTGACCCATGCCATGCCTGTTCAGCTGTTAGATGGGTTCTGGGATTCAAACTCCAGTCCCCACACTTGAGCAGCAAGTGCTGCATTCGCTGAGCCGTCTCCCCAGCCCCAACCATTTTTAAATCCAACAATACTGAGGAAGGAACATTTATTCTATATGCTATAGTCAGGCATAGTAAGTCAGACTACTTCGAACCATAACCCAAGAGTAAAAGACATCAGCGAGCACAGAAGCCATGCTAAGCATGTAGGAAACCCTTGGGTATGAGAATACTATCAGAAAGAGTGGTTCAAGCACAAACACAGTGGGCTGTCAAAAGAAAACTAACCATTATCACATCTGAAACTAAAATACACACTAGGAGGCTTGATTTTTTTATTTGCTTTGATTTGGGGGCATTGTTTGGTTTGGTTGGTTGGTTTTTGGTTTTGGTTTTTAGTTTTTTGAGACAGTCTCATAAGGCCTGCGCTGGCAGGCATAAAAGTTACTATCAAAGTAATCCTGGCCTCACAGAAAACTCTTGGAAGAGTTGCGCAGACCTGTCATTGGTGTTTTCAGTATTCAGTGGAATACACCAGCAAAGGCATCTGTGCCTCAGCATCCCTCTGGCACTGAGGATGTGGCAGGACTTCCCTTGTGTTCCTCACTCCATAATGCATCTTAGGAATCTTTCTAGAGCTGAATAGTAAGCCACAGGCTATGCTATTAATACAATCCTCTCAAGGGGAGAATTGTTGTGTTTTATTCTTAAAAGTGAATCTTAGTAGCGAGTGCTATTTCACATGTGTGTTAGCACGTCTGAAAGGTACATTTCCAGAAGAGGGGAACTAGGTCAAAGGGTCATATATCTGCAATTTTGTTATCCATCTTGCAAACATAAGTATTTTGAGATGCGGTCTAGCTATGTATCTCAAACTGGCCTCAAAGTCACCATCCTCCTGCCTAAGCCTAGTTCTGGGATTACAGGTCTGCATTGCATGCTGGTTGCTCATGTGTTGTCCACATGCACACTCATGTAAATCAGTACCAGAATAGCCAGAAATCCCTAACAGTGGCCACTTCAGGGAAGAATTGTGCTTCACACGGGACCAGGGCCTCTCTACATTGCCTGGGCACTTGTAAAACTTTCATATATGTATAATGAACACATAAAAAGTCATATGCATAATGAATGTATTTTAACATAAATACACAAATTAAGCACAAATGTATAATCAGACTCACATAATGAGGTGTAATACTGTCAGCCTGACAACCTCAAGAGTTCTCCCAGCTGCTCCCCACCCCAACAAGAATTATCACTTCTGACAGGCAGGCTCAGGTTTCTACAGTTATGCTCCATAGAAACAGAACAAACACATACAATGTACATGCTTTAGAGCCTGACTTGGCTTAATTTTCTGAAGAGTCACTGATTAGATTTTTTTGAGTAGATGTTACTGCTCTGTCTACAAAATCTACATTGTGGCTCCAGCCAAGACTGATGAGTGTGTGGGTATTTCCAGTGTGGAGCCATTATCAATAGGAATTCTCTCAACCTTCTTCCCATGTTTTACACAAACTTCTGGGTATAAGCCTACAGTGGAACTGCAGGGTGGAAGGGCAGACATGCTCAGGTCAGGTAGCTATTGTCAAATAATCCCCCAAAGTAAATATACTAATCGCCAACGCTTGCCCAAGGTGGCTGTTTCATTTGGTCTGCATCTCGGCAGACTCTGCTTGTGCCTTTCTCATTTCAGTCATTCTAGTGAGATGTAGTGACATCACTCCACCGCTTCCATTTATTTTTTTCTTGGTAACTAAAGAAAAGATGCTTGATTTCATGAGGCCCTGGGGCCAACACCAATTACTTTGAACCATGTAAAAGTGTTGACTACTTGAGAGAGTGTATAATATTTCAATTTTAAACTCAGGACACTAGGGTCCTACTGCAAAGATCAACATGCATGGGGAGAGGATGGTGAATGTGTATCTGTGTGCATGTGTGATGAATACTTGTGGGCATACTTGGCCCTTGTCACCTGTGCTAATGATGACCTCTGACTAACAGGTTTTTCCACATAGGCCAGACATCATGAAGGGAGCATGAAGACTCAATGTTCACTGAAAACCACAGTCCTGGCTCCTTAGTGAAACTTTCCCAAGCAACCCCCACCATCTACCTACCTCCTTCTCTTTCTCGGGGATGTAGTCCTGGGAGCGGGCCTGGAGTTGTTTAGGAATTAAGAATCGGAACTTATTCTCCGCTTCAGTGGAGATCTTGATCCCACTGGGTTGGAGTGGTCTCTGGCCAACAAATAAGCAGTACTCCTTGATGTCCCAGATCTAGGCACAGAGTGGGAGTCAGTGGCCCTGGCCCCGACCACTGCAGAGCGTGCTGTGGGTTCCTTACACCTCTGAGGTAAATATTTACTCACTACAGAGGGGGCATAGGGTCTTCTAAACCAGACCCCTTGATTAGCAGGCAGAGAGGTTTTGAGTGGCTTAGATGGACAAGGCACTCATGCCTCATATCTCACCAAAGAGCACAAAATCAACTATGAGACAGTTGTTCACGGATGAGACATATGGCTGGCAGGTGTGGGACTGTGGGGCGACAGTGATGGATAGCAGGGTCCACTGGGGGGGCAGCTTAAAGAGACCCCCAGCAGACTCCTAAGTAACTTACCTTGCTCCCACCACCTTCTCCAGTGACATCAGTACCCAACGGGAGTAGGAGGCAGACAAGGGCCACATGCAGCACAGAAATGGTCAAAGGATGGCCTGGCTCCAGTCCTTCCTCACCTTGATCATTCCTTTACTGTCCCCTGTGATGAGGATCCAGTCATTTTCATCGGTGGCCATGGCACCCACAACAATATTCCCATTCGCTTCAATGTCCACAGGGAACTTTCCCAGCAGACCTCCATTCCCATGGATGGACCAGGCGTAGATGAAGCCATCAATGCAGCTGCTCAGCATGGCAGCTGTGTGTTGCAGACGAGGCCTGGTCTGCAGAAAAATGAGCTGCACAAGAGAGTGGGCCTGGCTCAGCAGTGGCCACTGTTACACATTATACATGACTTAGACAAACCACTACACCCAACTAGTGCCCCCGTCTCCTAAGATTCTCCTTTCTTCCTGAGGAATTGAGGGACAGCATACTGGTCTGTGAGTTATTTGAAGGCAGGGAATGGTATCTTTTTGATGCTGTTAATCACTGCCCTCAGTACCTACAGGGACTCCTGATTTCACAGTATAGGACCAGCAAATGCTAAATGAAAGAAGATACATGAGCTTGCCTCACTCATCTCAAGTTTTCCAAGTCCTATTACTCTCTCAGTGTGACATGGAGAAATAACTCATTCTCTCAACTGTAGTCACAGCAAAGTGTCTGTGTGAATGTCAGAGGACAAGCACATTTAACCAAGGAGTCATCTCACCAGCTCAGCACCTTGAACTTTTTATCTTACCTCAGAAACTAGCAATATCTTCTTACTATAGTGGGAACTTTATTAATTCATCTAAGGAGAAACTTAGCTAAGAATAAGTTTCTAGCTGGGCATGGTGGTGCACCCCTTTAATCCCAGCACTTGGGAGGCAGAGGCAGGCAGACCTCCATGAGTATTAAGTCAGCCTGGTCTACAGAATGACTTTCAGGACAGTCAGAGCTATATAATGAGACCCTATCTCCAAGAAAGACAGGAAGGTAGGAAGGAAGGAAGGAAGGAAGGAAGGAAGGAAGGAAGGAAGGAAGGAAGGAAGGAAGGAAGGAAATAGTAATTATTCTGAGCTGGCCTTTTTATGGAAAATGGTTTATTTATTCTTTGGCAACTCCATACATGAATATAGTGTATTTTGATCACATTCATACACATCCCAATTCCTCTCTCTTATGCTCCTCCCACTCCTTCTGGACTCCTTCTACTTCCGAACAAGCCTCCCTCCTACTTTTATATTTTTTATAGGAAAACTATTTTATTAGAGATGGAATTTCCACTTTAGACTTTCCTGACGTTATGCTTGAAAACATTGATCTTTAATTACCCACAATAGAGGACAGGTAATCAATAATTTCCTTGAACAGCAATTCACAGTTGATATATATATTTCTTTCCTTTTTACAAGCTTCATGCAGTCTTTTTCTTTTTTTTGTCCTCAATAGCTAGAAACAACCTTCTCCAGCAGGACCCTGTTACTTTTTTATTGTTTTTATTGAGCTATTTATTTTTCTCTTCTCCCCTTCCCCTCCCCCTCCCCATCTACTCTCTCCCATGGTCCCCACACTTCTAATTCACTCAGCTCTTGTCTTTTTCTATCTCCCATGTAGGTAAGATCCATGCATGTCTCTCTTAGAGTCTTCATTGTTGTCTAGGTTCTCTGGGATTGTGAATTGTAGGCTGGTTTTTCTTTGCTTTATGTCTAAAACCAACTTGTGAGTGCGAACATATATTTGTCTTTCTGGGTCTAGGTTACCTCACTCAGTATGATGTTTCTAGATCCGTCCAATTGCCTGCAAATTTCAAAATGTCATTATTTTTTTCCACTGTGTAGTACTCCATTGTGTAAATGTACCACATTTTCTTTATCCATTCTTTGGTAGAGGGGCACATAGGTTGTTTCCAGGTTACGGCTATTAAAAATAATGCTACTATGAACATAATTGAACACATGTCCTCGTGGTATGATTGAGCATCATTTCAGTATATACCCAACAGCAGCATTGCTGGGTCTTGAGGTAGGTTGTTTTCTAATTATCTGAGAAATTGTCATACTGATTTCCAAAACAGCTGTACCAGTTTGTACTCCCACCAGCAATGGAGGAGTGTTTCCTTTACCCCACATCCTCTCCAGCATAAACTGTCATCTGTGTTTTTGATCTTGGCCATTCTGACAGGTGTAAGATGGAATCTCAGGGTTGTTTTGATTTGCATTTCTCTGATGGTTAAGGATATTGAGCATTTCCTTAAGTGTCTTTCAACCATTTTAGATTAATCTGTTGAGAGTTCTCTGTTTAGGTCTGTACTCCATTTTTCTTATTGGATTTTTGTTCTTTTGATGTCAAGTTTCTTGAGTTCTTTGTATATTTTGAAGATCAGACCTCTGTCTGATATGGGGTTTGTAAAGATCTTTTCCCATTCTATAGGCTACTGTTTTGTCTTGCTGATTGTGTCCTTTGCTTTACAGAAGCTTCTCAATTTCAGGAGGTCCCATTTAATAATTGTTTCTCTCAGTGTCTGTGCTACTAGGGTTATATTTAGGAAATGGTCTCTTATGCCAGTGTGTTCAAGTGTACTTCCCATTTACTCTTCTATAAGGTTCAGTGTGTTTGGATTTATGTTAAGGTCTTTTTGATCCATTTGGACTTGAGTTTTGTGCATGATGATAGATATGGATCTATTTTCATTCTTCTACATGTTGATATCCAGTTATGACTGCACCCTTTGTTGAATATGCTCTTTTCTTCCATTTTATATTTTTTGTTTCTTTGTCAAAAATCAGGTGCTCATAGGTGTGTAGACTGGTATCCATTGGTCCTCCTGTCTGTATTTATGCCAATACCAGTCTGTTTTCAGTACTGTAGCTCTGTAGTAGAGTTTGAAGTTAGGGGTTGTGATGCCTCCAGAAATTCCTTTATTGTACAGAATTGTTTTAGCTATCCTGGGTTTTTTGCTTTTTCATATGAAGTTGATTATCAAGGTCTGTGAAGAATTTTGCTGGGATTTTGATGGGTACTGCATTGAATCTGTAGATTGCTTTTGATAAGATGGCCATTTTTACCATGTTAATTCTACCTACCCAAGAGCACTGGAGATTTTTCCATTTTCTGGTGTCTTCTTCAGTTTATTTCTCAAAGGCTTGTTTTGTTAGATTTACTCCAAGATATTTTATTTGTGGCTACTTATTTTATTTGTGTTGTTTGTTGCTATTGTGAAGGGTGATGTTTCTCTGATTTCTTTCTCAGCCCATTTATCATCTGTATAAAGGAGAGCTACTGATTTTTGTTGTTGTTGTTAATCTTGTGTCCTGCTACATTGCTGAAGGTGTTTATGAGTTGTAGAAGTTCCTTGGTAGAATTTTTGGGGTCACTTTTGTAAACTATCATATTATAAGCAAATAGTGAGAGTTTGACTTTTTCTTTTCTGATTTGTATCCCCTTGATCTCCTTTTGTTGTCTTATTGCTCTAGCTAGAACTTCAAGTACTATATTGAATAGAAATGGAAAAGTGAACAACCTTGTCTTGTTCCTGATTTCAGTAGGATCGCTGTGAGTTTCTCTCCATTTAGTTTGATGTTGGCTGTTGACTTGCTGTATATTGTCTTTATTATATTTAGGTATGTTCCTTGTATCCCTGCTCTCTCAAAGACCTTTATCATGAAGGGATGTTGTATTTTGTTGAAGGCTTTTTCAGCATCTAATGAGATAATTATGTGGGGTTTTTTTTCAGTTTGTTTATATAGTGGATTACATTGACAGATTTTCATATGTTGAACCATCCCTGCATCTCTGGGATGAAGCCTACTTAGTCATGGTGGAAGATTTTTCTAATGTGTTCTTGGATTCGGTTTGCCAGTATTTTGTTGATTATTTTGCATCAATGCTCATGAGTGAGATTGGTCTGTAATTCTCTTTCATGGTAGTATCTTTGTATGGTTTGGGTATCAGGGTAATTGTAGGCTTGGAAAAAGAGTTTGGCAATATTCCTTCTGTTTCTATTGTGTGGAATAATTTGAGGAGTTTAAGGTCAGACTGGTCTACATAGCAAGTTGCAGGCCAGTCTTTTGACTGTATTTATGCTCTACTGATAGCTTCTTTGCTATGCAGGAGCTTTTTAATTTTATGTAATCCCATTTATCAGTTCTTGGGGCTAGTCCCTGTGCTGCAGGGCATTCATCCAGCCTCTGTGGGCACCTATATGCATGTGCACATATAAACATGCCTACAAGCATATACACAGAAATAAAAAATAAATTATATTAAATTTTTAAAAGGTTAATGATCTAGGGCTGGGGATGTAGTTCAGTTGGCAAAGTACCTACCAAGCATGCCTGAAACCCTGGGTTCATTCCTCAGCACTGAGGAAGCCAAACGGTGGAAACACCTTTAATCCCAGCACTTAAGAGGTAGAAGCAAGGGGATCTGAAGTTCAGGGTCATCCTTAGCTTGTGAGTTCTATATCAGCCAGGTATACAGGTGTCTGAGTTAGAATCTCTGTTGCTGTGATAAAACACTATGGTCAAAAGCAACTTGGCGGGGGGAAGGGTTTATTTCAGCTTACAGCTCCACATCACAGTCAGGATGTGGATCATAGTGAGGGGTCCATGCCAGAAAGGGGACAGGAGGAAGAAATGAGTACAGATGAACCAACTCAACTTGCACCCCACCACTGTTGTGGAATATTTAACTATGTACAGATGTGTTACATTTGTTTATGTGGTGGAATATTACTTTAACTATGTACAGATGTGTTACATTTGTTTATGTGGTGGAATATTACTTTAACTATGTACAGATGTGTTACATTTGTTTATGTGGTGGAATATTACTTTAACTATGTACAGATGTGTTACATTTGTTTATGTGGTGGAATATTACTTTAACTATGTACAGATGTGTTACATTTGTTTATGTGGTGGAATATTTAACTATGTACAGATGTGTTACATTTGTTTATGTGGTGGAATATTACTTTAACTATGTACAGATGTGTTACATTTGTTTATGTGGTGGAATATTACTTTAACTATGTACAGATGTGTTACATTTGTTTATGTGGTGGAATATTACTTTAACTATGTACAGATGTGTTACATTTGTTTCTGTGGTGGAATATTTAACTATGTACAGATGTGTTACATTTGTTTATGTGGTGGAATATTACTTTAACTATGTACAGATGTGTTACATTTGTTTATGTGGTGGAATATTTAACTATGTAAGGGTTTGTTACGTTTGTTTCTGCTGCCTTTGTTAATGATGTAAAGATGTGATACGTTTGTGTATGCTACTTTTCTCTAATTATGTCAAGATGTGTTGCTGTTTCACCTTCCCTGACTAAGGCACCTGATTGGTCTGATGAAGAGTTGAATGGCCAATAGCTAGGCAGAGAAAGGACAGGCAGGGCTGATTGGCAGAGAGAATAAGTAGGAGAAAAGTAAGACATACAGAAAGAAAAGGAAGGAAGGAAGGAAGGAAGGAAGGAAGGAAGGAAGGAAGGAAGGAAGGAAGGAAGGAAGGAAGGTAAAAAGCCCTGAGGCAAAAGATAAATAAAGAAAAACAGGTTAATTTAAGTTAAAGATACCAGAAATGAGTCTAAGCTAGGATGAGCATTTATAAGTAACAAGAAGTCTCCATGTCATGATTTGGAGCTGGTTGGTGGCCCAAAAAAAGAAAACCTGTTACACACTACAAAACACCATCCCAGGCAAAGAGAGAGATTTCCAACAGTGTGTTCTAGAAAAAACACTTCTCTCACAGTCCCACCCCTGCTCAAATCCTAGCAAACGGCTCTGGAATTCCAAATTCACCAGGTCCATGGCACACCCACCCCTGCCCAGCCCAGCTCCCACTCCCCCACTGAGCACAGCTCACCTTCTCCACTGACACGTTCTGATGCAGCAGTCTCTTCTTCCAGAACTCCTCCTTTTCCTTTTCAGAGTCGTTGTGAAGAGGTTTGTGAACCGATAATTTATCGTGGAGCATGTTAGACAGCTTGGACTTTTGAGCACTGGAAGATTTCTAAAAGTAAAACATTGCCTCCTGAACCCTCCTACAGACCACGGAGAAAAAGAGCAGTCATGGAGCCTCACCCTGAAAAAGACCAGTGGGGTACCTACTTGGACCTTAGGATACTCTGAGACTGAGAGGTTTCTATTTTAAGAAACCAGCAATTTTGCTCTGTAGGACAGAGACTTGAGTCACCTTCAGGGTCGATCCTTCCTTTGTCCTGTGAGGCTAAAGGGGTCTAACACCCATTCTTCTCAAGATATGAGTGCAGAGGCCTAAACTTCTCAGCCAAAGATGGCCCATGTCTGACAGTAAAGTACGCTCATCTCAAAGTGCCTGAACCTCGCGGTGCCATGATTGTGAGCACCTCACAGCGCAGTGTACCTCACAGGGCTCTCTCTCACAGCAGAACATCGTCTCGGCAGACCCTACTGGAGCTGACCTACATTGCCCCATGCCTGGGCCTGGGACTGGAGCTGCCCGATGCTGCCCCCACACCTGGGAATTGGGAAGCTAGTGACTCTCATTCAAGCTTCAGGTCTCAGAAGTCAGAACTGGGCTGCAGGAGCAACTGGATTGCTTCCTCACCCCTTTGTGGGTCTCCTGTCCACAGTGTTGGAGCACTATCATCCCTCCTGCGAGACCAAGGTTGATTACCTTCCTTCAGACCTCGCTCCCTTCCCACACCCTACAAACCAGAGCTGTCAAATCAATCCTGGATCTTCAGGGCCTGGAGTTAAAGTCCATCTTACTCCATCTTCCCCTTTTGCACTGTAGCTCAGGCTTTGGAGAGGTGGCACTTGGTGCCCTGAACAGCTCACTCCTGGGTCAGGGCCAGGGCCAGGGCTGGGGCCAAGAGACTCCATCTTTAAGAACTGAAGCCATAGACCATGTTCTAACATCCAATTTAGGCTTTTAGAATCCTGCTCCTTATAGGTTCTATTCATAAACTTTCGGCTCTCAGACCAGGTCTGGAGATGCACTAGGAAAGAACGATTCCCAGACTTGAGTGAGCAGAGTTTGGTAGCTACAGCATAATCAGAATAGAAAGGCAGTGGGTGGTACAGTGCACACCTTTAAACCCAGCACTTGGGAGGCAGAGGAAGGCAGATCTCTGTGAGTTTGAGGCCAGCCTGGTCTACAAAGCGAGTTCTAGGACAGCCAGGACTGTTACAGAGAAACCATGTCTCAAAAAAAAAAAAAAAAAAAAAAAAACCACATGCTCAGAACATGTGAGCTGGACAATTGGAGCAGGAGGGATGGCCTCACTCCCACCTGCTGAGACATATTCTTCTCTTGGTCCGTGTCTCTCCGACGTTTCATCACTGGAGGAGCTGACATCAATCTCCGCCTTGCAGTAAAGCCAGCGAACTTTGTGGGATGCTTATGTGCCCACTTTTGCTCATTACTGACTGGGGAGATTTGGGTGTTGTCTATGCACTCCTCTGCATCCTTAACCTGTGCAGAGAGAGAGGAGAGAGGGCAGCTTCAGAAACTCCCCCACAAGTGGGAAGCTCAGGATCTCCTCAGTCCAGTGCCAACGTCACTGGCCCTCCAGGAAACACAGCACAGCATTACTTCCTAGAAACTTCGTGCCTTGACAGGTCTCAGACCAAGGCTTATAAACCCACCCCTGGACCTACTGATAATACCGTAGGCAGGACACATCTCCTGAGAGGAACTGGGTTTCCCCATGTGAAAAAATGGACAGTGGTTTCCAAATACTGACTTAGTCACACAAAGCCAAGTACAAACTAGATACAACTCTGAGCTGTCTTGGAGGATGTAGTACCTACCCATCAGCACACCGGCAAGGAGGTAACCTCTATCCGCTGGAGGAGGTGACCTCTATCCGCTGGAGGAGGTGACCTCTATCTGCTGGAGGAGGTGACCTCTATCCGCTGGAGGAGGTGACCTCTATCTGCTGGAGGAGGTGACCTCTATCTGCTGGAGGAGGTGACCTCTAGCACCAGTCCAGCTTTAGGTTGCCACAGTGTAGCAATTTAGAGACTGTGCTTGTTTCCTACACCTCTCTCATGAGCCTGGAGAGTGTTGTATGACACTATTGCCCAAGTGGGGAAGACATGGGCAGGACCTACTGCCAACCTGATGGAACTGGGAAGGGCCTAGAAGAGTAAAACCGTATCTGGGTGCGTCTGTGAAGGTGTTCTCAAGGAGAAAACAAAGGGGGAAGATCCACCCTGAATGTGGGCGCAGCTGGAACAAAAGAGGAAGACCATTTCTCTGGTACCCCTGTCTCTGCTTCCTACTGGCCCAGATGTGAGCTACTCCAGCTCACCTGGCCCAGATGTGAGCTACTCCAGCTCACCTGGCCCTCCTACCACGGCAGACTCGGAATCTGAAACTGTGAGCCCTTTTAGGCTGCTTCTGCGGGGTGTTTTGTTACAGCAGCGAAGAGTTAATGGTGGGCTGTCTTCAGGAGGAAGTAATCTGTTGAAAAGGACTGAAAAGTACAGCCTAGCACCCCCAGGCCCTAGAGTCAACTGTCATGGTCTAGATCCACCCCTTCTTGGTTGTAGACCTTGAGAAAGGTGGCTGACCTCTTAGTGCCTCTGTACCCTGAGAAAGGTGGCTAGCCTCCTCATGCCTCTGTTTTCTGTCACATGGAGATGTTCAAAGGCACTACCTACCATCTACTATCCTAGCTACCAGCCACCACACACACACACCCCAGTAAGTCTCCATCTCTCCCTCTGCTCCCAGGATGCTTTCTCTGCCCTCCCTGATTCTGGCCCATAGCCCAGACAGAAATGAAAGGATTGGAGTGAAAGCTGCCTGGGAAACTGGGAAAGCACAGGGCGCTGTACCTTCTTCGGTGGTAAAGGCAAGGAGCTCTCAGAGGCATTGAAATTTAAGATGGGCTTCAACATGCTGACATTCCAGAAGAGGATGTCCCCATTGTAGGAAGCGGTCCCAAGGAACTGGTTCTGATACTTGGCCATGCTCAGGACATCCTCCGTGTGGTAGGTCTGCCAGTGGTAGCAGGAGAGTACCAGCTTGGCCTTCTGGAACCTGTGCACATGGCCAGGGGCAAGAAGGGCAAGAGCTCACAGGCTGCAATACTTTGGGGAAATCTGAGTTCAGAGTGGCACTGTCTTGGGGATCCGGGAGCTTGTTTAAAATTCCTACTGATCTAGGTACCCACTATATGTCAAGCATAAAGGCTCTGCTCTTGGGGTTTACAAATAATGAATCTTCATTATCCCCTGAGTAAAGATTCAGGTTTAAACAAGAGGAAATGATAGCTGTGACCAGGCCTCCTGTAACAGAAGGGAACTTGTACATGTTGGTCCTTCCTCCTGGAATGTGTGTCCCATTCCAGGTACTTCCCTGGTACCCCCTCCAGCTCATAGCTCACCCTGGGCCTCCTTGATTAAGCTGTTCTTGACCACTCCCCAATATTAAGGATTCTGTTCCTCCACAGGAAGCCTGCTCTTCCCCCCCCAGCAGTCAACATGCTTTATAAAGCAAATTATCGCATTATCTAATAGAGACTGAGTGTTCATACATACTCAAAATTCCTGTGTTAGAATCTAATAATCCTCAAGTGGGGAATGGACCTTGGGGAGGACATCTGGTCAAGAAGGCAGAAGCTTCCTTGATGGTATGATAAAGAGACCGAAGAGATTCTCCACCCTTCCCATCACAGAGACTACAGCAAGACAACCCTTTATAAAAAAAGGAAAAGGGACCCGCAAGATTCCACAATGCTTTTGCCGAGGACCTTTTAGCCTTTGTAAGTGCAAGAAATAAACCTCCACTGTTTATAAGTCACCCGCTCCATGGCGTTACACTGGGGCAGCCTACATGGCTAAGGTAGAAACTACAGAGGGTGAGGCGCTGCCATGACAGATAACAAAACTATGCAGATGACTGTGGAGGTGGCAGATGGATAGAGGTTGGAAGAATTCTAATGCACATTCCAGGAAAAGCCTACAGTGCCACATATGGGTCATCAAGGATGGTTCCAGTGAGGGCACAGGAGGCTCGGGTGAGGGCATAGAAAAGGGGAGAGCTATAAAGAAAGCCATGCTGGGGATGTAGCTCAGCTGACAGAGTACAAGCCTAGCATGTGTGAAGCCCTGGGTTTGATCCCAAACACCGAATAAATCAGACCTGGTGGTGACGGCTGCAATCCCACTGCCAGAGAGGCAAGAGGATCGGAGTTCCTCTTGGAAGTTCAAGGCCAGTGGGGGCTTCAGGAGACAGAGAAACAGAGTGGGGGGGAGGGGGAGAGAGCTGGAGATGGAACCCCGGCTCAGCATGCACTCTACCACAGAGTTACCCTCCCAGCCTCATCTATTTAAAGATGACCTAAGCCATCCTAAGTTGCTGGGAACAAAATGGATGATAATGACCACTATGATATCTCAAGTAGAAATGAGGAACATGCTACTGGAAACCGGAGGCAAAGCCATCCTGGGTACAAAGTGACAGAGAACTTGGCTGGATTGTGTTCACAGTCTAGTGCTGTAGCAAGTAGAGCTTGCAAGCCATGAGACTGGGTATTTATGTGGCTGGGGAAATTCCTAAGAAAGACATTCAAAGATGTAGATAGTTTTCTCCTGTTTATAATAAAATTCTAGAAGAGAGAAATAATTTTAAAACAGAGATGTTGAGCAAAGGGGAACAAAGTCTGGGGTTGTGCTCAATGGCAGAGCATTTATGGTTCAGTTCATAGTACCAAAATGGAATGCAGGTCAGAACTTAAGGTCTGAAACTTTCTCTTCTCAGCCCTTATCTATTGGAAGGAAAGACAAGCCTATGGGGTGTGGTACGGACTGTGAGAATACTGTGGGTCAGCCACGTGACAGAAGCTGTGTGCTAGGCTCTAAGACAATGGACAAATGACTCTAAGAGCAATTCAGGCATTTGAACTGTCCTTCCTATTGCACAAGGGTTTCAGAAAAGAGACCACCAGTCCAAGTTAGACCTCAGCACCCCTTATATTGAACACCTCACTTAATAGTCTCTCATCTCACACTCTGGTATCATGTTTTTTAGCCAAGCCAGGCATAGTTCCTGAAGACAATAGTATGATACAAGCTATACCAAAAGAGATAGGAAAGCTTGGCTACATCCATCATCTAGAGTCCAGTGGGCAGAGCCATGGATTCAGGACTACCATCCCAGACAGGCACAGACCCATGCAGGGAATAAAACCATCACAGATGCATGGCCTGGACCCAGGGTCACCATTAGGGCATAGCGTCCCAAAGCTGCGGAAGCAGGTTATCTAAAGGTTTACATATTTAGCCCCTGCAAAACAGAACCTCCATCTCAGGAGCCTCGGAGGCAAGAAAGAGGATTATGTTGGTGTCCTAAGACAACTCAATGGATAAAGGCACTTGCTGCCAAGGAACCCACATGGTAGAAGTAACAGACTGACTCCCACAAGCTATCCTCTGACTTCTGCCTATATGCCATGACATCTGTACTAGATAGACAGACAGATAGATGATTGAATGATAGATGTGAAATTTGTTCCAATAAGTTTAGACTCATTTGGGATCTGCAGCTCATTTCTTCCCTCCTGCATTCGTTCATCTGTCCTGTGCCTATCTCACTGCTGGACTTTGGAAGTGCATAACAAGTCCATGTCACGTGTTTAGAGCCAAGGGAGAATTTGTCTCAGGATAAGTGGTACACTGGATCTCATCCACACGTGACTTAAATATTTAGATAAGACTTTGGGCTTAGACATTTCAGTTGATGCTAACCAAATAAAACCCTCAGTGCCACCCTCAGTTCCCACCACTAGTTGGTGGCCTTGTCCCTCCGCCTTAGTTCTGTTTCTTGGGAAAGGCTTCAGCTCTGAGATAATTGTGTAGCTCAACCATTTCAGGGACCAGTGTGAGCACATTAGGAGGTCAAGCCTTTACAAGGTGGTGCGGTCACGTGTGTGGAGCCCTCGACGGTGGGATTATAGCCCTCAACCCTCTGTCAGGTAAATTCATAGGAAGGAAAGTTTTCTAGGAGCCAGGAAGCAGGTCTTCACCGGAAGCCAAACTGTCTAGCGCCTTGAACTTAGACTACCCAGCTTCTAGGACTGTGGGAAATAAATCCCTGTGTCTTGTAAGCTGTCAGTCAATGGCATCTTGTTATAAGAGACTGAAGTGATTCCTCCAGGGAATGAGAAGCTACATGGGGGCAGAGACTGTCACTTTTTCCATGACCATCACCAGCAGAAGGCACCTTACTTCATGCTGCGTGAATGGACGGGTAGAAGCACAGGGGGAGCAATGACTTGGTCACCACAGGTGCCCGGCTAGTTACTTCAGCTGCTGGGAAAGCTCAGGATGAGAAAAGCCCAAAATAAGGAAAGCCTCCCACTCACACTTGGTGCTCACGTGAAATTGGTGATTCTCTTACTCCACCCTGTCACGTAGAATGCTTTGTTCATGTGGACAATTCCACTAATCTGTTGGAGATAAAGAAAACAGAGCACTAGACTCCTTAGAGAGAACGCCTTTGGGTCCCTGATGCTTTCCTAAACGTACCCACCAGAAAGTCAAAACTCAGTGAAGGCGAGAATTTCGAGTCAATGCCACATCAAGCTTTCAGAGTGCCTGCTAATTACCTAACCAAAGGGAGCCAGAGACCATCAAACCTGATGTGTCTGAAAGAAGCAGATAATGTGGGCACCCATGTTCATTTTACAGAAGAGACAACCGGGCAACATGTGACCTGGCTATGGTCCAAATACTGCTGAGAGGTCTAGACCAGTACTCAACCCCTTGTTCTGTGTATGTGCGTGCGTGTGTGTGTGTGTGTGTGTGTGTGTGTGTAAATGGAGGCCAGACCAACCTCCACTGTAGTTTCTCAGTTAGCACCCACTTTGAAGGGAGGGACTCTCTAACTGAGAACTGTAGCTAATCCATTAGACTAGTCTGATAGACAGCAAACTTCAGGAATCTGCCTATCTCCTCCTACCCAGTATTGGGATTAGAAGCCCATGCCACCATCCCCAGTTTCCTATGTGGATACGGAGGATCAAACTCTTCCACAACTGAGCTCTCTCTGACACTCTCACGTCTGGCTCCTTCTGCCCAGGTTAAAGGAAGGAGGGTCAAGTTCCAAAGTGGCACTTACAGTTGACTGCAATCTATGCTATATCCGCGGGCTGTTTCTAGAGCCCTAGCAAGTACTTTCTGTCTCAGGCTGTCTAAATGTCCAGAAATGAGCTAACCTGGGCTACAGGAGGACTACTGGTGGTTAGACAAAAGCCAAAAGTCCTCAGGAGCTTGCAAAACCATTTCCCATCTTCCAAAAAGAGACATTCCCTTACCTCTGGCAGAAGAGCAATATGAGTACCTGTAGCGTCTATCAACATATCAGATGCTGCTCCGGGCTCCCCCAGTATCTCAAGTACTTGTTATACATTGCAGAGTCCATGCTCTGCTCACATCCTAGCCCTCCTTGCTTCTCCAGGCTTCCCTCCTCCCAGAACCCCATTCACTGTCTATGTAACAGCAACTTTACCCTGCCTCCACTGTTCTCACTACATCCTCTTTCTCTTACTCTCTTACTCTCTTGCTATGCTCTGTGCTCTATCTCTTGCTACCTCATTATCTCTGCTATTCTCTCCTGCTTCCCTAGCCCTAACCATGTCCAGTCTGCAGGCCATGTTCAGTACACTTCTTTCTCTCTCTGCTCCGGACTCGGTGCTCCTGGCTGTTCTCTCTCACACATTTATGATAAAAACCCTTAGTCATATCCTGGAACCATCATGCCAGCAGTTTCTTTACTGCGCCCTCACATATACTTTCAGATAGGAATGAGCACAGGAGCCTCCGCATCAAACACCCACCCACCACTAAAAACACACCCCAAAGCTCGAAGGTGCGGAAGAACAATAAGTCTTTGCACATTTTAAATGCAGCTGGCATCCCTGGAACCCTCCCTAGAGACACTGCCTAGCTTTTTTTCATGCAGGAGGGCCCAAGGGCTCAGGCAAGTTTGAAGGCATGTAGTATCACCAATGCTGTACAACCTCTTAGACACACAGAAAACTACATCCTAGAGCTCCCAGGAACCTGCTGCCTCCACCTGACGGGCCCCACTGACCTCCACTTTGTCGTCATTGGGAAAGGTCAATAGGCACTCCCCAGTGTTGTAATTCCACATCTGCATTATGCCATCACGCAAGCCCGTGAGCAGACACCGCTCCGACTCATCCAGGGCCATGGCAGTCAGCTCACTGTGCTGGTCAGCAGACACAGAGAACTCCATCCTCTTCTTACCCGTGGTGATGTCCCACACACTCACCGTGCCCTGTAGGCAGCCACTCACCACCTGTAAGTGGACCACACAGGTGCCCCAACTCACTGCAGGGCAGTCCCAAGTATATCCCTTCCACAACCCCACCCTGGCAACCTGTGCAGCACAGGCAATGCCTTAAAATAGACCTTCCTGGGCTCTGTGTCAAATGCTACTACTCTTTTTAAATGAGTCACTCTCATAAGTCTCTCTTGGGAATTCAAGCTCCCAGAAGAGACAAGAAAGCCACACATATAGTAAAGTTTGTGCAACACTGATCAACTGGTTAGAACTTGGTGACTATGGAGGATTAGACAGCTACAGACCTAGACCCTGGGCTATCTTTAATTCCCTTAACAGCCACTCACCTCTTAATCCACCTCTGTGTCTTGACAGAGCACCCTTTGACCTCTGAGGAAATACCTTTAGACTGTGTTATCCCAGAAAACCACCAGCTTTCGCCAGCCCACAGCTGAGAATGCCATCTGGCAACAGTTTCCCTGCTTTACGGCCACTCACCAATGTACTTGGAAAATGCCTTGGTGCATGGCTGTCCTTTGTCTCATGACGAAAAAAGGTCATGTAACTGCTTCAACATCAGAACATGTAATTTGGGGGAACCTGAATCCCTGTTCCCAGACCACCATGATTCATATTTGGCTCCAGACAAACTCTTCTTCCCATGAGGTGAGAACCATGGTTTGTACCAACTTACTCATCACTGTCTCCAGAGAAGAGAATCTGTGGTATAGAGAAGGCACTTGCCAAAGCACCTTTAGTGGGGACCAAAATGGGAGCAAAAAGGCCAAGCAGGCAACAGGCTCCTGGTGCCTCTGCAGAGAAGCACTGAGGACACGACATGGCCATGCTCTCACTGCCTTCATCCTGTGATGCTGCTTTAGAGTGGCAACCGCATTCCCGCTGAGAAGAGCTGGGTGCACTTACAAACAAAAATAATAAAATGCTGTTCTGCAACCCAAAGAGCCCTAAGCCAGCTAGAACCTGAGACAGTGGTGCTAAGAGCCAGACCTGGAGGAGAGCTCTGGCCAAAGGCCACTCCTGCACAGACAGCCGCCCTGTCCACAGCCCAGGTCAGACAAGAGATGCCACTGGGAGTGGGAGGAGCCTGCAGCCCTTTCTGTTCATGCTCCTTATAAACATTCTCTGTGTCCAGAGGCCCTACCCACAGAGAGGATCTCCTCAGCACCAGAGGGCACTGGCTGTGGTCCATAAGACACAGGATGCAGCTTCCACAAAACAGTACTCTGGGGGAGCTCATAGAGAGGGAATCTTGAGGGACACCTGCACCAGCATCTGTTTCCGTGCTAAGAGCTGATCTGGGTGACAGTGCAAGGCAGGGGTACTCAGAGGGGCCAACAATTTAGTGACCAGATGGGGAGTTCAGGCAGCTCCCATGACAACCAGTCTTCAGGCTACTTCAGGCCTACATTTTGGTGAAGCCAGGGCTAAACCGAAGGTGGCACTAATGATTTCCAGAGTGCCACATGAGCTGACTGCTGTTTGAACGCTGACTCGGGCACATGGAGAGGTCTGGGTCCTGCACGTGTCACTGTCACTCTTCCCTGCTGCCGAGGCCAGCCTTGCCCACTCACCTGCTTGAAGATCTTGCTGTAGAGGACAGCACACAGGCCTGATTTGTGAGTTGCCATCTTCCCTGTTTTCATGGGCCCCTGGGATTCCAGGTACCCTCTGAGGATCCCAATCTGTGGATGTGGAGGGGCAGACAGCTGAGCAGTCAGATGGGCTCTCCCTCTGTGACTAAGGCCTTGAGGAGAAACCTCCAACATCAAGACATCCTGTACCCCCATGAGGCTCCTCAGAAATTCAGAATTCCATTCCTTCTCTTACCCTGCTCCAAGGCCCTATTTCCAGGACTTGGGAGTCCCAGCCCCTCATGTTCCAATAATCCCCTTGAGATCCAAACCCATGGTCCTCTTACCCTCTGAGGAGCTGAGAAGTCTCACTCAAGTGTTTCCTTTGTAACCAGCCTGGCAGACAAGCTATTCTGAAGAGACACGTGTGTCTTCCACTCTAACTATGAGACTGCTAAAACCGTGGACCCAGAGAAATGGGACACCCAGATAGAAGGACAGGTGCCAGGTGTGGGGGTGGGGAATTATTTAACTCCCAGAAAGTTAGTTCACATGGTTCTACACCAGACTATCTTACAGGAGGATACTGAAGCCGGACAGTAATGGGCCAATGGCGAGTCTTCCTGGGACTGTTCAGATATGCACACCCTTAGCTCTCTATTAAAACTTGAATCTCACTTCAGGACCCCAAAGATGGACCTGAGGGGTTTGCTGAATCTTTGTACCTCTTACCAATGTAACCATACTGAATAAATCTCCTTTTTCTGATTTCCTCTGTCAATTTGACTTTTTGTTTGTTTGTTTTTGTTTTTTGAGATAGGGTTTCTTTGTCTAGCCTTGGCTGTCCTGGAACCCACTCTACAGACCAGGTTGGCTTCAAACTCAGAGACCCACCTGCTTCTGCCTCCTGGGTGCTGGGATTAAAGGTGTGTGCCTGGTTTTAATTTGGCTCTTTTAATTGACTTGTTAAAGACATGACTTGGGGCCAAGGTTGTGACCTCCAAGTCCAAAAACACCTTTAGGAAGCCTTCTGTAATCAGTCCAGCCTCAGGCTCAGTGGAGACTTCCCTGTGGTCATGAACCCTTAGAATCCAACACTTTCATATGGTCTTGTGCTTTCTACTGAATTAACATTACCTTAGTAATATACTCTCACATCCCAGCAAAGCTGGGGGTTAAATACTGTCATAGCCCCACCCAGAGAGTCCAGGATGATTGGAAATGAATTTCAAAGATGTTTAATTTTAAAACTACTGACAGCAAGTCCAGCACCCATCAGAGATGTAAGCCCTTCTCTCTCTCTCTCTCTCTCTCTCTCTCTCTCTCTCTCTCTCTCTCTCTCTCTCTCTCTCCCTCTCTCCCTCTCCACATAAACCTGCTACAAAGGAGAGAGACAGCCATGTGCACAGAAAGACATCAATGTCCCTTGACAGGGTGGTCGCATGTGGGAAGTTCTTCTGCATATGTGTTGTTTTTATTGGTTAATGAATAAAGAAGATGCTTTGGCCTGTGATAGGACAGGGTAGAGCTAGGCGGGAAACCTAAACTGAATGTTGGGAGAAAGTAGTCAGAGTCAGTGAGAAGCCATGTAGCCACCATGGAGACAGACGTGCCAGAACCTTGCTGGTAAAACCATGAACCTCATGGCAAAATATAAAATAATGGAAATGGGTTATTTTAAGATATAAGAGCTAACTAGAAAGATGCTTAAGCTATTGGCCAAACAGTATTGCAATTAATATAGTTTCTGTGTGGATATTTTGAGTCTAGGCAGTCAGCAACAAATGAGCAGGCTCCATCAACAAAACAGAAGTTCCTGCCTCTTGTCTGCCACTGGGCTCCCACATGGTACCAGGTCTCACCGTGGCTCTAGTTAGTCCTCCCCTCCTGCCTTCCTTAAGGCACTAGGCAAGTCATAGCTCACAGGCACTCTCCCTGACAGTTTTCTCCAGGGCTGTCCTGTCTTCCTGGAGCTGATGATTACAACTGATGGGGCCAAAGGAGCATGGAGGAATGACAGAGGAGTCTGAGGGGCGCATGCGTGGAGATGGGGTAGGAGCAGTAGGGGTGGAGAAAAGCATGGACTAGAATCAGAACCTGCTCTCAAGGAAGCTCAAGAACCAGAGCCTCACAGACTCCAGAGCCAGGCCTGTTAGCTGGGCCTGTCCGTCGGACAGCACTCACGTTGTAGGTGGTACAGATGAGACTTCTGTCTCTGTGGAAGTAGGCACTGGTGATGGGGCAGTTGCCCAGGCTGAAGAGCTTCCCGCAGAAGGACTGGAGGCAGACATAGTCCTGCAGGTCCCACACGCGAATGTTCTGTAGGAAACAGGCAAGAGGCAGGAGGGTCTGCAGAAGCAGCCAGCACCCTAGGCCCTGGTGACACCCTATGAGCAAGGTCACAGCCCCTCCCAAGAGGCTAAACTAATGGCCAATAATCCATGTTCTCAGGGAGGTAGGGAGAGCGGGGCCTCCTTCCTCAGTTTTCCTAGGTATCTCTGTCCTGCCTGGACGTCTAAGCTCAGCAAGCTAAAGGCAAAGACAACAGGCAGCCTGTACCCTGCCTCAGATCTTCACTTGTTCCCCCACTTCAGACCACCTGTATAATGACTCTCTTAAGGCTCCCCCCTGTGGGCCTTTGGCAAAGTGTGAGACCAGGGGTAGAAAGGTTGGTTACCTCTGTGTCTCAGACTCCTCCCAATACTAGCTGAGCTATGTTAGCACCCCAGGGTCAGTGTCTTTCCTGGGGAACAGAGCTGGAGGGATGGGGGACAAAGGTATGCTCCATAAGGGTGGCACCTTGTCCCTGGAGATGCTGATCAGGATGCTGGCATTCTTGCTGTTCACAAGGAGGTGAGTCACTGCTGTCTGATGTCCCTTCATCAGCCACACAGGCTTTTTTGAGACCAGGGGGTTCCACAGGCGGATGTGGGGGTCATAGCCACCAGTTGCTGGGGTCAAGAAATGAGTTATCAGCTACCAGGGCCTGCACTGGGACCTCCTTCCAGGGCCAGGCTCAGGCTCCAGCCAGAGTCAGCAGACAGAGAAGGCCATGGCGATCTGTCACTGGCCTTCTTGCCCCTTCTTACCTATGTCCATCTCTGACATCCTGAGTCACATCCCACCTCCCAGCGATGTAGCTCAGCAGGGGAAGAAGCCAGAGGCCTGGGACTATACAGAGCCATGTCCTTGGCTCTGATCATCCCCAGGCTGTGCAGCCCCTACCCCAGCATTGCTTGTGGGGAACACAAAGAGGACTTACCCAGGAAGTTCCTGTCTGGACAGTAATCAAAGCAGAGAATTCCTTTTTTTAAATTCAATGTTGATAACCTAGAGCAAAAAGCCAGGTGGGGAAGATGCAGGGCTAAGAGCAGCAGACCGGACTTCAGGAGGGGAGGAGCTAGGTGCTTGATGGGGAGGGGTCAGTATCTCTCTGCCCATGAAGAAGAGAGGCCCCAGGCCTGCCCAATGCTCACCCAGAACCCAAAGCATAGCCCAGTGAAGTAGCAGATGCCCAAATCAGTTGCACCCACCCTTTAGGAAGAAAAAAAAAAAACCAAACATGAGAAAGTCTTTGCATTTGTAAAGCATTTTGTGTTGTTCCAAGAAAAAACTTAACATGATTTTACACCCACCACCTTCAGGCAGGTATCCTCCAGGCCAAGATACAAATGAAAAACCTTAAAAATAAACTATAAAAAAGCAGGCCAGAGTCATGGGTGCTGTGCCCTCACTCTGTGCTAGATGCCATCTCACAGGTCACCACATGCAATCCTTAGGAGTGGCGTTGCCATGGTGTGATGAGAACACACCTGTGGGATGAAGGATGAGGACTCCGCCCTGGTGGGCACAACAGGAAATGGCTCAAAACATCCAGGAAGAGAAAAAAGGAAGGGTGAGGCAGGATCCCAGGGCTGCCAGGTCCCCTACACAGGCCACTGAGCTGCCTGCCTAGAAATTTCCTGGGACGCTAGCCAAGCCAACTCCTCCCTGTGGCCTTCACACCACACCATGTCCACGCTAGCCAGGCCAACTCCTCCCTGTGGCCTTCACACCACACCACGTCCAGTTTAGGACCCCTTCGCTTCTATATCAGCCTCCCAACTGTTTCCTAACCTCCAACCTTGCTTTAGATTTTCAAGAACAATCCCACCCACTGGCAAGCCAGAGATGTGGGCCAATGAGAGGGCATAGTTGATAATGACACTTGCTGCCAAGCCTGTAATGGGGTTCAACTCCTGGAACCCACTCCATGGCAGGAGAGAACCAGCTCCCGCAAGTTGTCCTCTGAGCTCCACATGAGTGCAGTATTGGGCCACCATCCCTATAACAAATACATGTTTAAAAAAAAACAAACAAAACAAAACAAAACAGATGTCTCCATCTACACACTTATGTGAGAGAAACATCCTAGAACGGCCGCGAGAGAAATGTCCTACAACAACGGCCGCCAAGAGGACAGAAGGAATTACTTCAGACTGATTCACTCCTCTATGCACAGTCCTGCCAGGACTCAGGAACCACTATGCTCCCCACCTTACAGACCTTGTCTCACACAAACAAGGAAATGGATGGGGACAGGAGGGACGGTGATCAGCTACGAGGAAGCCTGCAGGGGAAGCAATGGATGGCTAGCAGAGGGAAACAGAATGACTTATTTGGGACAGCCTCTCTGAGAAGGTGCTGGGAGGCAGACACCTGCAGAAGAGTTAGAGATAGCCCAAGGGAGCATGCAGAGACGGACAAGGCTTCAGACCCAGGGTCATAGGGCTGGTGGAAGTGGTCAGAAGCAAGGTAGTGGGGAACTGGACTGTAAAGGATGCAGATGATTGTGTCTAGGGACAACAGCCAGAGGGGACCTAGTGAGCTCTGACAACGACTTCAGATAAGAGTCGATGGAAGAATGGAAGAAATGAGAAAAGAGAAAGGAAGGGAGGCAGGGTGGGTCAGTGACACACTCCACACCAGTTCTAACAGCCCAGTCCCTGATCCTCTGCCAGCTCTGCTCCTGATTCAACCAACCACCTGAAGAGATCAGGTAAGGCCAACTATAATGAAGCTGGACCCTAGGGGTCCTGAGAGGCTGAGGGTGACTCTACAGGAGTCAGGCTTGGCCCCTCAAGTTTTACCTACCCTAGTTACTTCACAAGAGGACATCAGGTACCAGAGGCCAGCAGGCAACCAATAGTGCCACCTCCTGGCCTGAGGTGGTACTGCACCAAGACAGAAGAAGGCACTTGTGTACACTTGTTATACATCTTCCAACCTATCCCCAAATTAAATATTCTAGCCTCTCCACCTCCACCCCGTGGCCACCTTCAGGTAACTACCATGCATAGTCTGAACTATTGGGATAGCCTTCTCCATGGTGGCCCCACCTCTCCTGGCCCTTAGACTTGAACGATCTGCATTCTGATTCTAGAGGGTTAGAACACAGCATTCTAAGTACTTGAACTAGTGCCCAGGTGACAATAAGGAATTGTGGATTTATTTTATGTTCTTATGCATATATTTGAGATTTTTCAAAATAAAAATGTTAAGCAAATGAAATGCACTGGGCAGTGGTGGTGCACACCTTTAATCCCAGCACTCAGGAGACAGAGACAGGCTGATCTCTGTGAGTTCGAGGCCATCCTGGTCTACAGAGAGAGTTCCGGGACAGGTCCCAAAAGCTATAGAGAAACCCTGTCTCAAAAAATTTTAAAAAAAGGAATGAAGGGAGGGAGGGAGGGAAAGAGGGAGGGAGAAAGAGAGGGAAGGAGGAAGAGAGAAAAGAAAAGCAGAGCAGAAAATGATGGTGCGTGTCTTTAATCCCAACACTCAGGAAGCAGACACATCTCTATAAGTTAAAGGCTAGCTTGGCCGATGTAATGAGTTCTGGACCAGCTAGGGCTATACAGTGAGACCCTGACTCAAAAACAAATTTATAACAAAAAAAAAAAGGAAGGAAATAAAGAAAAAAATAAAACAAGAGAGAGCTTGGGCTTTAGCTCAGTGATGGAGTATTTGCCTAGCAAGCCCAAGACCTTGGATTTGGTCCCCTGGCACAGGGGTAAAACCAAACAAGAAAACCAAATATGTTGGTTCATGCCTATAATCCCAGCACTCGGGTGACAGAAGCAGGAGGATGGCAAGTTCAAGGCCAATCTGAGCTACACAGCAAGATTTTGTCTCAAAATAAAAAAAAAAAGAAAGAAAATGGAGAGAGAGAAAAAAAGATGAGAACACAGTGACAGAAAGGAGCAGAGGGCCTGGGGCACAGTATGCCTGAACTCTGGGCCTGCACATCGAGAATGGGAAGAGGAGGCGGGAAAGGAGGGCAAAGCATCAGAAGCAGCCTCCCGAGACCATGGTGAGATGACCCTCTGGCTTCCTGCCATCAAATGCAATGAAATAAAATACTCCTAGAAAGAAGGAAACAAAGCATGTTGGAACTGTCTCCAAGAACAATGAATGCACTCATGGGGGTTGTCCTGATTCTGTATTGTGGCTTGTCGTAGGAAGAGAAGACATAACTTTTGCCACCTAAATAACTTATTTTGCAGTTGATGAGTTGGTTTTTTTCATTTGTTTTTACTGTGAGGTATAACATATGCCACACAGAACATTCTCCACTCAAGGACTCCCTGAGGTAGACACTGGCTTCACCCTTCACGGGTGAGGAAACTGAGGCTCCCGAGGTAAAGCCATTCACTTTCACTACTCCGTTTACAAACGTATTTTGATCCCAGCTAGTGGCAAAAGCCTGTAAGCCTAGCCTTTGCAGGGTGGAGGCAGGAGGATCAGAAGTTCAAGACCAGCTTCAGTTACATGAGACCCTTCCTCACTATTCCCTTCAAAACTCAGAAAGAGACAAAAGACAAGACAAGCCTTTCGTCTGCCTACTTAACATAGCCTGGGGTTGATGTGGTTTTGTTGCTTGTTTTTAATAAATTTGTCAGTAAAGCAGGTCTGCTGGAGCTGGGCAGGCAGTTCAGGGGGCAGAGGACTTGCCACACAAGCATGATGACCTGAGTTTGAATTCCCAGACACCATGGAAAGTTGGGAATTGTAGTACACATCTGTAAGCCTGTCTTTCTATAGCAAGGTATGATACAAAACCAGGAGACCCTTCAGGAACTCACAGGCCAGTCAGTCTGGTGGACACAGTGGTCAACAACAGAGAGACCCTGTCTCAAATAGTGGGAGATGGGGACCAACACTGGAGGCTGTCCTCTGGCCTCCACGTGTGCACTAAGGCATACGTTCGGTCCCCCAGACCACACACACAGAGCCCACGTGCTAGGTCCTACATCCACTGTCAGCCTATGGGACCCAGTACAAGCCCCAGGGCAGTGTATCCTCTCTCATTAAGGCTATCTGCATGTGGCAGAGGGAAGCCAGACCTATCCAAGGCATACCTGCTGCCCTCCCCCCTTACCTGGTACTCCTTACCTGGGTTTCTCAGGGTCTTTGGCTGGCAGGATTGTCAGCACCAGAGAGGACCTTTCAGTGGCTGAACACGAGACCACCACATTCAGCTGGGGGATGAATCTGACCTGCTGACACCAGTTGGGGTGGAGACTCTGGAAGAGAGAATGGCTGTAACAGGAGACCTCCCAGGGACAGTTGAGTTCCATATCCTACCCCTGGAACTTAGCCAAGGCCAGTGCAGAATGGGACTGAAGATCACAAAATCTAAGGCCCTTGCCTTAGCGACCACAGCTTGGACAAAGTGATGTGGCCCATAGTCCTAACCAGGTCCCATGACCAGGGTGTCTAGCCCATCCCTGTCACCAAACCTACCATCACCTGGACTCCTGTGTCCAAAGAGCCTCTTAGGTTTAGAAGCCACAGACTGGGCTCATGATAATGTCATTCCTCCAAGCAGGGAGAAAGGTTGGACTCGAGGGTGCCTAAGCCCTAGTCTGCCTTCTACTGGCTGCCTCCACTACAAGAAGTCTGCATTTCTGGGCCCACTGCCACCCTCTGTATTGGTCAGAACATAATAGCTTCCAGGATCAGGAGGGGCAGAATACACTCTCTACCAGGACTACAGCAAGAGGGAGACAGCGCCCAGAGGGCAGAGAAGGCGGGCTGGCCCAGACTCTGACTGGCAAGATTCTGTCAATGCGACACAAACTAGAGTCAGCTGGGAAGAGGGAGCCCCGGCTAAAGAGTTGCATCCATCCGACTCGCCTGTAGGTATGTCTATGGGTCGTTTTCTTGATTAATGATTGATGTGAGAGGGTTCAGCCCACTGTGGGTGGTGTTAGCCCTGGGTAGGTGGTGCTGGGCTATATAAGAAAACAGGCTGAGGAAGCCATGGAGAACCAGCAGCCCTCTGCCATGGTTCCTGCTTCAACTCGTGCTTCAGTTCCTACCCTGACTTCCCTCAGTGGCGGTCTGTGATGGGGACATGTAAGCCAAGGAAACCCTTTCCTCCCCAAGTTGCTTTTGCTCAGTGTTTTATCACAGCAACAGAGAGCAAACGAACACATCCTCTCTGTAGACCTGGCTGGTACCTGTGCTTAGCCTCCCAGACTGGAGATTTCCCTTCTGGAGACAAGAAGAGCAAGGATGGGCACACAGATACGATTATCAAACATGCCTTAAACGTGCAAGCCCCTGGGTGGGGTCTAATGTCTCTATTTCCTCTAATGTCTGTCACAATAATGGTATCTAAGCCAAGGCACTGAATGAGGCCTGGCATGCTTAGTAACTTCAAGGGCAAGATTCATCCTAATGAGACAACCACAGAAGAAAAGAGGGGAAGGAGCCAAGCGTGGTGGTACACACAGCAATCTCAGCACTTGGGAAATGGAGGTGGGAGGATCATGTGTTCAAGGACAACAATCTTGAATCCAGACTTGAGAAAAAGAAAAGAGGGGGAGTAGTGTGGGTACTGCTTCCTGTGACATCACATGCCTGTTCCTAAAATGTGTCCAACTCAGATCTGCACTGAGAGCCTCATTCATTCATCTGTTCCACGAATGTACCAGAAGTCACTGGGCCCTGTTTTGGGAACAACTGGAGACTTTGTCTCCAGAGACCACAACCCACAAAGCCCCTGTCCTTGAGGAGCTGTCGCTGTCGTGAGGCTAACAGGACAAGACCAATAGGTTGATAATTCAAAGTCAGGAGTGAAAACCTCTTCCAGGGACAGGGCTAACAGCAGAGGCAGCCTCAGGGCATGAAGTGTAGGGGTGAGAGATGAACCAAACAGATCTCTGCAGCATGAAGAAACATGTGTCAAGGCCCTGTGGTAAGAAAGGGTTTGGGGAGTTCTAGGGTGAGCAAGGGAGCCTGTCTCAGCAACAAACGAGAAGAACGGAGAGAGCAGCAGGACATGGGGATGTAGCTCAGTTGGGATAATGTTGGCCTAGCATGCACAAAGCCCTGGGTTCAATCCCCACCACTCACGTGATGGCATGTGTCTGTAATGCCAGCCCTTGGAAGATGGAGGCAAGAAGATCAGAAACTCAAAGTCAAACTTGGCTACACAGAAAGTCCAAGGCTAGCCTTGAATACATGAGACTCTGGCTCGGTTGCAGGGAGTGGGGTGCTAGCAATGGAGTAAGCCAGAGGCTTATCAGCTTGTGTTTGATAGTCAAGTCAAAGATTTGAGATTGCTTCAAGTATGATGAGAAGCTGCCGGGGTGGCATGACTATATTCTAAAGCAGATTTCCTCTGGTTACTGAACTGAACGAGCACTTAATGGAGAGAGAGGGGGCAGAGGGAAAGTAGGTAAACCAAACAGAAAGCCAGTGACTGTCCAGAGTAAAGCTGATGTTCTCACTAACTCGGAGAAGCCAAGGAGGCTGTGAGAAAGACGGGGCTAGCCTTAGGACACACCTGTATCAGGAGCTGTTCAAGACGTGGATGGGATACAACAGCTTCCTGCACTCTGTCCTCAGAGGCCAAGCACCCAGGAACTGAGGCTGAGCCGAGAAGGTAAATCCATTTGTGACATTGGTTTTTGAGTAGAGCACGTATATGGATAATGGCAGGCTAAGAAAAGACACACTTACCTTCATTCGGAAGCTCCTATACAGAGGGGACTTCTCATTTAGCAGTTTCCGCAATGAAATATTGATCCGGTTATCTGGCAGGGAAACAGACTCCACATTAGCAACCTCTCCTCTGCCAGCTCAGAGGACATTTTCACATTGTGCACCCATGCTTCCCAGAACACCAACCAGACAGCCACTCATTGGAGCCTCATGTGACTTCATGAGTTTGACAGAGCTTCCATCTGTTTCCCTGCTGCCCAGCATGGCCCTGCAAGCCCAGAGTACAACAGTGACCAGCTTCCAGGGGCTATGCACTCCCAGGCGCTGCCATCCAACAAGAAGGCTCCCCAATTGTGCGTTCCAGAGAATGAATGGAGACTTCAGGCTGTATTCACTCTGAAAAGTGATGCACTGGGGGCTTGCCATCATGCCTCAAGACACACAGCCTCCTTGGCCAGAAAGCAAAAGTCCCAAGAAGTACAGGGTGCAACTCCTGCATGCTAGGCACTGCCCACACCCACTGCCCTGCCCTCGTAATGAACGCCCATGGAGAGCAAACTGATAGAGGTGGGTGATGATTCAGCCGTGCCATGCCATGCCATGTCCGTAGTAGGGTCAGAAGCTGTTCAAGGAAGGAGGTCAGAAATGCTGGTCAGTTTGGCTTACGTCTGAAAGCAACTCCCAGGACTCATGGAAGAAAAACACTGTGCAGGGGGGGGGCAGTCTGTTCAGGGGGTAAAAGGAAACTTGCAAAAAAGAAAATAAAAGCCCTCAGGCTGAGGAGCTAACTTGTTCCCGAAGCTGGAGCTTGGTGAGTCCCAGGTCCTACTAAGAGACCCTGTATCAAAACACCAGGTAGACAGTTCCTGAGGAATGATGCCTGTTGTTGGCCTCTGGTCTCCACACACATGTTCACATGTACATAAGCATCCATAAAATACATATTCACATATATACATGAACACACACATGCAAAGGCATGTGGCATGTTAACGGGGAAGCTGCAGCACAACAGTGTCTACTGTGTGTCTTTCCCACTAGACTCTGAGGTCCCGGGAGGGTAGAAAGACACAGTCCCTAAGCACTTCTCCATACCTAACGCTCCCTCATTCCAAGCATCTTATAGCAGAGCCAAAAATTAAGCATGGTTGTCCCTGTCTCCATTTGAATAGGAGACTGAGGCTCAGAAGGGTTAAGCAACTGGCTTCAGATCACCCAGAGCTAGGTGCATACTCCTTAGCTTTGTCCATCCCCTCTCACATCCCACCATCTCTTCATATTTGCTCCCAAGCTTCTGTCTAGTGGGTGGCCCTGAAGGACTCACACCCACTAATCCCCCTGCCTTGCTTCATTCACCACTCATCACAGAGACCACCATGACACAAACATGACCAGGGTGGGGCAGCCACCAGGGACTGATGGGATAAGGACAAAGTAGCATGCTAGCTGGAAGTGTAGCTCAGTGCTACAAAGCTTGTCTGATACACTCAAGGTTCTGGGTTCAATCCCCAGCACACACACACGTGCACACACATACACACAACCCTTCCAGAACATCATCAAGCCAGCTTAGTAGGGGTTCTTGACAAGGCCTGGGAACCTCTGGAGACCTCCACAGCTAGACGTCCCAGCAAGGGCTGCTCTGGCATCCTGGATAGAAAGGAGGTCAGTTTCCCTGCAGGCAGGGCCCCAGGGTCCAGCACCACACCTAAGGTTCCATCCTGGATCTGATCCATCACCACTGAGTCTCTCAGGAAGCCCCAGTTCCATGGCCTCTGCTGACCTTATACCCTTTGTCAAAGAAGCTCTAACTTAAACCGAATTCCTGGGTCAATTTAGGACACATCCCAGCAAGTGGTGGGAACTGGAGACTCTGGATGGGTAGCTTGGCTGAAGACCTCAGTCACACTCCCCAGCCTCGGGGCATATACGGGTAGCTTCAGCTCCCTAAACCTCTTAATGGGCAGTAACAAGTCCATGGGTCCTAGCGGGGGGGAGAGGGGGGGTAGTGACAGGAGATGATGCATCAAGAGGTCAGGGTACAGCTGCTCACTGATGCCGGGTGCAGTTAATCACGCTGCTGCCAAGCCGGGCGGTCCCCTAGGTTCCGCCACAGCCCACCTTATGACCTTGCCAATCTATTCTCACCCATCCAAAGATAGCTCAAAACCAGGAAGAGCAGAAGCCCTCACAGTCATCAGATAGGGTCGCTTATCCTGAACCTCGAAGAATAAAGTGACACATCCCAGGGCCACAGCCAAGCACTTCACTCTCCCTGAGCGGCGGAAAATCTGCAGTCTTCGGTCCTCACCTGCAAAAGTTCCCACCTCAAAAGACTGTCCCTCACCTTAGACCCTCTGGTCTTTCCTGTCACCACTGCTCTGCCTCATCCAGTAGGCAGGGCACCTCCTCTCCAGATGCTCAGAGTGGGGAGACAGGGAAGTAAGAATGCCTCAGAGTTGGGGGCCAATTCAGCACCCACGGCTACCCACTCCCCAGGCCTCAGCCCATTCTCGTGTCTTTTAGCTACCCCATTTGGAGGTCCGGGGAAGGATGTGTGGGTTGAACAGCCCACCAGCCACATTGTCAGACATGAAGATGACGACGTTGCCCTTGGTGTCCCCATAGCAGAACACACCTTTGTGATAGTCGGACCTGGGGGAAGATGAAGATAGAATGTGCTGTGTCAGATCGGGATTGATGGAGCTGATGTGAAAATAAAGAGGAGTCTGACCTCGACAGAAGCAGAACAACCAAGGGCAGCCTCTCCACCATGAGAGCAGTAGCTATGTGCCAGGGCACCAGGGACTTTGGGTTTTATAAGGTAGAAAAGGGGACTTTTGGGTAGGAAGGTTTTTGACTACAGATCTATATGCTGCTTTTCCAGGCCCATAAAGGAGTCCTTATTACTCTGGCATCCTTACCAGAAGTTCTCCTGGGAGGTCCTAATAACATGTTGACCCCTGGCCACTGACCTCTCTCCTTCTGACTAACTGCCCAGTGCTATCTCTGATATTATCAGGGTATCCAATCTTCCTGCATAGAGTTTCCCAGGCTGTTTGAGGCTGTTAGGCTATTAACCCTTCACTGTGGAGCCTTCTACCCTGCTACCCCTGTCCACCTTAGGGACAAGGACAGTTCCAACAGACTTCCAGCCTTGCTCTGGGCCTCTGGCCAGCAGCCAAGCATAGACCAGTAATCAGGCTCTGTGTTGACCACTTTTACTTCCCAGAGACCTTGGTGCCACAGGGCAGGCCTCTGCCACCATTGAGTGGCGGGCGGGGTAAGAAGGGGAAGGCGGAGGAGAATAAGGAGGACTCTAAGGGTGGGGTGACTGAGCAAGACCCAAGAGAAGCAGTGAGGAACAATATGGCAATGAGGTCAGAGCCAGCTCCCCAGGTGCTTCTAGGGTCTCAGCCCCCTTCCCAGTGATGTGGTAGCTCCCAAGACCCTGTCTCAGTTCCTGTGAGACTTACCAATAGTCCATGACCATGACACAGCTATCCAGGTCAATAAAGGTGAAGGCCTGAACACATTTGTGGTTACTGATATCAAAGAACTCTGGAAGAGAAAAGAGAGACATACAGAGCTGAGAGTGGCTCAGGCTTGAAAGATCCTGGTAGTGGCAAACAGCCTCCCAGCACTCCCTGCCACTTCTCTGGACCTGTAGCCCACCTCCACAGCAGCCAAAAACAGTAGACCTGAGCACAGCCACTCACCAAGCTACAAATTGCCCTCCAGCCCCTACTGCAGCCAGAACAAAAGCCTAGTGTAGACCTAACCTGTGAAGTCCTGTAGGATCAGACCCTCCACAGCGCAGTATATCTTGTCTATCTGGAAGAGCACCTCTATGCCTCCTCCTGCCTGGCCTGTGGCCCCTGTCCGGCCCCTAGGCTCCAAGCATGCCAGTTTCTTATCTCTCTAGATGCATCAACCTCATGCACTTCTGGTCCTGCCTCTCCCTGCTTTGTCCACCTTGAATACAATCAGAACTCTTCCAGACCAGCTCCATGACCCCTTCTTAGAAAGGCTTCCACCTCATCAGCTAGGCCCACTGGCACTCTCCCATCTGGCTGGCTGCCTGTCAATCTCCCTCCCCACCTGTTTTCTTTGACTGCAGGAGCTGCCTGGCCTGAGAGCTGTGTGAGGACAGGGAGCGTGTTTCACATGGCACCTGTGGGCTCCTCAGCCTCTGACACGGTACCCAGGGTCTGCTTCGCTAAGAGACTGGCTGTGATGCACAATGAAGGGACAAATCCCAAGCCCTGGGGAATGTGGCCCCTGGGGCTTCCAGTGGCCCGTCCATGTGTGTGTCCCTGGAGGTGTTTGAAGCCAACGGAAACAGAGATCTGCTCCCCATCACTCACCACCCTCATCAGGGCTAGAGCTGGGAACCCAAGCAGAGCAGAGGAGAGCTCACGGCATGCAGGTGCATATGAAGAACAGATGTAGGGTGGTTTTGTGCAGGCTCACCCATCCCTCAGTGTCTGGAACCAGCCTGCCAGACTGATCTTCTGAAACATTACTTCCATCCTGCCCAAGAGCCTTCCATGGGACCCTGACACACAGCTGCTACTGACTTAGGAAGCCTGGCTCCTTCTGGCAGCTCTGGTCGCAAATCACCCAGGCTGAGGAGCAGTCTCCCACGTTTGAATGACAGGCCCTTAAGTGTCTGCTTCCTACAGGCCCAGCCATCCCAGAAGGGTTGGGTTATGGGTCACAGAGCAGGGCTAACTGGGCCAAGTCACATAGGTCAAGGTTCGTGCTGACGGCCTACCATGTCAGTTCAGTCAGCAGAGCTCAGTGGTATGAGGAGCTGGGGTCAGGCTCTCGGAACTGCGGGTGAAGAGAGAGCTCCTACCTGCTCACACCCTCGCTGTTTTTCTGGCTGTGTCACAGTCTGTCCTCCTAATAAGGACAGCATTGGCTAATGTATACCAAGCACCTCCCATATCCAATCACTAACCCACACTCACCTGGAGATACAGAGCACTGACCCTGTTTTTCCTATGGGTAGACTAAGGCCCTCAAAGGTAAAGGAGCTGCTCAAAGTCACACACCTGCTGAGTGTCAGGGCCAGAGTTGAGACCTGGGCAGTTTCAGGACCGCTGCTCTCCAGCCTCCTGTCTAGCTCTGCACCATGAACCATGGGGACACACATGAAGTCCTCTCCTTCATGATCTGGGACACACGACTAGTTGAACCCTTTATCCATCTATCCACCTACCCAATACTACCAAGCCTAGAGTACTGAGCGCTTGGTGAGCGAAGCAGATGCTGTCCGTCCCCACTGCCCGAGCTCCAGGACAGAGAAGAAGGTAGACACCACGGACTCTAGCTGACAAGCATAAGATCACACTCCAAAGGGCTTGATGGGGATTTTTTCGAGAGGCACCTGACTTGGACTAGGTGGTCATGGAAGGGTCTCTGGAGGAAGTAACACTGCTCTGGATCAAATGAAGAGTAGAAGCTCTGGGGTGGGGAGAGGTGTGGGAGAGAAGGTGGAGCACACAAATTGACCCATGAAGGTCACAGCATCCTCAGCACAACAGGAGGAGGGTCCGGTCCAAGGAAACCTACGGGCAGTAGGGGCCAGCTCTTCCTTGCCTCATGAGTCACACTAAGATTCCTTCCCCAGTCTGTGCTTTGTGAAGGTTTTCTGCAGGGAGACATTTCAAAAGTCTATTTGTGGCTACTATAGTGACCTTCAGAGGAAGAGTGCTAAGCAAGAAGAGGCTTCAGTGCTATCCCAGCGACAACTAAAGGTGGGCCTGGGCTAGAGGCAGCAGGACACAAGGGTAGAATCAAACTGGAGAGACTGGCGTGGGCTGTGATCTATAATTAGAACTGCTCAATACTTGTAAACATTGAGCATTCACTGAGTACATCTGCCTACAAAGAAACCACCAACACAAACGACCAACACCCAGTGCCTTTTACAGCACACAACACTTGGCAGGCCCTCGCTACCCAACATTTCCCAAAAGACTCCCATTCAAGCTCACAGTTGCTCAGCCAACAAGTCTGTCCCAGGTGCAAATCTGTCACTCGCTAAAAGCTAAGGGCAGGCCTGGAGAGCCCCAGGGACTCACCTATCTTCAGCTCCGTGGAGGCAACTGCAATGAGGTTCATGTTGTGCATATATACCATATCGACAACCCAAATCTTCTGGTGGGAGGACTGCTGGATCTGGGAGAGCTGGCAGAAGAACAGAGACTCAGACCATGGACTATTGCTACCAGAGCACAGAGGCACAGGGACCTTTCCTGTCACACAAGGCCCTGGGAACAAGCACAGTCCTGGCATGCCTCATGTCAGCTCTAAAAACAGGGCCTTGGCTAAATTCCGCATCTGTTAAAATGGTTCTAATAGTCACCCATCTTCATGACCCCAAGGACATAAGGCCAGGTCTACCTTCAAAGCCTCCTATTTGCATGACAGTGAGTCCCCAGTGGGTCCTGGCTGATGGTCCTGAGAGGTTCACAATTTAACCCAAACCAGCTCCTTCAGGAAGGACTTCCAGAACTCTCAAGACTCCTCAGGAAGGCTTCCTCTGTCCCGTCAGCCTCCCAAGCTCTAACCCCTGAGGTGGCCACAGAGCAGTCACTGTCAAGAAATCAGGCTACCAACACCTTAATCCACACACATGTGGAGAAAGGGAGGCAGAGTATGCCAGATACCACAGACTCAGGAATGCAGATGTGAGCACACACACACACACACACACACGTACCCACCCTAGCCCCATATAGGTCTCTCCTCTCATAAGGGCTGATCCATGCTGCAAGTAAAAAAGCACTATGTGACTACAGAGGCATAAAACCCTTCACACTGCTGACCGTGTTCTCCATAGCCTTGCTGTGGAACCCTGGAGGGTAGGTCTTTCTTTGTTTGTTGCAGGATCCTCCACTAGTCTGGCAGCACCAAGTGCATAGCTGATTTGTCTGACTATGTCATCCCTTACTACACTAGGCCATGAGGTGATAGCAGAAAGCTCATGATGATGTTGGCTTCTATTCATCAGTGCTTGCTGAATGCCTGACATGCTCCAGCATGATCCATGACCCATACCATTAAGTACTCCCCAAATCCTGAGAGGGGCTACTACTCCAAGAGGAGTACATACCAGGAGTCAGAGATATCTTGACCAGCATGCCCACAGCTGTTGGGTGGTATAGTTGGGACTCTAACCCTGGTAGTTGGACCCCAGAGCCCAAATACCATAATTTCTCGCCTGGACCAGACAAAGGTTTCTATCAGCAGGTCTTAGAGACAGTGTGGGTATGACAGAGCAAGGAGAGAAGGCCAGGCACTGGCACAGAGGCTGGAGGATAACACTCACTGAGATGGGGACTCCAGGGACACACTCCCTGGACAAACTGCTTTGTAGGTGCCTAGTAGACATCCAAGCAATGTTCCGCTTAGTAGAAGACAAGTGTGAGGCTCCAGTAATTGAGTCATAATCTTAACTCAAGCCCTGTGACTTCAAAGCTAGGCTGCTCAGATAATAAGTGCCAAAGGCAAGTCCACCCAGGGTGCCACAACAGAGGCTCTCCACCAACCCTGTGAATATCCGACTCACCCTAAAGGAGTTCATTATTGAGAAAGTCTCGGACCAGAACTGCAAGATCCCATCTTTGGTGACAGTCATGAAACACCCCATCATTTTGAACCGTTGGATTATAAATGCCACTTTCACAATCTCGCTCCCATGGTGCCTACAAATGGCAAGAAACAAACATATAACTCAGAAAGTGTCTGCATGAACCAAGAGTCACAGAAGAGGCAGGACAGAGGCCAGTGGGGACAGCCACACCAGTATGCATGTGTACCCACACATACACACACACACACACACATACCAAGAAACTGTAGGAGGCTCCAGAGGACATGGAGAAGTAGAGAAGTCTACTTCTCTAAGTAGACTTCAACTAGATCAACAAAGGTCACAAGAAAGTGAATCCAATGCAGGATAGGGTGTGGTTCAGTGGTAGAGTACTTGCCTAGTATATGTGAGGTCCTGGGTTCCATCCAGAAAAATAACCAACTCTGATATGGTATGAGATAGAATCCAAAGCTGATCCCTAGAAATAACCAGGCAGGTCCCTCATTTTGTAGTGGGAGAGCAAAAATGGAGAGTGAAGATCTCCAGAGCTTCTTTCACGGGAGAAACAGCCCACAGATGGCGAGCAGGGTATAACTTATAACAGAAACCTAAGAAATGACACTTCCTAACCATTGCTCCCATGCTCTGGGGTGAAGAGAAGAGTACAACAAGGGGCAATGAGGAGTTGGATCCTGTGCACCCAACTCCTCACAGCCAGGACACTGAGCACAGCAAACAGGCCCTGGGCAGACCTGGCTTTGCAAGCTGTTACCCCACACCCACCCAGGAAGCCTCCGTGCTACTTGCCAGTGGTTGTCCCACTGTCAACAAAGTCAGCTCTCTGGCTATTAAGGCTCACACTTCCCCATGTTATCTGCCCATCTGGGATCATGGTAGGCTGGGACAGGTCACATCACTTACAGGGAGTTGCATCCCACCCATTCCCAGCAGAGCTAGAACTTAATGCCTAGAGCTTTCATTCCTCCTCCAGAGCCTTTTCCAAAGCTTGAAAGTAGGTATGAGCTGACCTGAGGCTTAGGGGAATCCATGTGCGGTTCTACAGAGGAGCAGGGGCATATATGTCTAGCTATAAGTCTCCTTGTCTCCCGCCATTAGTTTATTTCTAGGTGATCAACATTCCCAGCTGTCTCTCTCTCTCTCTCTCTCTCTCCATCACTTCAACTCTGCCCTTTCTATCAGGACCAAAGACTGTGGGGAATAGCGATGTGAGGCCTTTGGTTAACACTGCCCTGGGAATAGCATCTTGGGGAGGTCTGTTTCCTCATCAGTGTAGTGACTGTGCCTCTCTCTTTCTGGACAGTGAAGGGATAAAAGAGGGTGGTGTTTTGGGTATGTGCTCAATTCAGACTCGGTAATGGCAGACTCGGTAATTGTGAACCGACTTTTAGAGTCCCCCCTCTCATAAAATTAACTAGTCAGGTACTGGTGGTGTGTGCCTTTAATTCCAGCACTCAGGAGGCAGAGACAGGCAGATCTCCGTGAGTTCAAGGCCAGCCTGGTCTACAAGAGCTAGTTCCAGGGCAAATTCCAAAGCTACAGAGAAACCCTATCTCAAAAAAACAAAAACAAAAAGATTTTTAAAAATAATTAACTAAACAGTGTTTGGCTATTCTGGCTACTTTCTCCACCAGATCAGATCCCTCTTGAGTTGCAAGCTGTGTAAATAAATTAGAGCAAATAAGGGAAAAAGCTTCCTGAGAATTTAGTGTCCCAGATTTTAAACATTCTTGAGATCTGAAGAAATAAAGACCAGCAAAGGAGAAGCTACATCAAGCCAAGTGTTCATGTCAAAATTACAGTTATAAAATCTCTCGTTATTCATATTTAATTGGCTACTCCTCAATTAACTCCCAACCAGAATTTTTTACAAGCTTCTCTTTCTTCTGTGATCTCCTTTAAACTGCCCTCTTCACTAAAGCTCCAGGCTGCCCGAGGCAGAGACAACCTCTAGGTCTTGCTCCTCCACAGCCCGCATCAGGCGTGGCTTTCTGAGAACAGGCCCACCTACAGCTTGCTCTCACCAGATACAAATGTGGCTCACCAAACTGCTCCACAGGAGCTGGTGTCCTGCCACACAGCCAAGGCTGCTGGTGCTCCAACCCAGGGTGGATCCAGGAAAGGAGAAAGGGTCCATAGGCAGCCCAGTTCAAGGACCCTGGTGGCAGAAGGGCATGTTCTAAGCCAATGGTTCTCAACCTGTGGGGTGCAATCAATTTGGGGATCAACAATCCTTTCACAGGGTCATAGATATCCTGTATATCATATGTTTACATGATTCACAGTAGTAGAAAAATAACAGTTATGCAGTAGTAACAAAAATAATTTCATGGTTAGGGATCACACAACATGAAGAACTGTATTAAAGGGTCATGCATCAGGAAGGTTGAGAACCACTGCAAGCCAACAAACTACCCCTTGTCCTTAGGGTGTTAGAGGGAGGAACTTCAAAAGGGGAGACAAGGAAAGGAAGAGGTTGATGAAATTTGAGACACTCCACCCAAAGCATGGCACTTTGGACTATTGAATATTTTCAGCTAAATGCATTTGAGAAGTAGTATGTTGCCACCATAAGATCCCAGGTGGGAGCAATCTTATCTTTTTTTGTTTTTTCTTCTGAAACAATGTGTCCTGTATACTAGGCCAGTCTCCAACTCATCATGTAGCTGAAGCGGACCCTGAATTTATGATCCTCCTGCCTCTAGCACGCTGGTTACACACCTCCACAGACAGCTACAACTTCTGAAAAGTCAAGGACACAGAGAAGAATGGGCATGGACAGGCGGGCCAAGTCTCCTCCAGTTATTACACCGACTCCTCCCTATTTTAATCCAATTTCCCCGAGGCACTCAGTTGAATGACTGCTTGGCTAGTATGCATGAAACCCTGGATCTGATCCCCAGCACTGCATAAAAATAGATGCATACCTATAATCTAAGCACTCAGCAGTCAGAGGTAGGAGGATCAAAAGTTCAAGCTACATGCTAAGTTGGAAGCTAAACTGGGATACATAAGATCCATCTCAGAAATCAAATAAGCAGTTGCCCATGACTTTCCACTCTTCCTCAAACCTAGCACACCAACACCCAGGATATACAGCTTCTAGCACTTTCACTTCCCTATGAAGGTCCCCATGAAGATGTAAAACTTGTACTAAATAAAGCTGTATGGTCTTCTCTTGTGGCTCATCTGCTAGAGAAGTCCTCCAAGGCCAAGCTCCAGTAGATAGCATGGGTAGAGGGGCCACAAGCAGAGTGAGTAGCAGGTCAGGCAGAGACAAGTCAGAACTACTAAGTTCTAGCCACCCCCCTCTCCTGAGGGTCAGCAAGGCCTCTACGGCCTGGCCAGAGTCCCCCCTGTCACCTCACAGGAGAATCCTAGCTGCACATATATGAGCCATCTGGCTCCGAGGATGAAATTGCCAGACTCACTCAACACTGGTAATATAGGGTAACAAGAGAAACTGCAATGTGCAGGAAAGGTGGGGAAGAAAGCATAGAACAGCCTGGGCAAGGCATCAGGCTGGTGTCTCTGAGCCTTGACTTCCTTATCTGTGAAAGGGGGACAAACCACCTACCTTTACCATCATGACCACCTACAGATTGTGAAGGACAAGCTGGAAGGACAAGAGGCCAGCCAGCACCTTGGTTAGGCCGGTGACTCATGGACTGAGGAGGGGCTCCCTGGAGGGCAGCACCAGCACTTTTCCATCACACCCAGCGGCAGGGAAGAGGCTCTTACAGGGGGATGACGGTCATGGGAAGGTGGAAGCGCAGGCGGTACTGGCTCTTCCTCATCTCCTCCTTGCCCTGGAACTCACGCATCATATAATCCACATACTTTTGCTGTCTCAGAAAGACAAAGCAAGGGAAAGAAGGCATTGGCAGTGGTCTTAATGTTTGCCCTTAGGACCCAAACCTGGCATACCGTGTCTTCCCTCCTCTCTCTACAGCCCCCTCCAAGTGGCTCTGAAGGCTGTCCTCTGAGTACTCACCAGGAAAGTAGCCAACCAACAAGCCTGTGCTTGAATCTCAAATGGGACAAGCACCCCTAGGCCACAGTCACATCACCTGGCTGTCCATAGAAAGTTTCCGGTCACCTCTGTTCACACAGAGGATAATCTCGTTGAGGCACCATGTCTGATTTGTTCATGTCCATGACCAAGTTAACAGTAGGGAGGGTTCACAGCTATGCGGGTACACCTACCCTACAAATATCTGCCACTCTGGGCTCCAGTGACCAACCTCACTAAAACATGGTCAAGGTTCAAACCTACGAAACTATAATAAGAAATAGGAACCAGGGATGGCGACACATCTTAGTCCCAGGTACACAGAAGGATCACCTGAGCCTAAGAGTTCAAGACCAACATGGACAACAAAGCAGTCGTCTCAATGAGAAAGGAGGGTAGGAAAGAAGGGATAGACAGAGGAGGGTGGAGGATGAACTCAGTGGAAGAATGCTTGCCTTGCATACACAAGACTTCTAGTACTGCAAAAAGGAAGAGGTGGCAAGAATCATCATGTAGACAGAGAATGCTGGGAACCTTATACCCAAACCATGAGGAGGTGTTCATAGACAGTTACCCACAGACCTTTGCGGCACACTCAGGTCTGAACATGAGGTCTGCTGGTAGCCAGCTCTGTAACACTGAAACCAAGTTCCTAATGGCTCTGAGCCTCAAGTTTCCCAGCCTCTACCCTTCTGCATCCTGTGAGACTTCAGCAGAGGAATACACCAAGTGCTGGACACAGTGCCTCAAGATCATCTTCCCATTAGTCTCTCTGATCTCCCACAAGGCTCTGCACATTTCTGCAGGCTCAATGCCATGTGTGCTGTTCCACGTCACAAGGTATTTAAAGTCAGCATTATTCCTACACTATGAAGACCTGACAGTTCCAGAGTCAACAGCCACGAGCTTACCTGTACCTGAGTGACAAGAAAGGGCCATAATACCGTCACGGTACTGACAAAGACTCCCTACACCAGGAGGGAATGGCTCTGAAGTACAGGAAAGCTAGCTGTACCTCAGGGGACTCAATGTGGGAGCCAATGAGCCCACCTCCCAGAAGTCTGAAGGGAGACACCTCAGAGCTATGCAGCTTCCCTCCACCTAGTAAGTGTCCTAACTGATACCAGAGTCCATTTTGACTGTCTGATACTTGCTGCCACCCATCTTCAAGTCTCTGCTTGTTTCACAGAGAGATCCAGGCTGGACCTTCTAGCCTTTCCCGATCTCTTGTGGCAGCAGGGGACCCTCCTTACCCATGTGACGAAGCCATTGCAGTCTGAGTCCACCTTCAGGAACAGCACCTCCAGCATCTCCTCCGACATGTTGCGTAGCATCTTCTTCATGATCCTGATGAAACCTTCCTTGTTCAGGGCTTCAGGAGAGAAAAACACCGGTGCTTACTCACAAGTTTCCTGGCCCTCACAGGCCACAGGCTGCAGTCACCCTACTCTAGACACTCTGTCTGCTACCTGCCTGTGATTGTCAGTCGGGCCCTCTCAAGGGAAGCAGATGGGAGGACTCCAGCCAGAGGTGCCTTAAGAGGCAGCCCCTCCCCTACCCCTCACATCAGTCATGAATTTGGCCCTGTTTACCCTTCCCTCAAGGTCCCAGCATCCACCTTAGCACAGGCCAGCTGATTTCTGATGCTTCTGCCATCACCCAATTATCTTTCCCATCTCATTGGCCCACACTCAGGCATTCCTCATGAACACCTGCCACTGTGTTGACCCCACAGCAGGAAGGAGGGTGAACAGACCAGGTCCCAGTTCTGATCAAGGGATACAGACTACAGCATCAACTCTCCACAGACAACAAGCAGTGAACTTTGGTGCAAGTGATGAGCAGCAACCCCTGCATGGGGAGCCAGGTATAAACAGCCACACAGGAGAGAGATACAGAGCAGTTGGGGGCTGTGGATCCCAATCTAGGGCCTCACACATGCTGGCAGGTTCTCTACCACAGTACATTAAATGTATCTTTTTAAAACCATTTATAAAAATATCAGCTTTTAGTTAGATATGATGGTGTATGCCTATAATTCCAGCATGGGGGGGGGGGCAGAGACAGAAAGTTCAGAGTTCAAGGCCAACCTGGGCTACACATAAAGTTCAAGGCCAGCCTGGGCTATAGAGGTCCTGTTTCAGAAAGACATAATAATAACAATAGCACACTTTGCCTAGAGGGGAAGAAGGTGAAGAAAGGAGAAAAGCAAGGCCAGCGTAAAATACTTTCTCCCTGAGCTGGGTTCAAGTTTGCAAAGGTGTCAGTTGGCCCTGTCTAATTTTTTTTAATATAATTATTGCCTTCAAAAATCACTTCTAAAACCCCTTCAAAAACTGGGCCCCTTGCCATGGCACGAAGGCTGTGCAGTATCTGGCTCCACCCAGCAAGACTCATCCCCCAGCACACCCTCCATACTCTGCTCCAGTTATCAGGACCCCCATGCCCACCACGGGGCCTTTCACAGCCTGGACGTCCCGCCCCCTGCAGTTCAGGTCATTCTTTCTTCAAGGATGCCTTTCTTCCTAAGGACCGTCTGAGGAGGCTGCCATCCCTGCTGCTGGCTTCTTAGTTGTCTGCCACATGCACTGTCTCCCACTCCGCCATGACCTCTAGAAGCACACAAGAGCCCTTCTGTCACTTGGTTCTGGGCACTCCACAAACACTAGTCCCTGACAAGTGACAGCTCTGCATTCTATTAATGCTGGCCACATATGGGGGGCTCTGGGGAAACTGAGGCTGCCTGCCCGAAATCAAGGTCACACAGCCAGTAGGTTGGTAGTGACAGGTAGGAACTTCAGAGCTCACAGTACTCACACCGCCCTGCCCTATTCCTACAGAGTAGCCCAGTGCTGCTGGAGCCATCAGTCTCTCCTACTGGACTGATGGTCAAACGGAGGCCTGAGCAACATGTGCTGGCCTAGAGAAATGCCCATCTGAGTATGTAATGCCGGGGCCAGGAGGCTCACATATCGCAAGTAGTGCTCCACGGCCCTTACAGGCCCGGATGGTGACTGGTTTCTGAGTGCTGCTGGGAGACAGGTAAAGTGAAACTGCCTCTGCACTTACAGACCCGCAGGAGAGGGGAAGGAGGTCTCCTCAGAGCCATAGCTCTCTCTCCCTCGCTGTAAGAACTCCCGGGCCTGGAGGATACACGGTGAACAGGAAGGCACTGATATAACCTTGCTCATCCCTCCACCTGTGCTGGTGTCCAGGTGCCTAGGAAATGGTATGCACCCCCCGCCCATGTTCTCAATAGCCTTGTTGAAGGTGTCTAAAGAGAAAAATAGCCTGATTTCCTAACCTTCCATCAATGTGGAGGGAATTCTCCTCCCCCAAGCTAACACCATTGCCAGATGACTGGGAAGTCAGTTCAGTGGTGAAGCATTTGCAAGTATGAGGATATGAGTTCAGTCCCAGGAACATACATGCAAAGCCAGACATGGCAGCACATGCCTGTAATCCCAGTCCTAGGCAAAGACTGCTAGATCCTGGGGACTTGCTGTCCATTAGCCTTGCCAAAACTACAAGGCTCAGATCCAGTGAAGAGACCCTGTCTCAAATGAGGCAAAAGCAATAGAAGACATCCTGATGTCAACTTCCAGCCTGCTCATGCTCATGTGCACACATTGTCTCTCTCTGTGCTTCGGTCTCTGTGTCTTGCTCTCTCCCCCCCCCCAACAGCATAATGTGGCTACGATACTCAAATGAACAGGAAAATAGATGGGCCCAGCACTAGCAACCATAGTCAGCTCTGAAGATGCCTTTACTCCTATTTGACTTCCACGAGTATCATTCCAAAGGGCAGAAATCAAGTTGCCAGAAGGAGAAAGGTCTGGTATGCAGAAAGTATCCCCAAGACATCATTTATAGCCCACGGAATGTAAATAAGCAAATCAGAGGGATGACTCCAGTCATAGACGAGCACTTGGACCCGTTAACAAGGCTTGCATAGGAGGCTTCAGGGCACCATGCCAAGTCCCTCAGATATTAAAACGATGTGAAAAAGAAGGGTCTGTAATAACATACACAGTCCCCAGCTTAGAGCTTTTCCACTTCACAGTGGTATAAATGCAAACATATATAAATGCTATTTCTTGATTTCATGAGATATCGCACACTTTATTTTAAAATGTGCATTGTGTTAGCTGATTTCACCCAACCTGAGGCTAAGTATGCGTTCTCAACACATCTAGTAAGGGAGGCCAAGCTAGTGTTTGTTTCCTCGACTCAGAATTGTTTCCACTACAAATTAGTATCTGAAGAGAAGATTAGATATACTTACGGAGGCCCCAGGAGGGTGGGCCTACTGTTCACACCCTCCTGCAGTCCCCTCGCTTTTGGACAACAGGGATCACATCATGGTCCACAGTTCCATGACCATCAGATTGTGACACGTGTGAGTGTTGCTCTACCTTGCCAGCTGCCATGTTGGCGAATCTCACATGGCCCGGCTTCTGGGAGCGGAGGGCAACCTCCTTGCAACAGTCATAAAGAAATGAAAGGCAAGGATCTGAATTTTGGGACAACATATCTGAGCTTAGACCTAAGGCCTTCCCAAGTCCAGCCCCAGATGACTACAGAACTGCGGCTTTTTTGGGCTCCTGAGCAGGAGGGCAGCTCAGCCCTGTTCTTGCTCAGGAAATTCGGAGATCACAAGCACAAGTTGGGGTAAGCCACTAAGATGTGGGACTGTTGCCATACAACAATTGATAACAAACAAACCACAGACTGAAAATGCTTGGAAAACACACCAAAACGCAGCAGGATATACTTGGGTGTCTGGGCTAGTGGAATTTTAAAAACGTCCGAGATCTCAAAAAGCCTTCACTATCCCTGCACCACTTACCCAGATTTAAACAGGATAGCAGATATAAAAATGCTGACCAGGTCTGAGCCCTGCACACAGCCCAGATACTGGGTCCTGGGCAGGAGTCACCGACATCATCCTACGGTATTTCTGTACCTCCAGTCTCATCTGTTTCCTTCTCAAACAACTTCTGTAGGTCGGCCAGGTGCATCTCAGTAAACTGCTCAGTCCTTTGATTGATTTCGCTGTTCTGGCTAAGATTGTCTGTCAGTGGCAGGAAGTCAGAAGTCTCCTTGTCTTGGGATCCATCTGGAGGGGCCACCTGGGACAAATATGATCACAACTAGGCACTAAGACAATCCTCTGAACCAAATGTTTGAGCCACATCTTGTTTACAAGGTAAATCTCTGTGGATATTGCTTACTCGTTCTTACGTATTTTAATCCTATGAAGATGAAAAAAGGTCCTAGAGTCTTTCTTGTGGCGATGGAGAAGTAACCATTGTTCTCTCATGGGTGCCATGTTTGGGTCAGCAAGGTTAGAGGACACAGGCTCCTTTTTTGTTTTGTTTCTGTGTGTTTTGGTTATTGAGACAGGGAATCACATGTAGCCCAAGGTGGCTTTGACATACTCCTGTCTCAGCCTCACAAGTGCTAGGATTACAGGAGTATGCACCCCTCCTAGCTTAGAACTCTAATGGACGTCAGTCCCACAAAGGGGCAAACATGCTTACTGAGCACCAGGCACTGTGGATCCAAACAAGTGTTCCACTTCTCACCTCGTATGCTATGCATAGTGCCGCTTGCCTACCCCATAGCTAAACCCCATTATCAGCACTTTCTCTAAGGAGCTTTTTCTTAACATTTACTTGAGAGCCACCACTGCCACCCCTAACATTCCTCAGGCTCTGATCATTTCTACCACTCCGGTGCATCTCTGTCTATACGTGTAAACCGTGGTTGCAGAGTCCTGAGATGTGGGTTAGAATTACATCAGGCTCTCCCACTTACAAGCTATTTTATCTTGGGCATTTCTCATCTCTCTGAGCCACTGATTTCTTCACTTGAGAAACAGAAATCCACAGCACTCAGCCTGCAGAGTTCTGAAGGCCTAAATGACACATGAAGCTACATGAAACCCCAGAAAAGTGGCTTTACAATAAATGATGATGGTTCTTGTGACATATCTTGAAATGAGATTTAAGAAGATAAGGACATATTCAGTTAAATTAATTGTAATTTGCATTATCTCTATATTTTCCAGTCCCATGCACTGAACAGATAACACGATATACATCTGGCTTGAGATAATGTTATATACATCTGGCTTGAATTAATGTGATATACATCCAGCTTGAGGTAGATAATGCGATATACATCTGGCTTGATGAAATTTATCACCTCACCACTATCACCGCTTTGCTAGACAAAATTAGGTATAGGCCACGAACAGACTGTGACTTGATATCCTCGTGTATGTGACATTTGGCCCGTGTTGTGCTCTCAAAGAAGAAGCCAAGCTAAACATGTGACTATGAAAGCACACACCTGCAGCCCCAGACAGTACGTGTGACGCTGAGGCAGGACTGCCACACATATGAGGCCAGCCAGGCTACATAAAGGAGCCCTGTCTCAAATAATAATGATGATGATAATAATAATAATAATAAGTAAATAAAAAATTTAAAAGTAGAGCTTGGCATGGTTTGTGCATCTTTAATCCCAGCACTCTGAGGGTAGAGGCAGGCAGACCTCTGTGCGTTTGAGGCCAGCCTGGTCTACACAGTGAGTTCCAGGCCAGTCAGAGATACATATTGAGACACTATCTCAAAAACAAAACAAAACAGTAGGGCTAGGGATATGGGTCAATGTTATACTTGCCTAGCTTACTCGAAGCTCTGGGATCAGTCCTCAGTGTGGGAGTAGGGAGGAAAGGAAAGAGGGAAGAGAAGCCTGTTTGTTAGGCACACCTAAGTGTCCGCTTGGCCCAAAAATATCTATGTTTGCAAGCCTGGTGCAGAAGCTAGTGGATTTGTATGCTGGTGACATTTTGGAAGCCAGTGAATTTGTATTCTGGCAAGTGACACTTTGTGTGGCTTCCAAATGCCCTCTCCCTTTGTTACTTTCTTACCTTTTGAGGTTGAGGGTTCTTTCTTAACTTCTCAGAAGACATTAGTCTTGACCTAAAATGGGTAATCACAGTTTCTTTAAGACAAGTCTGTAGGACTGACCTAGTCCTAGCTCTACAGGAAGTAGGAAAGGTCCAAGGAGATGATGACTGGCCCTTGTCCACGAGCAGCCCCTTTCCCTGGATAGCCTTCCTGAATTGATGGAAAGGGGCTGACCCACGGAAACCATGAAGTTTCTCAGGTTACTTTACTCCTAGCTAAAATCTAGGATCTGTAGAATTTGGAGGGGCTTAGCCATCCATGTGCCAGTCCCAAGAGCCATTCAACAAGGAGAAGGAGATCCAGAGGTAGACACACATCTAAAGTCAAAGACATGGCCTTCAAGTACATAACCCTCCAAAACCTTCCAGGGAGCTTGGGGACAGGACCTTCTCCAGTGACATCCGGAGAGAGCACATGAAGAGGGCACATTCTTCCTCATCAAGGGCATGTTTCTAATGAGAGGTTAGTGCTATGCTAAGATATTGGGGTACCAGACCAGCAGGGTCCCCAGCCCTGATGAGAGTTAGGGGGGCATTCTCAGGGAGCAGATAGCCAGCTAGGAAAGAGAAGAGACTGCCATACCCAGGCGACTGACCAGATGGCCATAGGATTCCTAGGAGGCATCGGGAAGAGAGGGAAGAGTGGAGAGAACACAGTGAGGAGAAAAGCAAGGAGAATGCAAGCTCATGGGTGTCTGGCTTAGGAGACTGAATTCCCAGGATGAAGAGCAGCTCTGAAGGCTCTCAGCACGAAAAGGAAGGTGATGGGGAGGAACGCTGAAGACTCTCCAAGAAAGTCCTCTCCAGGGGGTTCTTGACAACCAACAAGGAAGAACCAGGAGAAGGAAAGAGCCAAGGGGCAGGGAGGGAAGGGGGCATGAAGTAAGTCATGATGACTATTCAGTTAGAAATAAACTCAAATATCTGGAAATTGGGGGACTGATAAGCTTAGAGCATTTAGGGACCAGAAAAGAAAAACATAAATGACAACTAGGATGTGTAACTGGGGGGGGGGGGCAGACACCTGTAAAAGCATATTTGTTTATGAGTATAGTTCTGTGGAATATATGAATGTTGTTGGCTAGTGCATTAAAAATAAACAAACAAACAAACAAAAAAACCTAAAAGCACTGACTGCTCCTGCAGAGGACCTGGGTTCAATTTCTAGCACCCAACATGGCATGGCAACTCACAACTGTCTGCAACTACAGTTCTAAAGGATCTAAAGCCGTCTTCTGACCTCCTTGGACACTGCACACATGGTGAACAGACAGACATGCAGATAAAACACTCATACACATAAAATAAAAATAATTTTTTAAAAAATAAAAAGGGCCTTAAGTTCAAGTTCAATGGCAGTTATCTGTGGCAGATGAGATAGAGGGGATGAGGTACATATTAGACATGCACTCCTCTAACACACACACAGATAGGGAGAGAGAGAAAAAAAAACAATTTTTTTTTCAGTCTGGGACAAACGACTAAGGATAAGGTGGTCCCTACACCCTTGGTCATCAACATCGGCCCTCCCTCCCAGTGCATAGAGCCCCCCTTCCCCACAAGTACCTTGGGGAGGCAAAGGCTAACAGAACCAGATAGTTGTGGATGAATATTTGGTGCTGGCAGCAGTAGCAGTGGTTGGGGTCTAAGCATGAACCTGAAGGAAAAACAACACAACTGCCCGGAAGTAGTTTGTGAGCAAAGGGGGGGGGGGTGGAACACGACACAAATTTGGGGAGGTGAAAGAGAAGGGACAAGACTAGCCCCTAGCTAAGAGTGTCCCACTGGATGAAGGAAAACAGCACAGCAGGAAGTGGGGATGGGCTAATGAGTGCCCCAGCATGCTCAAGGGGCAGCTGTCGCGGGAAATGGGGCCTCACCTGGTAATGGGTAATGTCTGTCTGCACCTGTCACTGCACTAGGTTCCAGAGCCCGGTGAAGGTGAGGCGGATGGGCCCCAATCCCTGTCCTGCTTCCTGTACCCCGCGGCACCTGCTCAGTTTAGCTTAAGGTAAGGTGGGGCAGAAGTGGCTGAGAGCTCCAGCTGGTGACAGTTTGGCCAGGGACATCCTGGGGTCTAAGAATTATCTGCACTAGCTATAGCTGCTGCTGCTGTCCAGTTCAGGCAAAAGGGCCTTGTCAGAATGGAGATGAGGTTTATTAGACCTCTTTTAAGGACAGGGGTGCACTCCCAAGCTACTCTGCGAGAAGGGGGTAGAGCAGAGCTGTAGCAAATGGGGGCCCAGATCAGGAAGCCCAGAGAACAATGGCTCCCAAGGGAGGAGGAGATCAGGAAGCACGGGCTGGGGCTATGTGGGACAGGACGTTAACCTTCTGGGAAAGCGGGCAAATGTGCGCGTGGGTAGGAAAGGCGCTGGGATTGAGGTTGGAGGAAAACTGCTCCCTCCCCACGCGGCCAGCGACCCGACCCGCGGTGGAGCCCTGCCGCTAGTGGGTGGCAGTAGGTCGGAGGGGCGGGGCTATGGGAGGCAGGGCCAGGGATAGGCAGCACCTGACGGGTCTCTCTTGCCCCTTAGCCCAGGACTCCAGAGAGGTTTCTTCTAACTCCTCCAATTTGGGGGGTTTGCCCCTTAGTCGTCTCCCTGGAGCCGATGTAGTTTTCCAGGTCTTGACAGAGCTCTTATTTTTGAGCCTATTTGGTTGGCCAGAGATCTCGAGTGTTGGCACTTGCTGGGCTCCTTGACTCCCACCAGCAGGTTGCCAGACTCATGTAAGGCTGCAGTGGCCTGCCTTCTCAGTTCCAACCTTTTCCTGTTGGGTGGCCAAGAGCTGGCTGGGCTTCAGTTTCTACTTCCACTTGCTCATCTTCTCTGTGAAGCCACAGAACGCCAGCTGCGATGTACACATCACTGGTGTCCACCAGTCATAGCTCAAGGATGAGAACTGTCCGTCCTGTTTCTACATTTGGAAGGTGCCTTCTGGAGCTCCACTAGTAACAGAAGTAGACCAAACAGATCTAGGCTTTTGGTTTACTTGGTTTTAGTTTTTTAAGACAAGGTCTCATGTAACCCAGGCTTTGAGCTCCCTATGTGGCCAATGGTGGCAATATATATGACTTGAACTCCTGATCCTCTTGCCTCCACCTCCAAGGTGCTGGGACTACATATATGCACCATCACACCCACCATCTAATTTTTTATTTGAAAGAAAAAAGACAGCAATCTTTAAGATTTACATGGCATGGGCAGGGTGGTTGGTATTGATTCCTAGTGTTAAGAAAAATGGAATGAGGGTTGACTCCTTAGCTTCTGGGATCCTCACTAGTCAAGAAGGACACAGCCAGTGATAAGACAAAGCAGGGTTCCCCCAAGGTTCTGGGCCCAGGGCAGCTCCTTTCTGCCTAAATTTAACAGAATATTATATAAATTATGAGTATGGGGAGAGAGGTGATGAATGGAAGGCTTTCTCCCCAGACAAGAGGAGCTTGTCAGAATGGTGACAAAGTTTGGACCCCTTTTAGGGACGGGGCATACTCCCAAGTTAAGGTATCAATTTGGATTCCCAGGAGTCAAAGGCTAACAGGGACTGGAGACTATCGCATTCAAAAGCAGACGAATCGTCATACTTGTATGAAGCTGGCAAGTGTGTGTATGCTTATAAATGTTAAGCTGTGAATCATCCTGAAGTCTTAGCTAATCTCTAGGGAATACAAATGGAACTTGGTACTTACCTAGCACATATGAAACCAAGAGGTTCAGTCCCTAGGCTTGGAGGTTTGGGTGAGAACGGCCCCCATAGGCTCATATATTTCAATGTCTGGTTCCTAGTTGGTAGACTGTTTAGGAAGGATTAAGAAGTGTGGCCTTACTAGGTTTCGATCCTAATACATGAACTGGCTTTGTGGGAGCTTAGCCTGTTTGGATGCTCACCTTCCTGGGCCTGGATGGAAGTGGGAGGACCTTGGTCTTCCTGTAGGGCAGGGAATTTGGACTGCTCTTCAGTATCGAGAGGGAGGGGGAATGGACTGGGGGGAGGAGAAGAGGAGTGGGGATGGGGGAGGGGAGTGGGGGGAGGGGGCAATGTGTGGGAGGAGGGGAGGGAAATGGGAAACGGGGAGCAGTTGGAAATTTTAATTAAAAAAGAATAAAAAAAAATGAAAAAAAAATCTTGTAAATAAAAACTCTGAACATACTGAAAAAAAAAAAAAAAAAAGAAGTGTGGCCTTGTTAGAAGAGGTATGTCACTGGGAGTGAGCTTTGAGGTTTCAAAACTACCACACCAAGCCCCAAGTCCTCTCTCTCCCCCTTCCTCCCTCCCTTCCCCCCTCCCTTCCTTCAGCAACTTGTGGATAAGATGTGGGCTCTTAAATTGTTCTGTGGTGTCTAAACCTATTACTATTATTTATAATGGATTTTCAAAAATTAAAATGCAAGGAGACAACAACAAAAAGATGTCGGCTCTTAGCTACTGCTCCAGCACCAGGCTTCCTGCCATAAGGAATTGGACTAACCATAAAACTGTAAGCAAGCCCCCAATTAAATGCTTTCTCTTATAAGCTGCCTTGGTCATGCTGTCTCTTCAGAGCAAGAGAACAGTGACTGTGATGTCTGTAATCTCAGCATTCAAGAGGTAAAAAGGTAGCAAGCTAATAAACTCAAGGTCATCCTTTAAGAACTAGCTATATTACTCTTGGGCATATACCCAAAGGATACTTCGTCCCACCACCACAAGGACACTTTTTCAACCATATTGACTGCTGCCCTATTCATAATAGCCAGAAACTGGAAATGACCTAGATGTCCCTCAACAGAAGAATGGACAATGGGAATGTGGTACATTCACAAATAGAGTATTACTCAGCTGTTTAAAAAAATGACATCATGGAAATATGCAGTAAAATGAATAAATAGAACTAGAAAAAAATCATCCTGAGGTAACCTAGAGCCAGAAAGATAAATATGGTATGTATTCAATTATATTTGGATATTAGCCATTAGATAAATTATAACCAAGCTATAACCCAGAGAGCACAGGCATAAGAGGGGACCAGGAGGGACACATCAATCTCCCTGGGAGGGGAAATAGATGTTATGGGTGGAATGGAAGGGGAGGGGTGAGAATGGAATGATTAGGTAGGAAGAGGGGAGATGGGAATGAGGGGAGAGACAGCTAGAATTGAAGGGCATTTGAGGGTCAGTATGGAATGACTCCTAAAGATATGTTACTATATTCATAGATTGATACCTGATTCAGCCATCATCAGAGAGGCTTCTTCCTCCTGCAGCAGGTGGACACAATACTAAGACCCAAAGCCAGACATTAGAGAGACCTTGGAACGCACAGCTCTAAATGAGATGTCTCCATCAAATCCCTCCTCTCAAAGCTCAGGGAACCCTGCAGAAGAGGAGGCAGGAGTAGGGGAGATAGAAGGGATGGAGGACACCAACACAAGGTACTCTAAAACTGAGCAAAGTTCTTTATGAACTCAGAGACGGAAGCAGCAAGCACAGAGCCTACAGCAGTCTACACCAGGTCCCCTGTATATACACTATCACCCTCAGTTTAGTACTTTTATGAGACTGACTCCTAATTGCAGGAACAATTAGGTCTCTGGTTCTTATGTCTGCTCTTGGGGCTCTTTTATTTTTCTGTTGCCTAGATTTGTCCAACTTTGATATGATGGTTTTTGTTTTAACTTATTATATTTTATTTTGTTAGAAAAAAAAAGGTATGTCTTTAATTAGAAGAGAGAGCATAAACCTGTGGTCATGAACCAAGGCAAAGCACCAAGTAGGATTAAAGGTATTGTTCAATAGCTACAGAGACCACTCAAAAGAAACGGATAAGGGTTGGAGGCATAGCTCAGTGGACAGCATGCTGCCTATCATGCATGATGCTTTGATGCTTTGAAGTTTATTCACAGAACCAAAAAGAACAAAGAAGAAACAGAGGTGGAACTGAGAGGAACTTGAAGACCAGAGGGAAGTAGGAAACAGGCAATTCAATTTTTATTTAGAATCCAAGAGCAAGTAAGATCCCAAGTCACACCCACTGCTTTTACCACACCGGTGAGTTCTGTTCAGAACAGACTGCAGAGGGGAGAGAAAGGAGGGTACAGATCCAGAAGTAGGGAGATGATATCACAGAAAGGGAGTAACTGACATGATCCGTTGCCATTGGTAGGCATGCAGTTGTAGGGCAGATGACTCTAAGATAAGGATATTTGTCCCAGAAATGAAAAGATGCTTCTGGTTCCCATTCAGCCCCTGGAGTCAAGCAAATGACCCTTAAGGCCAAGGTGTCCAACTTTCAGGACATTCACCCTGAGCCAATTTGATCTCCACAGCTAAACTTGACGGATGGCAGATAGCTAAACAGTTTTCAACACTCACTTCCTTTATAACCTCTTGGCAGAGAACCCTGAGTCTGAGGCAGAGAAGGCTTCTACCTGATTGCAGAGTCAGCTGGTCAAATTTATAAGCAGAGAACTGATGAAATTCCACACAAAGAACATGAAGGGAAAATCAGAATCTATTCCATAAACCAAAACAGCCATTTACACCCAATTTGAGACCTTTTATTGACAAAACTGACTCATGAAGGGCAATAACAGCACCAAGAGCCAGGACAAATATGAATATAAAGCAATCCATAGGACGAGCACTGGTCAAGAGAGCTTCCCTCTCAAGGGAAATGCCAGGGAGTCCTATGGTAAAGCAGGTTCACCAAACCAAAAAGGCCACTGGTTCCCTCAGTTCAGAGAACAAACCTCTGACTCCCCACTTCTGCATCAGTCCCAATTATTTAAGAAGAGGCAGGCAACAAGACCACACATACAAGATAGGGGACAGCCTGGACTTGCTATCTTCACCTATCTTCATCATGGCATAAAAGCCAGAGCGAGCTGGTGAAAGGTCTTGAGTGAGAAGAATCACGGTAGGGCCTGGATTCCAGATCTCTAAATGTGACTGTAAAGAGCCGGATAGTACCAAACTGCCAAGACACCATCACCAGTCAAAACGTCCTCCCTGGGCCTAAACAGAGAACATCAACACACCAAAAGTAGTTTGATCTATTTCACCCTAACGGGACAAAGGTCACACTGACGGATAGGAAAGGTTAAGTAGATGAAAACACTATGGGGAAAAAGCACAAAAATCTTTTCAAGTAATTTGGCTAGATATAAAGAAACTAAAAAATTTATTTTTATTTATTAAAGGGGGGCAGGAGAGATGAATCAGTGGTTAAGAGCACTAATTGCTCTTCCAGACAGTCCAAGTTTGATTCCCAGCACCCACATGATTGCTCATAAATGTCTCTTAATTCCAATCTCAAGGAATCCCATGTCCTACTCTATTCCATCTCCTTGGACATATGTACATGGCACAAGACATATATGCAAGCAAAACACCCACTCACATAAAATAAGAACTGTGTGACCTGCACTGGGGGGAAGGGGAGGGTTGAGTGGGGTGCAAGTACAGGTGGTAGAGGATAACTTTCAGTAGTTGGTTCTTCCCCTCCACTGTGGGATCCTGGGCTTGAACTCAGGTTGCCATTTTTGTACGACACACATCTTTACCTACTGAGCTCACTCACTGGCCCGAAACTAGAGATTTTCACAGTAAAAACACAAAAGGTTGATGTTTTCCATTGGTTTTTGATTTTGTCCCTATAGAAAGCTGATTCTTATGACAGTTTCTACATTTTCCCAATGACACCATGTGCTAACTGAAACAGTGTTTCGTTCTTGTGTTTTATAGATCCTATTTTCAATGACTCATCTATCAGTATTCATACAGCTAAAATATGCTGGAAGATAATTTTCCCTTCTCTGCAAAAAAAAAAAATGGGGGAGACATGGACTGGGTTACAGTGAATTTCTTTCTTTACAGAAAAGTTCAAAAGAGTCAAAATACAATCAATAATTCAAGTTTTTAAAATGTGGGAAGGCATTTAGAAGAAAAATCTAGATAAATCTCAGCACAATGATTCAGGAACAGTTCAAGTTCAACTTGAGATGAATTCAGCATTACGACCTAGAGAATCTCCTCAAAACTACAATCTATTCAAGGGCATGCAGATCACCAAAAGGGCTGCAATAGAGCCCTCAGGCAGGTACAACCATAGAACTACAGCAGACACAGGTCCTCAGAGTCTGTGTCTCTCTCTGAGGCCCTTCCTCACTCGCATTAGGCAACACCAATGCTCTCCCCTCAATGTGGACTCCAAAGTGCCAAACCTCAATCTTTCAGCTATATGTAATAAGACAAATTTTTTAATATGCAAGCCAGGCTTGGTAGTGCACACCTATAATCCCAGCACTTGGAAGGCAGAGGCAAGGGAATCTCTGCGAGCTCCAGGCCAGCCTGGTCTACATAGCAAGTTCCAGGACAGCCGGGGCCAGCAACATAGTGAGACTCTATTAAAAATAAAATAAAATTACTGAGGCATGAGGTGACACAAACCATGGATCTATATCTGTCTGTAAAATGAACACAGAGTTACCGTCCTCAAGGGTAGTTTAAACTCTGAAAATGAAACAGCACTAATGAGGCTAAATATACAGTTTGGTTGATGGAATGTTTGCCTAGCATGCAGGAAGCCTTGGGTTTGATCCTGCATATACTGGTCATGGCAGTACACACCTGCAATCTCAGCATAAGGAGGTGAAGGATTCAAAGTCCAAAGTCACCATAGGCTACATAGTGGATTCAAGGCCTGTCTGGAACACAGGAAACCCCACCTCAAAACAACAAAAAGATTTAAGGTTCTGGATAAAGAAGAGTAGAAATGGGACTGACTCTAAGGCCAGACCCACTAACCTAGACAACCAAATTAATGAAGCTATCAGACAACAGTGTCAACAGAAAGCCCCTAAACTACAAGGAGGGAAAAGATTGACATTCACAAACTGCAACTAGGCAGCAACCTGGCTAAAGCCAAATAGGTAGAGGGTTCCAGCTGCGGTCAGTTCATTGAAAGCACCAAACCCCTCCTCATCTTTGAGAATCCGCACACCTAATTATAGCAGGATTCAAACATTATGAAAAGCCATAAGCATAATGAAGACTCATAAATATCATCTTGTTCAACTTTGAAATTTTAAAGATGTTGTGGAATATTAATTTAAGATGTATTGCATTTGTTTATGTTGTGGAACATTTGTTTTAATGATGCAAAGATGTGTTGCATTCTTTTATGTTGCATTTGTTTAACTCTGTGAAGCTGTGTTACTTTGCCTGTCTAAAATACCTAATGGTCTAATAAAGAGTTGTACAGACAATAGCAAGGCAGGAGAAAGGAAAGATCAAGGAGCAAGAACAAGGAGAGAACACAAGGGGCCAGCCACCTAGTCACACAGCCAGCCAAGGAGTAAGAGTGAAAGCAAGACTACAGACGCAAGAGAAGGAAAAAGCAAAGAGAGGCAAAAGGTAGATGGAATAATTTAAGTTAAAGAAAGCTGGCAAGAAATAAGCCAAGCTAGGGCAGGGCATTTTTAAGAAAGAATAAACTTCTGTTGAGTATTTATTTGGGAGCTGGGTCAAAAGAGTAAAAACAACCAACAATATAGAAAGTGTAAAAATTCAAAAGCATGACATCATTCACAGCAAGTGACAAGAGAGAAAATAACCAGTGACTCTCGGGTTGATCACAAGCGAAGGTTTAGTTTCGCTGAAAGCAGTCCCTTTCACTCTCCCTGCTACCTACAGTAAGATTCGGGTCATGCACACACTGGCAAGCTAATCTGGCCAGGTTGGTCAGGCTTAGAACCCATGGCCTGATTTGTGAACTAAGCAAACCATGAGCTATGGGAAAATCACCCAATGAGCTCCTCACACTAACCTTCCAGCAAGGACTGTTAAGGAAAGCTTCCCTGAGGAGTTCCATGCTTATAGCAAAAGAAAGCTGCTGTCCCACAAATGAAAATCCCAGAGAATCCAGACAACAATGAGGACCCTAAGAAGAGATATACATGGAACTAATCTACATGGGAAGTAGAAAAAGACAAGATCTCATGAGTAAATTGGGAGCATGGGGACCATGGGAGAGGGTTGAAGGGGAGGGGAGAGAAAAGGAGGATAACAGAGAAAAATGTATAGCTCAATAAAATCAATTAAAAAGAAAAAAAAAAGCTGCTGTCTGTCCTCACCTTATATCCTAGAGAACAACCCTGGAATCATGCAAGGTCGCCAATTCCTCATTTACTTGAAACATGAAATGTGTTTAGTCCATCATCCCAGCAGGGGAAAAGAGGATGAAGACAGGCCTGAAAACAAGGAGCTTGACGTCACCACCACCAAGCTGAGAAAGAACCACTAAGAGAACTCAGCATCCACTTTCTAAAATAACCCAAAGCCATGTCCTAAATTCTCAGGGTATGAGAATTCTTCTAATCTATAAACAACTTCTGACCATGAAATAACATCTCTGAAGAGCTTCCCAACCCTGCAGCTCCTGCACCTCTGATCCTAAAAAACATGCACCGTGGGAGACCCTCCTGCCATCAGTGCCCTTGATTTGCAGGCAAGAAAAAGAAGGTGGGTTAGAACCCTCACATCTAATGTTCTCACTGAAACATGAAGACCTAACACAGCTCTAGGCAAGTCCCACATATAGGGCACCTGAGGGGCATTTCCAATGTTTCAAATGTTCTACACCAACCAGCTCCCAAGAGACTGGGAAGCAATCACCTTATCTTGAGGAACAAATCCTGAATGCCAATCACGTGGGTGTTTAGTACCATGGACCTGGCCAAACAGCATATTTAAACTCACTGCACCACTGCCCTAACATTAATTAGTCACATTGAGGTTTTCCAGGCAGGTCAATGAATAGTCTCCACTTGACTTCTTACCTAGTAACTTCTCAGCTGACACACCCACCATATATCCCTGCAGGCGTCTTCTCAGAGACAATGAATGGAGATGGTGCCAAATTCTTCCCCAAATCTCACGCCATTAGCTTCCAGGGAAAGCAGTGAGTATTGTTGGGGAATGATTTTAAGGTGTGTTGCTTTTGTTAATGATGCATTTGTTTACCTCTGTGAAGCTGTGGCTCTCTGCCTATCTAAAACACCTCCTGGTGGTCTAATAAAGACCTCAACAGTCACTAGCAAGGAAGGAGCAAGAATAGATGGGGCTGGCAGGCAGATATTAAATAAATAAAAGGAGAAACAAGGAAGAGCAAGAGAACAAGTAGAGGAGAACATCAGGGGTGAGCCAGCCAGCTACACAGCGAGCCACGGACAAAGAAGTAAAGAAAGGTATATGGAAATAAGAGCAAGATAAAAGCCTAGAGGCAAAAGGTAGTGGGGATAATTTAAGAAAGCTGGCTAGAAACAAGTCAAAGCCAGGCATTCCTAAGAATAAGCCTCTGTGTTTATTTGGGAGCTGGGTGGTGGGCCCCCAAAAGCCAAAAGAGTAAAACATCGCACAACGGAGTACAAACTTTATGAAAATCATCGAGTTCTGCTTCCAGAGCAGCCATTACTACAGATGAATTTACCTTCTCTCTATGTAACATTATTTCAAGATAAAAACTGGGGCAGATAACCTTTTAAAATCATTTTTAAAGGTGTAGGGCTTTACAAAACAGGAAAAAGGCAACAACTTTATTTTCTAGTTTGAGACTGTGCTGTCTTTGAGACCCATTTTCAGGAAAATGAAACAGTTATCTCCAACCATCTCTCAAACACTGCCCAGCTGCACTTCTGAAGAAAGAAGAGCCTTAGGCATCCAGAGCAAGCTCTATGCTTCTGTGGGGAAAAACTCAGGGTAGCAGGAATTTAAAACAGCAGGGGACTGAGGAATGAAATGTGAATGAAAGAGAGAGTGACAGAGAGAGAAAAGGAGAGAGAGGGGAGGAAAACGAGGGAGAGAGAAAATACACATTTTAAACCAGGCATGGCAGTACATACAGGAAGCTGAAGAAAAGAGGACTACCGTAAGCCTGAGGCCAATCAGGACAGTAAAGCCCAGCCTCAAAATAAATAAATAAATAAATAAATAAATAGAGGGAGGGAGGGAGGGAGGGAGGGAGGGAGGGAGGGAGGGAGGGAGGGAGGGAGGGAGGGAGGGGAAAGATACACTGATTGGTTTTAAAAAAGTAAAGGATTTGAAAACATCAGTTCTATTTAAGAAAATCTAAGAGGAGTCAGCAGGAGTGAGGAGTGACTATGATCAAAATACATGAAAAAAAAAAGTTAAAAAAAAAAAAAAAGAAAGCAGGAATCACTTCTCAGCCTTCTATCTAAAATCAGCTGAAGACCCTGACCCTGACCTCTAGAATTAAAAGCTTGCAACCGAGGCAAAACACATTTCAGAAGACCAGACACTCTTGAAATACAGAATTTTATTTAGAAACTGTTTAAAGTAGAAAAAAACCCTGTCAAGAAAGACCAGGTGGAAAAATGGGTTTCCCAATAAAATGGAATTTGGGGGCAACAGAAGTCTAAAGGCCACAAAGGAGAAATAGCACCACTGTCATCTGAACAATGGCTAGTTACTTGCATTTTTTTTTTTTTGGCATTGTTAATCACTAAATTGGATTTTCCTCTGAATTCCACACAGAGCATGCACTACATAACAATCTGTCATAAAATACCTGTTTTCTACACACAGCATAAGACAAGCTACCACCAGAAACAAACCAACACAAACACATCAGGGGCTGAACAACCTCAGTAGTGGGTAACATACATTTTGCAGAATTCTGCCAAACGAACTGAATAGGTCATGGGCAAAGCAAATGAGGGAGAATTAAGGAATGAAAGTATTTTAAATATTAATATTTCAGTCATGGTACTGTATATTCTAAAAAAAAAAAACATTTTAACATTTAGTAACACACTAGAGAATTTTATCTCCAAAGAGATTAGTGCACTGGCAAAGTAATTGGGTGACAATGGAGAGCTGTGGACAGCAGACACCGAACACCCCAGCCTCACAGAGCCCAAGGTGACACTGGCCTTCACTGATCACTCCTTTGCCAGAGGTCCAGAAAGAACTTGCAGCATGCGATCACCAGCCTGCTGTATTTACAATGCTCAGCAGCAAACTTAAGGAGCCAGAGGCGTCCCCAGAGGTCAAGGGGAGCAGAGAAGAGAACGTGGTAAATGTAAACTTAGAAGACAGTACAACGGGACTCAGCACCCATTCAAATCCCAGAGATATGGGCAAGTCCCAGAATCACAATACACAGGAACTTGGGGGACTGTTTGAAAAATCCTCAGAGGAAAGCTCGGCAAAAGCTGAGCTCTGTCTCAGGCACTGCAGGGCTGAGACTCCCTCTATTCACCCAAGCTAACATGTTGCTTATATATTTTATAGTAGGGATGCAACTGGTCAATGACACCTAATGGCTTTACAGAACAACTTTTCAAACTTTCCTTCTGGGCCAAAGACTACATCTATGAGATGTAGTCTGAAAAGGCCTGTATCAGCAGGTTCCAAAGGGTCTAAAGTCTGGCCCTTCCTTCCCAGACACAACATAGGACACACAAAATCTCCTGTCATGTTACATTTTATATTTTGAAATATGGAAGCATATTTTAAATACTCTTAAGGCATTATTTATTAAAACGTTCTCTGCCAAAATTTCACTTAAAATTCTTATCAGTCTTTACATTTCTCTGAGTATTTGTAATACCTCAATGTATTACAAAACCCCCTTCTCAATCAGTCAGTGTGACCAGCATCCACATGAAGAGCCCCATGGTTGGCCTCTCTGTCCCCTAGTGAACCAACTAGATGTTAATACTGCTCTGCTACAAGGCAACAGCTCCTAACTCAAACTCATCGGAAAGAGACTTCTGCAAAGTGCACTTTGAAGAAGAGGTACTTTTTGCTTATGAAAAGAAACCAGTGAATTCTCTAAGAATAACAAAAGGGTGTATTTAACAGTTAAGCACATGATTTGGAGTGAAGAATTCGGATGTTGCTCTGCTGGTCCAGGCTGCTTAATACTCTTCTTGTTCCTCCTGTGGGCCCCCTTCATCAGGTATCACAAAGCCTTCCTGAAATGGGAAATGAAAGTTGGGGAAAGCTGTTACTCAATACTTAATGCCAGTTCCTCCTTCTATTCATTGACCTCACAATTTAAGCCTCTCCATGTAGGTAGTTCTTCCTGTCTCCCACACATCTGGCACTTCAACACATAAACCAGGTATATATAATTTATAATATAAACTATTATATTTTTTTAGACAATGGCATCATTTCTTTTTTTGTTTTGATTTTTGATATAAGGTCTCCCTATGTAGCCTTGCCTAGCCTGTAGCTTGCTTAAATATAGATCAAGCTGGCTTCAAAATCAAATTGTTGTACCTTTCCCTCCCGAGTTCCACATTTAAAAGTGTCTATCACACCCGACAATAGCACCATTTCTTAATGCCAAAAACTACACACAAATTCATCCTCAAAGCATTAGGATAATGAATATTTATGTGTCTAAATATACCTTTAAAATGTGCATTCCCTCAAAAGTCTTTAACTCCAAGTTTACTACTACAGGGAATGAGACCCTGCCTCAAAAAATTCCTGTCAGAGCTCCAGTGACAGAGCACTTAACTCTACACAAGACAAAAGTGGATTCAATCCCAAGTTGCATAACAAAACAAAAGCAAATTCAATGGCATTTAAGCAGGTAGAACAGCACACGCACACAAAACTCCAAAATTCAGGACACACAAACAGGAGTTCAAGGTCATCCTTAGCTATGAAGTGAGTTCAAGTCTAAGCAAGGTTATGAAACCCTTGATTTAATCAAAAACAAAAAACCTGAAGATGACTATCAAGTTCAGTATCCTAACTGGGTGTGGTGGCTCACACCTGTATATCTAGCACTTCAAGAGGCTGAGGCAGGAGAACTGCTAAATTACAGTACAAAATGGCCACACTGCTCTACTGTAAAAACACACCTTGACTTTTCTTTTTAACTAAATCCCTATAGCTTAAAGTAGTTAAGATGTACTTTCCCTAAAAAACCAAAGACTTATTTATTCATCTAGCTTCATATTTCACTACTGAACATGATGCAAATGTTAACGATTTATTGGACAAATTAGCAGCTTCTCAGTCATCTGTCTTAATCCTTCAAAATTCCAACAGTATGTTTAGAAAACTACTAGTTAATTTGTATAGTATTACACAGACCTTGTGAGGTATGCGCAATTACAAATACTGTTAAACAGTAGGCATGGCCAGGTACCATATCCTAAATCCAGGAGGAAGAAAAGCAGTCTTCTCTGATGAATATGTCATGATAAAGGCTATGTAATAAAGATGGATCCAAAGAAAATCACACAGGGAGTCAGGCAAGCTCCTGGGAGGGAGGAGCAAAGGCATGCCCTGGCAGCTATGAGTGCAAACATCAAGGACCAACGACATGCCTGGGGTCCTGATATTGGCCAACAACAACACATCCAGCTGGAGTGGTCAAACTGCAAGGGTGGGATGGCCAATAAACTACAGAAGTGGACAAGCCAGCCATTTCTGTAGTTGATTGCTTCCCTAAGCAAAGACACAGGGACGTCAAGAAGCTAGCTACTAGGTAAGATGCTCTTTGGTGGACTTGGAGAAAATCAAAGATGAAATTTTCTGGTGAACCCTACCCTGGAACAGAGGTGCCAGCACAAAATGAGCTGAAATCAACAATGTTAAACTTTTTCTTAGTTGACAGAATAGAAAGAAAGTATCTCCAGGTAAACACGTACATCTGTGGCATAAAGAATATCTACAATCCTCTGCAGCACAGGGTCATTTTCCCCCTCATTCTCCTGGCAAATCAATTCAATGTTCCTCAGTTTTCCAAAGTAGAAGTCTCTCTCTTTCTCCAAGTCTTCAACAGTAAGCTTCAAAACTTTGACCTGTAAAAGATATTGAAAACAGTAAGCATTGATGTACTAACAAAATATCAAACCCAAAAAATGATGTGTCCTTTGATCAAAATAAAACATAAGCAAAAATCCAGTTCAGCTTAATTTTCTTCAGTCTCAGATATATAATGTATACTAGTTCAGAGTAATCTTGACTATGAGTTCTCAAGAAAGGGAAGACTATAAGACTACACCTTAAAGCTAGGCATGATGGCATATGCCTTGAATACCAGCATTCAGGAGGCAGAGGCAGGTTGATCTCTGTGAATAAGACCAGCCTGGTCCACACAGTGAGTTCTAGAACAGCCAGGGCTACACAGATAAACCCTGCCTCAAAAAAGAGAGAAAGGAAGGGAGGGAGGGAGGGAGGGAGGGAGGGAGGGAGGGAGGGAGGGAGGGAGGGAGGGAGGGAGGGAGGGAGGACTATACCTTAAATTATTAGAAAGCTTTTCATTGAGATGGGATCAAAAATGGAAAAGTTAAGGCTGAGATTGGAGTAGAACCCACAATCCAGCTTAGCAAAATGACCAACAATCATCACTATGTCCTTCCCAGGAGAATGGTCAATTTAGCCCAAGACTAGCTGCATATATCATTCAAAACATTAGGTGGCCCTAAGCCCCTGTAAATCCCATTAGAGGGCTTTGGTTTCCACAAATAAACTACTGAGAAATTAAGAAATAAATCTTGCCAGGCATGGTGACATATACCTTTAACCCCAGCACTCAGGATGTAGAGACAGTTGGATCTATGAGTTCAAGGCCAGTTTGGTCCACATAATGAGTTAGTTCCAGGCCAACAAGAACTATATTCTGAGAGCCTGTCTCTAATAATAATAATAATAACAAATTTCGTGGCTCAAGAGATGGGTCACTGGCTAGTACTGCTCTTACAAAGGACATAGGCTTAGTTCCCAGAACCAACGTGGTAGCTCACAACAACCTGTAACTCCAATTCCAGGGAACAGTATGTAGCACTTCTGGCCTCCAGGAGCTCCTACATGCAGGTGGTGAACAGAAACTCACACAGGCACACACAAATCTGGTGTGAGACTACAGCGGATTTGACAACACATATCCACGTGATTTTTTTTTTTTTAAGTACAAATCCTGGCAAAGTTTGACACACAGCTGTAATCCCAGAATTTAGGAGTCAGGAAAGAGGATGGCTAGTTCTAAGACAATTTAGGCCACACATTAAGACACTCAAAAGACTTTAAGTAACTATCTCCATGACGAATTAAGGTGGGATCCCTGCAAACCAACCAAGGATGAGTACTACAAAGTAATCGACACAGAATACAGTGCTGCTCTCTGCCTAACCAATCTATCTGCTTCATGTCTCCCATTTATCTAGGGCTACAAATTCAAATGCTTTCAGGGAGGCCACCAGACAGAACATGTAACTGAATGGGGTTTGGACTTTGGCAACCTGAGAAAAGCATACAGTCCTTCATTATTAACTTTTTTTTAAAAAAAAAACTTATTCAGGTCAAGAGCCAGGTATATTGGTTCACACCTATAAATCCAGCATTTAGAAGGTGAGGTCTGGACAAGCCAGAAACTAGCAAAAACAAAAGGGATTTTTAAAAAGAGAGAGAGAGAGAGAGATAGCAGGCCAATGTGTTTCTGTGGTACAGACCAGCTGGGTGTGAAAATCTGACCCTAACTTTCCAGGGTAAAAGAAGAAACTGGTTAGTACAAAGTCAGTTTCCTGACCTCCCACATCATCATCAGAGGCCCACAACTACCCAGAGCTCCAAGTCTTCAAAACCACAGCCTACCCAATCTCAACTATTGAAACCTATTCCGAAATTCTCTCCAATGTTTACCATCAATTTTCCCAGAGCAATGATGATAAATACCAATCTCCAAAGCAGGGAAGTCTCCCTTTTCTGATCCATTTCTTATTTCTCGCACAAGCCAAGAAGATATAACCCATGTGAACTTTTAAAGAACACTGCAGCATCTACTCCATTCCATCCAGACTATAAAAACAATCATCATTTAATCCAATGGAGTTTGTACCAAACACCATTCCAGATATCTGAATTACTGCGATCAAGTGTTAGCTCCCTCCAGGCATAGAAGCAGAGGTTACAGCATGGCCACAAATTCAAAGCCAGTCTAGTCTGCATAGTAAGACCCTGTCTCAAAAGAAAAAAGTGAACAACAAAAAAACCTACCCAAGCCCCCACCTCACACATTAAGTATTTAGTCCAGAGAGGCTAGTTGAAAAGCGTAAGTGAAATAATGGCAAAGTGGTTCTCATTTCCTCCTTGGGCTTATCATGAAAAAACTGTCTATTCCTACAGAATGAAGGATCAACTTGCTGGTCAGGTAGCCTCAGCTGACCACTCTTTATGCTCTTGTATCTTTTTTTCTGTAACTGCTTCCTCTGACGTTTTAGGGAGGTCTCCTTTTTCTCCACAATTCTGTATTTTACAGCAACAGTGACTAGTAGATGACTGAATCAAAATAATCACTCAAAAGCATTAAACAAGGTAGGAAAAATACAAAGAGGATCAAGAGTCCCCATTCTGTTTTTCTGATCTACCTCCAGTCACTGAACCGTACAGAAGAGAACCAGAAGAGCAACAGGCCTTTCCTAGCACTTCCACTCTCAATCTCCAGAAGACAACTCTTCATTATCTTTTCTCTCTTAATCCAGAGAATCCGAGGGCATTCCAATGAGGTTCAAGACTATGATCCACAGTGTGGATCATAACTGCCTATAACTCCAGTACCAGGGATCCACTGACTTCTTCTGGTCTTTACACATATATCAGACACATAGACAAACACACATGAATAAGAATAAATCTTTTCTTTTTAAGTTGATTTCCAGACAGACATAGGTTTCTGTGGTACTAGGAAAGCCTGAACCCTGTTCTACTCCACGGCTCATGGCCAATTCTGCAGCCAAAGCCTCACATATATCAAGACAACTGCAGGCAAGCAGAGAAGCCCCTGCCCTCATGAGTGAAGCAAGGAACCCACAATAACAATGTCAACAACACAAAAGGGGCATACCTGCTGCACCAATTCAGCTGCTTCGTCATCCCCATTACCCACACCAGGATTCTTTCGCACCATCCCTGGACCAGCCTTAGGAGCTGCAGTAGTTCTCTGTGTTGCAATGGGTCTCTGCGGAGCTGAGAAAAGACTAACCATGTTAGGAGAAATTTCAAAAACAGAAACACACAAAAAGCAAGAAGTCTGTATAACTGCTTTCCACAGTCAGTGAAGGAACTGATGCTACTACAGAGCCCAAATACAAGAGCACACACAACGCCAAGTGGTTCTTATCCTGGCAGTAGACTTAATAACAATCTTAGCAAGCTCCTTCATGCTGGGGAGAGCCTCTAACAAGATCTTCACTCTGCTACAGCCAACTGTCAGTTGAAAGGTGTAATCACACTGGTACATACAATGATGGACCTTAACCCAAAAGCAAGGCAGTTTCATGGATCAAAGGCAAACCTTGTATAAAGAACAGATCACAATCTCAGCTGGTACTGCAATACTCTGTGGTCCACCTGGAAAACTAGCACTCTCTAACTTACTGCCTCAGACTCCCTAAGTTAAATAAGGGAAGAGGCTCACAAAGGTTAGGAGTAGAGCCCGCCTTTACCACTGTAGCTTCAGAGCTCACCTTTTAGATGTCTATGGGGTCAGGAGAGAAACCGTAACCAAGATTTACAGATCTCTTAGTGGTTATAACCAAAAGGCAGACGATGCAGTGACAGAAAATGATCTGCAAGTTTACATAACTAAGAATGGGCTACTTCATGATAAATGCAACACTCCTCACTTTAGTTATTCATCTAGCAAATATTCTGTAAACACAGATATTAAGCCAGGCTTAGAAATATCCTATCTTCCCAGTACCCCAAAAATGTATAATCACAGGCCTTTTGTCCAATCATAGGCATTTTGTCTGGACGGCACTCTTTGGTACTTGCTTATCCTGAACACTAAATGTTTACTACAAGTCATCTGAAATATGCTACATCTAATATTACATATGTAGTTGCCATTCTCAACAGCTAAGGAATAAAAAGGACACAGTTCTGAGGGTAATCAGAACCCTCCTATACCACTAATGGTTGATGTGGGTTTCCCCTCTGTATGCTGTGAATACCACTGGTTAATAAAGGAACTGCTCTGGGCCTATAGCAGAGCTGTAAGGGAACAGATCTAGGCAGGGAAAACTAAGTTGAATGCTGGGAGAAAGGAGGCAGAGTCAGAGGGAGAAGCCATGTAGCCCCGCCAGAGACAGATGCCGCTGGTAAGTCACAGCCACGTGGCAATACACAGATTAATGGAGATGTGTTAAATTAATATGTAAGAGTTAGCCAATAAGAAGCTAGAGCTAATGGGTCAAGCAGTGATTCAATTAATACAGTTTCTGTGTGGTTATTTCAGATGTCTGGGCACCTGGGAACCATCAAGAGGCCTTCCATCAACAAATGGTAAGACACTGCTGATGGTACGGCAGTGGGCAGTGGGCAGTGGGCAGTGGGCAGCGGCAGTGCAAACAGGCAGCTCTACAAACACTTTAATGTAGCCTGGGAATTCAGCTTCAAAAATACACTCTTGGGTACACACCCAAGAGAAATAAAAATGTGTTCTACATAGAAACTACATGAACCTCACAGCAGTACACTCAAGACACCCAACACCAGCAACAACTCCACAACCAACAGACAAATGAGGTGCTCCACACAATGGAGGATTATGTTGCAGTAAAAACAATCAAGTACTAAGCCAGGCTGTTGGGAGGATAAGGCAAGAGTATCACAAGTTCAAGGAACGAATGGGAAACCTTGCAAGAGCCTGTCTCAAAATTTTGAAAAGAAGGTATGGATGTGGGGTACACTGATATGGTTCAGAAGTACACAGCTTCCCTAGCATGTGTGAGATGGGACTGGGAAGAGGGGGAGACAGAAAAAAAAAAACCAGCTGGGGGTACGGACACACACCTTTAAACCAAACATTTGGGAGGCAGAGACAGACAGGTCTCTGTGAGTTTGAGGTCAGCCTGGTCTACATAGTGAGTTCCAGACAAATCAGAGCAACATAGTGAGAGTCTCAAAAAAATAAATAAATAAAAACTGATAAATACTATAAAACATTGAAATTATTGTGCTAAGTAAAGGAAGTCAGACACAAGATGACACTATTCTATGGTTTCATTTATAGAAAAATGTCCAAAATAAGTGAAGTCATAGAAACCAGGTAAGTAAAGACCTAGAGCCAGGAAAGAGAGAAAAGTTGAAGGAAATGAACACAAACAATTGAGCACAAGCAGGTTTCTTTTTGAGTGATCAAAATATCCTTAAATTGTTTGCGGTAAAGCCAGGTGGTGGTGGTGCACACCTTTAATCCCAGCACTTAGAAAGCAGAAGCAGGCAGATCTCTGTGAATTCAAGGCCAGCCTGGTCACTATGTAGCAGAAGAGCCAGAGCTACATAGTGAGACCTGCCTAAATAAATAAATAGCAAAACATAAACTAACAAACAAAAAAGGTGAGAGCTTTCCTAAGCTTTACTGGCTTTCAGTCATTAGAAATGCTTGCCTTAAAAACCTCAAGTCCTGAGCTGTATTCCCAGAACCCATGTAACAGTGCGTGCTTATAATCCCAGTGATAGAGAGGCTCCCTGGCAAGTTAGCTTAGCCTATTAAACAAGTTCCAAGTCAATGAAATATCTCAAAGAAACAGGTGAATGGTACCTGAGAAATATCTAAGGTTGTCCTTGATCTCCAGATGCACCTTCACATACACATACATGAATATATGCACGTGTGTGTGCATACATATACATACACACACACACTAAGAAGTTGGAGAGATGGTTCAGAAGAGCACTTGCTTATCTTCCAGAGGACCTGGTTCAATTTCCAACACCCACATAGTAGTTCACAACCATCTATAATTACAGTTCCAGGGAATTCAATACCCTCTTCTGACCTCTGAAGGCACCAGGCACACATGTAATACAGACATACATGCAAACAAAGCACCCATAAACATAAAAATAAATTGCAATTTTTTTTTAGGTTTAAACATTTTAAGAAGGTAAAAAAGTATGGTGCGTATATTCTTTCTCAATAAAGTTATTAAAACAAAACTTCAATAGGTGAAGCAGGAAGAACAAAGTTCAAAGTCATTCTTGGCTACACAGTGAGTTCAAAGTCAGCCTTGGAGGCCAGGCGGTGGTGGCGCACGCCTTTAATCCCAGCACTCGGGAGGCAGAGGCAGATGGATCTTTGTGAGTTTGAGGCCAGCCTGGTCTACAAGAGCTAGCTCCAGGACAGGATCCAAAGCTACAGAGAAACCCTGTCTCAAGTCTCAAAAAAAAAACACAAAGCCAGCCTTGGCCAGAGACCAACAACAGCAACAACAACAAAGCAACACTCCATCAGGGAGTGGTGGCCCAGAACATATGTTCTATGAATATACTACTAAAAAGACATCTTGGGAAACCAAGCCCAAACATTCTCAAGACACTCTTTACCATCCACTTGCCCCTCCCACCTAAGTCCTGCTAGCAGCAAAGCCACAGCAGTTCTCCCATTTAATCTCCATGGAAAAAGCCACAAGCAGGCACAAAAGGCTGGCCTACAGACTGATGGCTAGAAGAATCCCTGAGACCTAGAAAACTCTTGAAGTCCTAAACCTCAGACAACTGAAACTTACTCTCGGGTATTTACAAAATGCCCTAATTTCCCATGGAAATAGAGCTCTGTTATGTGAACTAGCAGAAGTAAATTCTATGACATCTAACAAAAAAGTCCTTAGGTAACACAGCATACAGGTCAGAGCAAGTGTTAACTCTCCACTTTACAGAGAAGGAAGACCAGGGGCAAGAGTGAAGAGGTTTCCACGGAGCTGCATGGCACAGGCACATATCTGCCACGTGCAGAATCATGTCCCTGCAAAAGGCACAGGGCACGCCTTGGCTACTCAACTCTCCTGATCCAGGGCTGCAACACAGTTCTATGCAGAGTCCCTATACCCAACGTTGAATGAGTGGAATTACTGGAACCGGGCTAACGGTTCTCTTTACCTGCGTTACCGGAGCTGAGAGGTTTCTTCGGTTTACTCAGAGCTGGGGCGACAAGAGAAGGAGCCACTGCCGTTTCTTGACCTTGTCTGGCAGCTACAGGGTCATACTCTTTTCCATCATAATTTGCATCAAAAAACTTCTTGAACCACTGAACGAATTCAAAATTGTCCTGAAATTTTCCTTTTACTAATTTATCCACAGGAATTATCTGCAGAAAAAAAAATCAAGACCATTTAGACCAAACCAGAGGCTTTGTTTGGCAAGCATCAAACCTGCCCATAAATCAGAACAACCCAAGTTCTGCCAAATTAAGAAAATGTTTTAGAGATCTTACTGCTAAGTTCAGTTTGCCTTCAATACAGTACCAATCCCTAGTCAGTCTTCCAAACTCCTGAGAAGAAACATCAAAAAAACCAGAGACCTGGATATGGTTAAGTGCCTGCCTGGCTGCACAAGGCCTTGTGATGCATCCTACGCACCACAGGGGAACTAGCATCACCAAAGTCATAACCACACATTAAGACACCTAAAAGGCAGCAGAAGTTTCACTGTACCATAAAGAGAAATACCCTGGTTAAGTGCAATGGCACACATCTGCGAACACTCTGGGAGCTGAGACAGGAGCATGTCCAATTTGAGGTCAGCCTAGGCTACACAGTAAGACTCTAGAAAGGGAGGAGAGGGAGACAGGGAGGGAGGAAGGAAGGAAAGAAGGAAGGATGGGTGGATGAAAAGTCAAAATGCAGAATCAAGTACAGTATATTTTATAGAAGTAAATCTAAAAAAATAATAATAATAAAATAAAAATCCAGGCAATGGTGGAGCTTACCTTTATTCCCAGCACTCGGGAGGCAGAGGCAGGTGGATCTTTGAGAGTTCCAGGACAGCTAGGGTTATTACACAGAGAAATCCTGTCTTAAAAACCAAAAAATAAACAAAAAAAGCTGAATGACCCATAGCTAGGCAGGATTTTTCAGGGCAGAGAGAATGCTGGGAAGAAGGCAGAGTCGCCAGTGGACACAGAGGAAACAGACATGCAGGAAAAGAGGTAAAAGCCATGAGTCATGTGGCAATACACAGATGAACAGAAATGGGTTAATTTTAGTTATAAGAGCTAGTTAAGAGCAAGTCTAAGCTATTGTAATTAATAAGTCTCTGTGTCATTTATTTGGAGCTGGTTAGTGGGCCAGAGAAAGATTCTCAAGTATGAAAACGGGACCAGTGAGATGGTTCGGTGGGTACAGCTGCAGCCACGAATCACATATACACATGCACTCATACACTCTCTCCTCTCTTTCCTTCTCTCAATAAAGTGGAATGAAAGAAAGTTTTAGGGGGTAGAGGGACACTGAATGAGTGACAGCACTTGCTGCTCTTGTAGAAGACCCGGGTTTGGTTCCTTACCTAAATGGTGGCACACAGCCACTTACAACTCCAAGGGATGCAACCCCCTCTTCTGACCTCCACAGACATTAGGCACACACAATACAATACATACAAGCAATCAAAACACTCATATACATAGAATAAATCTTTTAAATTTTATTAAAAAAAAATAACTGGTTTAGTGTGATTTAGTGTTGACAGAAGTTTCTGTCCTGCCCAGTCCCAAAGCCGTTCAATCCCAAAGTAACACACAGATGCCTACATTAACTATCCAAAAGAAATACACAGAGGCCTACCTTAATTATACTCTGGTTGGCCTAGTAGCTCAGGATTCTTATTAACTAACTCTTACATCTTAACCCATAATTCTTGTCTGTGTTAGCCATGTGGCTTGGAACCTTTTATCAGTGAGGCATTCTCATCTTGCTTCCTCTGCATCTGGGTGACAACTGCAGACTGAGCCTTTCCTCTTCCCAGAATTGTCCTATTCTGGCCATCCAGCCTATACTTCCTGCTTGGCTACTGGCCAATCAGTGTTTTATTAAACCAATACAAGTGACAAATCTTTATAGGGTACAAGATCATTGTCCCACAGTAGTTCAGGTTTACAGGTTGATGGTGCAGGACAATTGTATTCTGTCAATTATATTTTAAATAAACGGTGATTGGTCAGTAGCTAGGTAGGAAGTATAGGCGGGACAACCAGACAGGAATTAGAGGAAGGTCAATGAGAACAGGAGAATTCTGAGAAGGAAGTTCTTTCCACAGTCCTGTACAGACACGGTCCTATCCAGACACCGAAGAAGCAGGATGTGACCTGCCCTGCTGAAAAAGGTACTGAGCCACGTGGCTAACATAGGCAGGAATAATGGGTTAATATAAGAGTTAATAAGAAGCCTGAGCTAATGGGCCAAGCAGTGTTTTAATGAATACAGTCTCTGTGTGATTATTTCGGGGTTAAGCTAGCTGGGCAGCTGGAGCGAAAAGCAGGCCCTCATGTTACAGGTTGACTACTCCAAATCGTTATTAAACTCAGACAATAAAACAGACAGTGAAGGAAGCAAGGGCAGGAGGGTAGAGGAAAACCTGGTTCCCTATAAATCCTGTTAAATAGAAACAAAGGTAACATAAACTAGAAAGAGAAAATGTCCAGCCCACAGAGTGCCTCACACCTGTAATCCTATCATTCAGGGGGCTGAAGCAGGAAGACCACCATGAGTTCAAAGCCAGCCTGGGCTACACAGTGAGTTCAAGGCCAGTCTGTCGTAAACAAACTTTAAAAAAAATAAATTTTCAAAGAGCCAGCAAGGCTGGGTGTGTTGGTGGCACATGCCTTTAATCCCAGTACTTGAGAGAAAGAAGCAGACAGATTTCTGTGAATCTGAGAGCAGCCTGGTCTACATAGTGAATTCCAGTACAGTCAGGACTACAGAGAAAGACCTTGTCTCAAAAAACAAAAACACAACAACAAATAGGGTGGGGAGCAGAGAGATGCCTCAATTGGTAAAGACACCTGCTGTCAAGCCTGATGACCTCATTTCCCCCAAGTTGTCCTCTTGCATAGGCATGTATATATACACACACAAACACAAATACACAATCTTTTTGTTAAAGATATCTAAAATTTAAATAAAAAATTTAAACACAAGAAACCTAGTGCTCGCTTCGGCAGCACATATACTAAGACTGGAACGATACAGAGAAGATCAGCATGGCCCCGCGCAAGGATGACACGCAAATTCGTGAAGCGTTCCATATTTTTAATGGGGCACTGAACTGAACAGAGAATTCTCATCAGAAGAAGTTAAAATGGCCAAAAGATACTTAAGGTCATGCTCAACCTCCTTAGCGATCAGAGAAATGCAAATCAAAACAACTTTGAGATATCATCTTACACCTGTCAGAATGGCTAAAATCAAAAACACCAAGGATAGCCTTTGCTGGAGAGGTTGTGGAGAAAGGGGTACCCTCATCCATTGCTGGTGGGACTGCAAACTTGTGCAACCACTTTGGAAATCAGTGTGGCGGTTTCTCAGAAAAATTGGGATCAACCTACCCCTGGACCCAGCAATACCACTCTTGGGAATATACCCAAGAGATGCCCTATCATATGACAAAAGCATTTGTCCAACTATGTTCATAGCAGCATTATTTGTAATAGCCAGAACCTGGAAGCAACCTAGATGCCCTTCAATAGAAGAATGGATGAAGAAAGTGTGGAATATATATACATTAGAGTACTACTCTGCGGTAAAAAACAATGACTTCTCGAATTTTGCATGCAAATGGATGGAAATAGAAAATACGATCCTGAGTGAGGTAACCCAGACCCAAAAAGAAGATCATGGGATGTACTCACTCATAATTGGTTTCTAGCCATGGATAGGGGCCACTGAGTCTATAATTTGTGATCCTAAAGAAGCTAAACAAGAGGGTAAACCCAAGGAAAAACATATAGATATCCTCCCAGCTATGGGAAATAGACAAGATTGATGGGCAAAAAATTGGAATCTTGGGGGGTGGGGTGGGATGGAGATGAGGGGTGATGGGGAGAGAAAAGTGTGAAGGAGAGGATGAGGGGAACTGGGGGAATCGGGGTGATTGGGGTTAAAGGAAGGTTGGATTGGGGAGCAGGGAAACTCATACCTTAGTTAAGGGAGCCACCTAAGGGTTGGCAAGAGACTTGAACCTGGAATGGCTACCAGATGCCCAGGGCAATGTCCCCAGTTAGTTCATTGGGGCACCTGAGGATAGGGAACCTGAAACGAACCTATCCTATAATCATACTGATGAATATCTTGCATATCGCCATAGAACCTTCATCTAGCGATGGATGGAGATAGAGACAGAGACCCACACTGGAGCACCGGACTGAGCTCCCAAGGTTATAATGAGGAGCAGAAGGAGAGAGAACATGAACAAGAAAGTCAGGACCATGAGGGGTGCACCCAACCACTGAGACAGGGGGGCCGATCTATTGGGAGCTCACCAAGGCCAGCTGGACTGCTACTGAAAAAAACATGGGATAAAACCGGACTCTCTGAATGTGGCGGACAATGTGCCAAGGAGAATGGCACAGGAACTTTCATCTGGAGATGGATCGAGAGAGAGACAGAGACCCAATTTGGAGCAACCGTCTGAGCTCTTAAGGTCCAAATGAGGAGCAGAAGGAGGGAGAACATGAGCAAGGAAATCAGGACCACGAGGCGTGCACCCACCCACTGTGACAGTGGAACTGATCTATTGGGAGCTCTCCAAGGCCAGCTGGACTGGGACTGAATAAGCATGGGTTGAAACTGGACTCTCTGAACAAGGCGGACAATGAAGGCTGATGAGAAGCCAAGGACAATGGCACTAGGTTTCGATCCTAATACATGAACTGGCTTTGTGGGAGCGTAGCCTGTTTGGATGCTCACCTTCCTGGACCTAGATAGAAGTGGGAGGACCTTGGTCTTCCTGTAGAGCAGGGAATTTGGACTGCTCTTCAGTATCGAGAGGGAGGGGGAGTGGACTGGGGGGAGGAGAAGTGGAGTGGGGATAGGGGGAGGGGAGCGGGGGGAGGGGGTAATATGTGGGAGGAGGGGGAGGGAAATGGGAAACGGGGAGCAGTTGGAAATTTTAATTAAAAAAGAATAAAAAAAAAAAGGTAAAAAAAAAAAAAAAAAAAGAAAGAAACCTAAACAAAGGAGTAAAGCTTACTTTGTCAACGCCCATCCTCTTGAAACCTGCTTGTAGTATTTTGAAGTTCTGGATATATTCATGTTCTAGCTTAGCTTGGAATTTCACTTTCTTCAAAGCAATGGAGCCAGGGAAGAGCATGTCCATAAACTGACAGTATGCAGCCCCTGAATAAATAACATAAAAGAAAAAGTCAATTAACTAGGTCACTGAATGTCACACTTTCTTCCCAGACAGAATGTCACTCACTATGTAGCCTTGGCTGGCCTGAAACTCCCAACATCAATCAGGCTGACATTGCACTCAAAGAGATCTGCCTGCCTCTGCATCCTGAGTGCTGGGATTAAAGATGTTTAACACTATGGCCCACTCTAAATGCTACTAGTAAAAAACCATGGTCATTCACATCACTTAACCCAAATAAATTTGTTAAAAGATACGTCTCATGTGCTTAGACCAGGTTCAAACTCAAAGAAGCGAAGATAACCTGGAATTTCTGATCCTCCTGCCTCCACTTCCTTAGTGCTGAAATTTTTAAGCACAAAACAACATGCTATTACATGTGTGGCGCTCAGGGTGAAAATCAGGACTTATGTATAGTAGCCGAGTATTCTACATTTCCAGGCCCCAAATACAATTTTAAAATTTGTACAGTGGCCCACAGACAACTAAAAAGATGGGGCTACAAAGACAGTTCAATGGTTAAGAACATATACAGCCCTTGCAAAGGACCCGTTTAGTTCCCAACAGCCATATCAGGTGGTTCTTAATCACCTGTAACTTCAGCTCTAGGGAAATCTCACACCTCTGTGGGCAACAGCATACATATGCACAAACACTCACACACGCGTGCGCGCACACACACACATAATTTAAAGTAATAGAAACAAGTATCTTGGAGGGGAAGATAAAAGCAAAATCAATTTTTAAAAATCTATTAACAAAGGGCTAGAGATGGCTCAGCAGTTAAGAGCATTCCTGCAGAGGGCCTGAGTTTGATTCCCTGCACCCATACAACAACTCAGAATTGTCTGTAATGCTATTTTCCAGGGGATCCAATGCCCTCTTCTGGTGCCTAGGGTATCTGACGCACATGTGGTGTACAGACATACATGCAGGTTAAACACTCATACACATAACATTTTTTTTAATCTCTTAACAAAATGACAAGGGGTCTTAAAGTTTACTTTTAGAAATATGTATCTCTGTCAGACCTGGAACTTACTGTAGAGCCCAGGCTAGCTATGAACTCATAGCAATCCCACTGCCTCAACCTCTGGAGTGCTAACTCAAAGCTGGTTTTATCTGACAAATTCTTTAGCATACTTTCAATTTGGAAAACAGGCAGAAAATAAAGGTTGCTACAAAAATCTAACTCTTGTTAGAAATTGCCATAAATAGCCACTAGAAAGAAAAATGAATGCCCAGAACAGTAAAAAGGAAAAAAGGGGCAAAACATTTTCTTTTTTTTCTTTTTTTTTTGGTTTTTCGAGACAGGGTTTCTCTGTGGTTTTGGAGCCTGTCCTGGAACTAGCTCTTGTAGACCAGGCTGGTCTCGAACTCACAGAGATCCACCTGCCTCTGCCTCCCAAGTGCTAAATCTTCACAAAGATAATAGACTTACTTCTCTCCACAGGAGCATAGAGGATTTCAAAGATCTCTCTTCTGAATTAGGTTAGAAGAAAACTGGAGGAGCTGGGTGTAGTGGTACATACCTGTAACCCCAGCACTCAGGGAAGCTGAGGAAAACAGCTTGGTTCAATGAAATGGCTCAGTTCCTAAAGGTGCTGGCTATGCAAGCCTGGAGATCTGAGTTCAATACCTGGAACCCAGGTGCACTTAGAAAGAGAGAACAAATTCCACAAAGGTGTTCTCTGGCCCATGCATGCCCACACACATACCATACACATATTTTGTTTTGTTTTGAGACAGAGCTTACAACACAGACCAGGCTGACCTTGAACCTAGAGATATGCCTGCTTCTGCCTCTTAAGTGCTGAGATTAAAGCCATACACCACTATACCCAGCACATATTTTTCTTAGAACTAAGGAGCAACCAAACAGACTAACCAACCAACAACTCAGCAGCAAAAACCGTCTGCTTCTTAGTTATCTGCTCAAAGAATCATTAGTTTTTAGTTTAGAACTCAGAGAGTCCCTAGAGACATTATAACTTTTAAAAACTAAATAGAAGAGTTGGGGATGCAGTACAGTGATAGAGTACTTGCCAAGTATAAGGATTCTGAGTTCAAGTCCCAATACGCACGTACACGCATAAAAAAATTTAAAAACAAGGACCAAAATATGTTGCTCAATAAATACCACAGAGGCCAGAGTCCAACCCTAGCATTACACTGAGCTCCTGATTCCCATGAATGGCTGTTATCACATTAGAAGCCCATAGGATGGACATAGTTGTCACAGTTGGGGAAAGAAGCATTTTCTAGAAGCGGAATGTACCGTGTGACTACACTCTCATTGACCAAAAATGTGTTAATATATATATAAAATAAAAAAAAGAAAGAAAAGGAAAAAAAAAGTAAAGCCCACTAAAAGAGCTGGGGATAGAGCCCAACAGTAGAGTTCCCCAGCTGTGTACAAGGAGCCAGAGGATTTTGGTTGGTTGACTGGTTGGCTGGTTATAGAGACAGGATCTTGCAATGTAGTCCAGACTAGTCTGAAACTCTCCATAAATCCTCCTTCCTGCAACTCTCAAATGCTGGGATTACAAAGATGTACTACCATAGCCAATCCTCCATACCCTTTTCATATATGTCTCAGCTAGGAAAAAAAAAAATCAGGTTGGGGGGGATCCTTTCCACTCTGCCTGAGTCAGACTAGGGCAAAGGTTGACAACTCAAGCAGGCCAACAATCTTCAACAAGAAGAACCCATCAGTCTCTAGCTTGAGAGTGTGAAGTAACGGGAGGAGAATAAGGCAGTGTCAGGGTGTCCACTGGCTGTCACAAACTCCACTCTAAGGCTCTGCTTGGGAACAAAGACCATAAAATACAAGGCCAGGACACAGTCCAATACCAGACAATTTCTGATCTCAAGTACATTGATGCTCAACCTGGTTCAGTTCGGGGTACTCTTAGAAAGGTTAATGAAAACCCTAGCCAATATTCCCTTACTAACACTAGGCATGATGGTACACATCTGTAATCCCAAAACTCAGAAAGCTAAAAAAGGTGGATCAGGAATTCAAGACCAGCACAAACCCAGAAAAGGACAGATACAATATAATCTGTAATCCCAGCATTCCTACAGCAGACAGGAAGGGGTCACGGGGAACTGCCTGGAGGTTGTGGGCCCAGAAAACCTAGAGTGCATAGGTTGGCAGAAAAAGAGAGAAATCCCTGCCTCAACAAGATAGAACAGAATCAACTCAAGACCTGGCCTCTGACCTCCGCATGTACTCCACAGCACACTAGATCCCTCACACCCATATATCACACAAAATAAATAACGCCAGTGCTTTAACATTAACATACACAAAACACACATGACTACGAAGAGTGAGTGTTTAGGCTTCAAAGAGCACATGCAACTTGATTATCTTAAATGACGAATAAAAAAAAATCTGCAGAGGGCTGAAGGGTCATTAATACAGACCCTAAAATTCAAGCTCAAAATATTTTAACAAGGGGAATACTATTTTGACGTAAACAGAACTGTATAACCAGCATTTGCTTTGTCTTGTATGTTACTCACTGTTAACAGTCTGAGGGGCAAGAAACTGGAAACAAATACAGAGCCAATCCACTAACAGAAGAGTCATACAAAGAAATTACTAGCACTGTCCACCAGATACAGGGTGGCAAAAGCAACTCTTGGCTCCTCCTGGACAAAAGCAAGCTTGCTGTCAAAAATCACTGTGTGATGTCATAATCATTCTGTGTGACCAGAGTTTCTTCTCTGATGGTATCTACAACAGACTTGACTGGTTAGCACGCCAAAGATGATCCCTGACAGAACACAGGAAGCCTCTTGATCAGCCTGCCAGTATCACCAAGGTCTTCTCACCCTTTCTCACTTCCAGAGCCAAGCAAGGGCTCCTGACTCTGTGGGTGGGTGGGGAGCTGATACTAAAAACACTCAGTCACGTCACAGCCATCAGCACATGACCAGGGAAGGATCCCCACTTTGTACTTCTAGAGAAAAAACGGATATTACCTCCTAAAGACTGTGCATGGTGGAAATTTCTGGTCTTTTGATTCACTGCTTATTAGAAGTTTGATAAGAAAGAACCAGAACTGCTGCTGAAGGCCTCAGACACACAAGGAGCTGAGAAGTTTCCCCTCCTCTGACTCCCAGCAAGGAGTTGAGAAGGACCCCGGCCCCAACTCTCAAGAACAGTCTGCAGCTTATCCTGTGTGGTCTCAGACTACAAGTGAGAAAGGCAAAATGAAAAACACAATGCAACCACCTACATATTCCAAGAGTCACCTGAAGCAGCTTTCAAGAGGACAACTATCAATGAGTAGAAGCTACTCACATATCAGTTAAATGTCTTACACTCAACACTTTCTCCTAAGGAAAACACCTTATCTAGGATAAGTGGCAGAAGCCAGAAAAGCTGAAATACTTCACAGAGTTTATGATAAAGTGTCATTATAACTAGCTATATACAGTTGTATTTGCTCAATTCTCTTCTACATGCCTCTTTAAAAATGCAACACACTGGGAGGCAGAGGCAGGCAGATCTCTGAGTTCGTGCCAGCCTGGTCTATGGAGCTAGTTGGAGAGTTAGGGCTGTTACACAGGAAAACCCTGTCTTGAAAAGTAATAATAAAATAAATATCCAACACATGCCATATGTAATCAATCTCATATGTGTACTACCATACAGGTAATCCTAACATGTGAGAAGCAGAGGAAAGAATGGCCACAAGTTAGAGACCAACTACCCTTGGCTACAGAATAAAACTTTGTCTCAAAAAAAAAAAAAAAAAAAAATGGTGGGGTGGAGGACAAGGCAATTAAAGCACTGGCTGCTCTTTCAGACGATTCATTTCCCAGCACACACACCAGGCAGCTCATGAGCATCTGTACCTGGTCCACCAGGGTCTGACAGACAATCAGCAGCCAGGAGACCCTGGCAAAAACCAAGCTGGTGAGCCAGGACTACTGCCCCAGTTCACAGATGAGGAAGCAGCACTAGAAGACCACAAAGAATTCATCCAAGGTCACGAGGTTCAGAGCAGACTAGAGACTTCTTCATGACATGACATGTCTAAGATAGCTCCCTGCCTAAATCAGAAAAGCCTGAGGCTAGATTGGGACATGCATAACTTATCTATACAGGAAGAGATGCATCTTCTAATTAAGTGAGAAATATTGTGGGGTGTATTTATAGACAGAAGGAAATTTTAGGGAAAACCTGCTGGTGAGCAAGCAGTCTCCAATGAAAACGAAGATGACCTCACCCCACATTACTCATAGCACAGGGCAAACAAGTGCTTTAAAAAGCCTTCAACAAACTGTGGCACAGCAAGAAAAAGCTGAGAAAATGACTAGGAGATAGAGGACAGCAGCACAGATCTGAAGCAACCGTCTTTACAACAAAATAAGGTTAATAAAGGCCACTCATTGCTGGGAACCACTAGAATTCTTCATGCACTACCTCCCTCTGGACAACTGAAAAACAGACTGGCCCTCGCAGCAAATGAAGCAAACAAATGAAACCAAGACCAAGAGTCGGAGCCACCCCCCCTCAAAACAAAAAAAAGGAAGTACAAAAGCTGAGCACCACAGGAAGCAGCTAAGGAATGGCAGTCTCTTTAAATCAACCCAAATGGTATCCGTCAGTTAAGAAAAAATCCAATGCAAATAGCGTGTAGGGACGACTGAAGAATATAGGCTCTTGATTTGAAAAAGGTTCAAATCCCCCTTGTGCTCTTAGTTCTCTATGCCTAGATTCATTACTCAAATTCTCTAAGCCATCTTTCCCATGTGAAACTGGAAGTACCTGTACCTTGCTCTTGGAGATATACTGAGCTAAATGGGGATGTTTGAGAAGCGTTTACATAGCTGAGCCTGGTTGTCCAGGCTGTCTGTAATCCAGTTTCTTAGGAGGCTGAGAAAGAAGGATCATAAATTCTAGCCTCCAGGGTAAATGAAAGCCAGACTGAGACATTTAGGAAGACACTGCCTCAAAGCTAGTAAGAGGCTGGGGCTCAGGGGTAGTGCACTTGCATAGCACGTGTAAGTCCTGTTTTTAACCACTAGTACCAAAGAGAAGTTATTTATTGGAAGAAGCAGGATTCTGATTCTATGTCACTAATAAGACCCCCCCCAGAAGTTCTGGGAACTGAACCCAGACTTGGGCATGTTGCCCAAGTCCTTTTCTACTGCTTTACATCCATGCCCATTAAGACAGAATTCCAGTAGTTAGAGGAAAATATCCCCACCCCACCCGTATCTGTGTGGGGGCTGTTGCTTTAGTGGGTCTGGTACTTGCTATGTAGACTATGTAGACTAGACTGGCCTCAAACTCAGAGGCCTCTGCCTCCCAAATGCTGGGATTAAAAACATGCACCATCATGCCCAGCTCCGGTATATATATTCCTGAAATCATCCACTAACTAGGAAGATCCAGTGGTACAGCCCTGACATGCAAGGCTGAGGAGACGGCTCAGTGGGTGAGAGCACTTGCTCTACAAGCACAATGGAGAATATCTAGGTTTGAATCCCAACACCCATGCAAAGAGCCAGGCATGGTGTGTATACCTACAATCCCAGCACTGGAGGATAGACAGGTAGATCTCAAGACCTCACTAGTCAGCCTACTCTGGACTGAAAGCCTAGCCAAAATAGCAAGCTTCTGCTTCCAGTCCTCCAGTCCAGTGACAGAGCTGTCTCTAGGCAATTAAGGTAGAGAGCAACAGACAAGACACTGATGTCTTGGTCTCCACAGACATTTATACACACTCCTTGGCAATCAAACTCAGTGCTCTGTGAATGCCAGGCAAGTATTCTATTGACTGAGCAACCCCTCCCAGTACTCAGCATGGATAAAGCTGAAAGAAAGAAACTATAATCTCTTTGTGGCTCTATATGGAGGCCAGTACAAACCCTAAGGCCACATGTGCTTTTAAAGGGTGGTCTAGTGAGTCAAGTATGGCGGTGCAATCTTTAATCTCAGCACTCAGGAGGCAGAAGCAGGTGGATCTTTGAATTCAAGGACAGCCTGGTCTAAAGTTCCAGGCGAGCCAAGGCTACACAGGGAAACATTGTCTTAAAAAGCCAAAAAAATAAAATAAAAGGGGGGGGGCATGTCTAGTGGATTCATCTTACCTGAGCACAACTGTTCTATCTTTGTCAGATTCAACTGCAGAGATTCATTGATCCAAGCCAGCATGTCATGTCGACTTAGGTTATCACTGGTGACTGACGTCGAGTACACATTCACTGCCATCTTCTACAACATGAAATCAAAGAGAGAAGGCTCCTGTTAGGATGAGCATGAAAGTGAAGGCACGCAGTTCCCAAGGTCACCCAGAGCAAATCTGAACAAATAATTTTAACCTCAGCCTTCTTCCCTGAAAGGTGAAACCAGACACTAAGATTCCAGTCATAAGCCAGAGTTCCATGCATAAAATGACCTGAAATAAATGTCCCAAACTGGTCAGTCTAAAACTCAGGCCCCATGTTAATAAGATTGATACACGATTACAAGTCACAAAAGGCAACACAGACTTTATGAAGGGAGGCTGCTGCACAATCAAGAACGTTCTGTTCAAAAATACTAGTCCAAGAGCTGTGGGGTAATTCAGAGTAATAGAACATGTGTCCTGCATCCGTGATGCCTGCGTTCAGAGTAATAGAACATGCATTCTGCATACATGATACCTGCATTCAATCGTTAGCACCAAAAAAGAAAAGAAACAGGTGGGTGTGATGTTAGCATACCTGTGCTCAGGAGGCCAAGGCAGGACAATCTCAAGTTGCAGGCCAGCGCAGGCTACAAAGTAAGACCTTATCTCGAGACATCGTCAACAACAACACACACACCAAGGTCTAAGGGCACTGTTCATCAGTAGACTGTTTTGCGCCAAGCCCTGGGCCAATCCCTAGCAATACCTATCTACTTTCACAATTTCCAATAACTTAGGTACTGTACATAGGTGAGGTCAAGTGGTAACCTCTCGAAGTCCTTGGCACCTACTCTTCTCTGATGCACACTACCTGGGAACTTGGGGGTACCTGAACTCTAATGAAGTATGAGGTCTCTCAAAGACACTTGTTACTGAACTGGCAATCCTCTTCAAGGCCCTCTTCACTCCCTTCATTTCAGGGGTGAAGAAAAGGAGGTCCTGAATATTACAGACAAGTTTACCCGGCCTCATTTTCCCATTTCTCAGAAAATGCTGCCCCTCACCTTTCAGGCAGATTTCTGAAATAGCCTTTCTATTTTGGGATGCAGATATGCCATGTTATACAGGCAAACTTCAAACTTCTAGGCTTATGTTATCCTCTTGCCTCAAGCTTGGGAGCAGTTGGGACTACATGCACCAATCATTATAGTCAACTATAAATCTCATTTAAAGTACTGGTAAATGTGGGTGCCATACTCTGAGAATATCTGTTCAATCATCCTTCATTCTTGGTAATTTTTATTTACTATGTTCTTGTGCGTACGTATATGCATGTGTGTGGAGGTCTAAGGAAAACTTCCAGGAGTTGGTTCTCTCCATCATGTGGTTCCGAAGCTGGTTAGGCTTGGTGGGAAGCACCTTTACCTGCTGAGCCGTCTCACTGAGCAAACAGTAGGCTTTACAGTGACTCTTGACACTAGAATTGTCCTAATTCCCTACACCATTTTGTCAATGGAATAAGGAATGGAACTCACAGCGATTTACAGTCCCCAGCCCTTGGCTCTCCTGACATGCTTCACTCCCTCCACCTAGTAATCTGGGCTCTGCCCACATTCATCTCCTGCATGGAGCTGCTGCAAGCCCTGAGTCACACGCTCTAGCCTGAGAACCAAAGACGGGGTTCCCTCTCCCAGTGCACTAACTTACGAGCAGTGGTGATGAGGTGTACAGACACAGATGACTTGGCAGTCTCTGCCTGATATCCCTGTCCTCGCCCCCACCCCACATCCCACATTTCACACACACAGAGTGAGTATTAGGTAAATGTTACTTGTTTCAGGCTGTGGAGGAAGAAAGGGTGTCTACATAAACTCTTTTCAGAAAGCTAACTACCAACACTCTCTACACTCCCTAAAGACAGCTGACAGAACCAGCACAATTCAGTCCTCATTCCACAGGTAAATCCTTCCTCACGCTCCCAGAGCACTTCATTCAAACCTCTGGGACTTTAATTATCACACTAAATTGTCACTATTCCTCCATTTTTCAGCTTCCCAGACCAGATTTAGGCCAGGAGGTAACTGGTGGAGCTGGGCTTGAACCTGAGTCTATCCCATTAGCCATGTGACTTGGGGCAAGGTACTAAAGTCAAGGTATCTCAACTCTAAGTTAATACAACCATCTGAGAAAGAGCTCAGAGAGCTATATGAAATAGGGAACATAACATAGCTGGCATTATATCAAACACAAGTCATAGGAACAAATGGGATCCAGGGTAGGGACCGCCTCTCTTTTATGCTATCTTGGTGCTGAGAACTGTGCCTGGTATCTGCTGCCAACACCTCTCAAGATCCCCTGCAAGTCCTCAAATCAGTCTGTCTCAATCTGTTCCTACACGGCAGCCAGAAAGAATTTTCTGAATCACAAATTGCATGAGGTATTTTTCTCCTGCTTAAAAATCCCTCAACAAGAAAAATGCACACTGTGTGCAGAAGGCTATCATCGTGTCCCAAGGAGAGCCATTCAAACAAGATGGCACTATCCCAGGCTGAGCCTTACAATCTATCTTGGGTATACATGTATACATTGGGTATTGTGTGTCTCATGCTACCATAAAATGAAAGCAGCTGGTAAAGCCACATGTGTCTCCTGACCACACCCCAGCTCAGAAAAGGTTAATGGCCCTTGACAATCATGTCATGTAATTTCAAACTCTTTCATTAGCAGTACATTAATACCAAGTCCCATGTGCTCCACAAACTCTGTGGTCACTAAATACATGGGATTAGGCACCCTGTGGATGTGCAATAAACATCCACTCATTCGACCAATTAATTGGCTCTTCCGGGCAGTCAAAACAGAGACTAGCGCTCGCTCGCTCGCTCTCTCTCTAGCTCTCTCTCTCCCTCCCTCCCTCCTTCTGGTAAGAATGTATGAGCCAGAAGTGAGGGCCCATGCCTATAAGCACTCAAAAAGCTGAAGCAGAGCGATCACTCCACTTCAGGACCAGCAGGCCTCACTGTGCATTCTAGGCTAGCCTGGGCTAAGAGTTAAGATCCTGTCTCCAAAAAGTAAGGAAAATGTCCACTGCTCAGCCTTAGTGCAAGTCCACTGAGTACAACACACCCACCCCACGGTTTCAGGGCTCTCTGAGCTGCGCAGAACCACAATGAAAAACCCCCTTCCCACCTACTCAAGTGTCTCCCTCCCTTCAGCAACTCTCTTGGGAACCTCCCTAACTCATTCTACTCTGCTCTTCCACACAGTAGCTCCTGAAGTAGCTCTGAAGCTAGATGACCTTGAATTCCTCATTCTCCGGCCTCTACCACCCAAGTGTAAGGACTACGGGCATGTGCCACCATACCTGGCTCCCTGACTCACTTCAATTCAGCATAGGCTAAAGTACATGACCTTCCTCTCCAAGTACCATCCCAAGTCCCATGGAAAGATAGGAGGATGGCACTATAAATAATAAATAAATAACTCTGTGACCCCGAATGAAACACTTCTCCTTTCCTCAGAAATGGATCACCTACAAAATGGCTAAGACCCTAAATTTTCTACCATTGTGGTAAGGATTAAGTAGAATCCGATTGACTAACACCCTAATTGAAAAGAACACCTCCTCCCAAGCATCCATGTGCTGGCCCTTTGACACAAGAGGCATGTCTGTACAAAATACCCTTTCTAGATGGGGGAGAAGGGTTAACACAGAGGTTATATGAACCTGGAATTAAGTTACTTGTTAGGCAACATAAGGTAAGTCATTTACCACCTAAAATCTCAGACTTGCTTCTGCAAAATGTCAGTGAGGGAGAGAGTAGCTCAGCAACACAGCGCTTGCCCAATGTAGAGGGTGGGGGAACTGGAGTCAACTCCCAGCACCACAAAGAAAATGAAATGAACAAAATACAACAGAGGGGAAAGAAAGAAAATGAAGATAACATACCTCCAAGACGATATGCCTATTAAATGACACAAGGCTAAATCAAGCTTTAATGGGCACTACACACAGCAAGTGCCCATTAAGGAACTATCTTGATTAATGTTCTCCAAGACATCCATCCTATCATGGGCAGACATCAGGCCTAGCTTAACTTCGCTCAATGGGCCATGCCTCCGGATCCTCATCTCCAAGGGGCAGAGGTCAGGCTGCACCCTGCAGTACTAGTATCACCCTTTTATAGTAATTACATAAATTATCTTAGCCATGTATTCATTTTCTTGCTTCCCAGCTCTTTGCCCACAAAGCAGACTCCTAGAAAGCATGTCTTTGCCTGTCTACTTGCTAATGGAAACGGACCTGGCATTTACAGGCACTCAACAAACCCCGGCTGACCGCCTTACTTTTGGCCAAGCACCGTGCTGAGACCTTTCTATGCCTAATCCTACTGTCCCCATTTTACAGATGAGGAAACTGTGACATAGGGCGGCTGAAGCGTCAGCCTAAGGTCGCATTCTGGGGTCCAACTCCGTAGACCAACTCCCACCCATTATGCAACGACGCCTCCTACACCGAGGGTTCCCACCTCACCCCTCGAGCACACCCTCCGGACTCAGCCGTACAGCCAGGACCTCGCCGGTCACCACTAAGCAGCCCCCACTTCCGGCCCACGCCCCGCCCCCGGGACAACGGAGCGCGCGCCCCCGGCCCAGGCCGCGCGCCGGGTCACGGCCCCGCCCTTCCCCCCACCGCCCGCGCCGCGCCGCTCACGAGGGCCGCCCCCCGTGAGTTCTCGACCGCTGCCGCCGCCCGGGCCCACCAGCCGCCTCACCGGCTCTCGGGGAACCCACGTCCTCTGACCGCGCGCCCGGCTCCGGTTCCGTCTTCGTCTCGTTCAAACCGTCGGACCCCGCCCGCCCGCGCGCAATGAGCTCACACGCACCCCGCCGTGACGCGCCGACGCACGGGCTCGTCAGCGCCCGCCCGTCCTTTTATAGAGACGGACCAGCCCGCGCGCCGGAGGAGGGGCCGAGCCCTTAATCGACAGCTGGGATGCCCGGGGGCGGTGCGCAAGCCTGTTGGGCACGTGGTCAGTTGTGGCCAATGAGATGTGAATCCTCTTAGGAGGCGGGGTCCAGTTGCACATTTTGGTTCGCTGTATCCCACCACATTGAATTTACCAAAGTGGATTAGTGAATGGGCTCGGGAGGAAGCTTGGTTGATGCTCGCCTAGCATGCATGAATCCCTGGATTCTGTCCCCAACACCGCAGAAACCGGCTGTGGTGGAGCACACTTGTCATTCCCGCAATACATGAGACCCTGCCTCAGAAAGAAAAAAAAAGGAACCGGGCGTGATGGGCCACTCCTTCACACTTGGACAGGAAAAAGAATCGCTGCAAATTCAAGGCCAGCCTGGGTTACATAGTAACGGGCCATCCGGCTACACAGCGAAATCCGGTCTCAAAACTAAAAGAAAAGGGAGCCATCAAAATGGTTCATTTCGTATATGCCCCCAAACCTAACATGAGTTTGATCCCCAGGACCCACTGATAGAAGGTGAGAACTGGCCGGGCGGTGGTGGCGCACGCCTTTAATCCCAGCACTTGGGAGGCAGAGGCAGGTGGATCTCTGTGAGTTCGAGGCCAGCCTGGTCTACAAGAGCTAGTTCCAGGACAGGCTCCAAAACCACAGAGAAACCCTGTCTCGAAAAACCAAAAAAAAAAAAAAAAAAAAAAGAAGGTGAGAACTGAATCCTGCAAGTTGTCCTCTGACTTCCACATATGTGTGGTGGCTCTCACATGCCTACACACACAGAAAGAGAGACACAAATATGCACACAAATAAATGTAAAAAAAATTAAAAATGGATTAGCCTGATGTGGTAGTATAATCCCAGTACTCAATAGGTAGAGACAAATGAATCTATGCGAGTCTAAGGCCAGCCATAGAGCTATGCCACAGTCAGACTTTGTCTAAAAAAAAAAAAAAAAAATTATATGATAGACACCTGTATTAGTTAGTGTAACTATTACTGTGATGAAACATGACCAGTTTAGGGAGGAAACTTTATTTGGCTTACACTTATTACTGCTCATCATGGAAGGAAATCAGGACAGGAACTCAAACAGGGCAGGAACCTAAACTAGAGGCAGGAGAAGATGCAGAGACTATCAAGGGGTTCTGTTTACTGGCTTGCTCACCATGACTTGCATAGCCTGCTTTCTAATAGAACCCAGGACCACCAGCCCAACAGTGGCCCCACCCACAATGGGCTGGATCCTCCCCGTCAATGATTAATTAAGAAAATGCCTTACACCAGGTGGTGGTGGTGCACACCTTTAATCCCAGTACTTGGGAGGCAGAGGCAGGCAGATCTCTATGAGTTCGAGGCCAGCCTGGTTTACAGAGTAAGTTTCAGGACTGGCTCCAAAGAGACAGAGAAATCCTGTCTCGAAAAACCAAGAGAGATGGAAAGAGAGAAGGGGGGGGGGAAGAAAGAAAGAAAGAAAGAAAGAAAGAAAGAAAGAAAGAAAGAAAGAAAGAAAGAAAATGTCCTACAAGCTTGTCTACAGGCCAATCTTATGGAAGCATTTTCTCAGTTGAGGAAGCATCTCCTCTCAGATGGCTTTAACATGTAGCAAGTTGACCTAAAACGATCCAGCACAGGACCTTAATAACACCTCATAGGAGTACCTGCAGTATCATGCGGTTTGTTTCTAGCACTTCAGAAGAAGTTTCTTTGCTTTTCATGCCTTTATCTTCTGCCTTCCCACGGTGAAGCTTTCCTATTCTAGTTCCAGGCTGTGTCTCAGTGTTTGTTATATTTGATAAAAGGATGAACTATACCACTTCACAGCAGAGGAAGCAGCCTCAGAAGCCAATTCACTTGCCCAGAATCACAGAGCTGGATCTAGGTCTCAGAAAGGTTTCTTTGTCTCAATATCACTTATTTATATACTTCACATTTTTTTTGAGAAGGGTCTAATATAGCCCAGACTAATCTTCGACTTCCTATGTAACTGAGGATAACCTTGAACTCTTGACCCTCCTGTTGTTTCTTTCCAATTGCTGGGATTATAGGCCTGTACCACCAAGCTTGGCTACAAGCATTTATTTTCTCTGACCAAACCAGCCCTAGGCACTTGATGGTGAGCTAAAACCAAACATAGCCTCTGACTTCCTAAAGCTTCTACTGTGGCAAAGAAGGCAGAGTGGACATTTGAGTGCCCTGAACCTTGGTCTAATAACAGATCAGTTGAGGGCTAGGCAAAGGCATTACATAGCAAGGTGCTTGCATTGTGAGCATAGGCTCCCGGAAAGTCTGGGCCTCGTCTCAATTGTCAAATCCCAAGGACTTTCTCTCAGAATGGCTAGAAATCTGGCAAGGAAGCAGTGACTGACTTACTGATGATCCTCCTGCCTGTACCTCCTGAGAGCTGGGATTACACTTGTGTACCCCCACATCCATTTTATGTGATGCTGGGATCAAACCCAGGCTTTCGGCATACTAGGTGAGCACTCAACCAGCTGCATCCCAGGCTGCACACTGCTAGTCCCCATGGTGAGTAGAACTCCAAGCATATCACAACAAGAGACTCAACTTCACTTTGCAGCAAGGGAAGACATCCCAGAGCTGACACTGATCCTAAAAGATGTGCTAGTGCCATTATAAAAGGGTTAATATAAGGGAAAAGAGCAAGAAGGAACAGCAGAGTATGGTGTAATACCAGAAATTAGGAGGGCATAAGAGGTCAGGAGGACCAGGAACTCTAAGTACAGCCTTAGGCTACATGAGAGTCTCTTTTTTAAAAAAATTAAAAATTTTTAAATAGACAGTGAATTATATCATTAAAGTCAATAACAATGATCCATCTGAAGGACTTGTGAATGTTTTGGGGAAACATTGAAAATGTCATTTTACATGTGAAGACATACCCTAAGTAGCAAAGCAAGTATATCTGGGTTTAAACCCAGCCTCTGCTAGGAGTCGCAATTAAGTGAGATACGTACTGCCCAGGATCATAGCTTAACAGTAGCTATCATGTACAAGGCCCTGCCTGGGTTCCATCTCCAGTACCACTGGGAGAAAATAGATCTAGATAAAGTTTTTCTTCCTTTAGGTATTTGTTTTTTATGCATGTGTATATGTGTATAGCGTGCGTGTGTACATGCATGTTTGAATGTGTGCCGGTGTGCATGCATGTGTACCTATAGGTATGGAGGCCCAGGGTTGACATCCAGTTTTCTTCTCTATCACTCTTCACCTCATATACTGAAACAGGGTCTCTCACTCGAACCCAGAGCTCACCATTTCTTTAATCTAGCCAGCTCGCTCTGGAGAGCCCCATCTCTGCTTCCCGTGTGCTGAGATTACAGAGAGGCCACAGTGCCCTCTTGGCTTTTTTGTGGATGCTGAGGATCCAAACTCTAGTCGTCGTGCACGGGCAGCAAGGGCTTTGCCCTAGCTGTGTGTAAAGCCCTTAGCACCTAGCGCACAGTCATCGCACAATAAATGTTAGTGAGCTCTGAGTTCTTTCACTTCGTGTCAGTTATCGAATTGTGCGGCTTCATCATTTCATCCTTAACAGGTCATTTTGCTTGGGATGTGAGGACATTAATGTGAAAATGAGATCAATGGACCAGGTCACTAGTGCTTTGAGATGGGTGAAGTGGGGCACACCTGGAATCCTAGCCCTTGGGAGTCTGAGTTCTATGCCAGCCTAGGCTACACAGCAATACCCTCTTGTCTGGGTGGTCGGGGTGCTTCTAGTACAGGAGTGAGGTATAGACTCAGCTCTAGAAGCACAGGGAGTCTTGGGAGGTGCCTGAATCAGAGGTTCTGAAATAAAGCTCACCTACAATGCACGACAGCTGCCATAGAGGAGAGAGAAGCCCGTGGCCCGGTCAGTCCACCATTAATCCTTAGTGACAATTTGATTATATTTGGAGTCACCTAGAAGAGTCTGGGCACGGCTGTGAGGGCAGGATATTTTCAAGGAGGTTTAACTGAGGAAGGAAGACCCATGCTGAGCATGATGGGGACCTTCCCATGGCCTGGGGTCCTGGTCTGAATAGAAAAGGGGTGCAGGAAGAAGCCCACTGAGTGCTGGCATTCCCCTTCTCTGCTTCTCTGCCACTAGGATGTAAACACACTGCCACACTCACAGCTCCAGAGAGGCCTGTCCCCACGCTCTGCTGACATGCCTGATGGGCTTGCTCAGGATGACAAGAAAAATAACTAATACCCAAGCTTATCTTCATCTCAGTACATTTTGATCAGAAAATAAGTGGAAAAGAGAATTTCATTCTGTCAGAGAAACAGTTTGGGAAACCAGGTACGGTGGCCCCAGCCTCTCATTCCAGCGCTTGGGAGCTGAAGGCAAGAGGATCACAAGTGCAAGGCTAATCTGGGCTACATGCCATTCTGTCACATGTGTGTGTGCGCGCACACACACACACACACCATTTTTGTTCCTGTCGCTGCTTCTAGAGTCAGAGTCCCACTAGGTAGCCCAGACAAGATCTCGGTCTGTAGATCATGCTGTCTTCCATCTTGCATAACCATTCCTGCCTCTGCCTCCCAAGTGCCAAGATTACAAGCTATCATGATGTATCATATATAGAGGCTTCAAGACCCACACTCAGTCAAAAACAGGGACTGGGGGCATGGCTACATTAGTAAAGTGCTTGGTGTACAAGCATGAGGACCTGAGTTCAGATCCCCAGCATGTACATAAAAGTCTGGCATGGCAGCAAGTACCTATAATCCCAGAACTGGGGTGAGAGAGACAGGACCCACATCGTGGAAGGAGAGAACTGTCTCCCACAAGCTGTCTTTTGACCTCCACACATAGGCTGTGGTACGCCCACACACATACACACATACATATAAAAATTTAATTCCAAGTTTTTTAATTTCTTTCTTTTTAATTTTTTAAATATGCATTTATTTACTTATTATGTATACAACATTCTGTCTGTGTGTATACCTGCAGGCCAGAAGAGGGCACCAGACCCCATTACAGATGGTTGTGAGCCACCATGTGGTTGTTGGGAATTGAACTCAGGACCTTTGGAAGAGCAGGCAATGCTCTTGACCTCTGAGCATCTCTCCAGCCCTAATTCCAAGTTTTTTGAACTCAACAAATTTCGACAGGAGAAGAAGAAAGGGAGGAAGCAAGATAGGCAGTGAGAAAGGAGGGCGCTGGGACTGGAAGGTAGGAAGGCAGCATGAAGGCAACAAACTGTACAAGGGCCAAAGGCTGCAGGGAATTTTAAGTTCCACCAAAGCAAAGCAAAACAAGATGCAGGCAGGATCAAGGAACAAAGACAAACTGGCTTCAGGGATCAGGCTTCTACTTGCTACCCTAAACCTGATAGCTGTGTGACCCTGTGAAGGGGCCTCTCCCAGCTCTCTTCCCCTATAGCTGCAGTGGTCAGGCCTCCCAGAAGTTTCTAAGAGGACTCACCTGCAGGAGATAGCATTTCTCAGCCATGCTTCCCAAACACTCAATCATTTGATCCATATATCAGCCCAGGTGAGGCTAAGGGTTCGTAACTGGGGAGTACAGAGACCCAATGAAGATACCAAAATACCCACATTCACAAGAAGGAATAGGCCACCAATATGGGAACCTAGATAATCTGGCTCCAGAGAGAAATAAAGGACCAAGGACACCCCATTACAAACACTTCATTACTTAGCTAGAAAACAAGAGGGATGGAAGAATGGGAGAGTCATGTGCCTGGTGCTCACCCTACCCCTCCACACGGCCAGGGCCAGGTCCTGAAACTCAGACAAGATCCCCACCTTGCTCCCAAAGCCACCTTGCTCCTTCCCTAACAAGGGACACTAAGACCTCAAACAGTGAAGGACAATGAGGATACAACACCAGATGCTGCTGTTGCCAACATTGGCATCAGTGGGCAGCTGCTGCACATCTGGGCAATACTGCCCCATCCTTTTTAAGGATTTCATGATTTATAAACATTGTTTGTTGCTCTCATTACCACGTCTTCACTGCCATTAACACCAAGATGACAGACAGCTTTCATTTTCTTAATGCCGTCTATTTCAAGTGTAAGGCCTGCTACCTAAGGGACACAAAGCAAAGTATTTTCTCCAGATCTCGCCCATGGAATTCACTAACTTATAAAGTATATAGGATGTATCAATCTTGCCTTTTAAATGTGAAATTAAAAAGTCCAGAACTCAAGGCATCTGCCCGAGGCAATACAGCAGTATATCAGACCCCCAGACAAACAAACCCACAAGAGCATTCCAAGAGACCTACATGGGATGCCAACTCCAACCTTTGTCCCAATATGTCCATAGTCACACAGCCTGGGTTACTCAGATTCATACCTAGCCTAGCCTGAGAGAAGTTACAGATTACAACAGCCCCCCTCGAGGTCTCCACCAGCTGCCTTACAAGCAGGCCGGGACACCCCAGAGCCCCTCACCTGGAGGGCCCGTCGGTTTCTTCTCTTGAGGTTCTGAGGAGGGAGCTGCTTATTCGGCTTCATCTTGTCCTGGCATTTGGTGCAGAGCTGTACACAAGATGGCTTAATTGGGCAGCAGCCATCCCTCTGGTCCCAAGTCCTCAGAGAGTAGAGTACACAGGCCCCGTCTTTTACTAATTGCCAGTTGTGTCACCATGGCAAATCTCACCAGGGACTCTCTAGCCAGAGGCAATTTTCTAACAACCTGTGTAGTTTCCCATCCTTCCAGTTGGGAAGCTTCTTCCCACCCTACCTGCTACTAGTTAACGCTGATCCAGACCCTATGAGGCCCTGACCTATGAAGGTCAAGCCATGTCTCACCATGATGCAGAGAGGGATCAGTGTGAGGTTGATACACGGTCACATGCCCCCGTTCACACCTTACCCTCTGTCCCACACACTAGTAACTGAAGTATGGCCTCTCCGTGGCCCCTACTTCTTAATTAAAGGCAGGAGCATGTCATGTTGGACTCTGGGTATTGAGCACCTTGGTTGCTAGCTGTCTCCAGATAAACTAAGGAGGAGCCCACAGGAGACAATTACAGTTTTGAGTGTGAAGAAACAAGTACATCTTTAAATGGTCAATAGATATAATGTTAGTCTGGGCATCCAACTCACTGTAAACCAGTCTAGATAAAAGATCACGTAAGTGCCCATGAGATGGTTCAGTGGGTGAGGGAGCCTGCTGCCCAAACCTGATGATTTGAGGATGATGCCCAGGG